>NC_079342.1:1098792-1410906 GCF_029582105.1 Oenanthe melanoleuca | reverse complement strand
TGGATTATCAGAACTGCAGCTGGATTATCAGAAAACTTCAGCTGGATCCTCAGAACTGCTGCTGGATGATCAGAACTCCAGCTGGATGGTGAGGAGAACTGCAGCTGGGAGAGCACCACCTCCCTCCTCAGCACAGGGACCAGCAGGGACAGGGATGGACCCAGCCCTGCTCCCCATTTCATCCCCCACACCCTGGGAACAGCTCCTGCCTGGAGCAGAGATGGCTCCAGAGATTCCTTCCAACGGCTCTGGCTGAAGTGGAGGATGTTTCTTTTTGTTTTCAGTCAACAGCATTTTGAATGTGCTCTGAAAGTAAAAAAATTGTTTTAGGTTGCTGCTTGTCTTGGGAAGGGTCTGGAGCTCCAGGAGAGGCTGAGTGAGCTGGGAAGGGGCTGGAGAATCCCTGAGGGGATGGGAAGGGGCTGGAGAATCCCTGAGGAGATGGGAAGGGGCTGGAGAATCCCTGAGGGGATGGGAAGGGGCTGGAGAATCCCTGAGGAGATGGGAAGGGGCTCAGGCTGGAGAAAAGGAGGCTCAGGGGGAATTTCTGGCTCTGCACAACTCCCTGCCAGGAGGGGACACTGGGGAGATTTGGGATCTGGGAACAGGGACAGGAGCAGAAAAGGGCTTTGAGCTACTCCAGGGAAGGTTCAGTTTGGATATCATGGAAAATTTCTTCATGGAAAGGTTGTCCAGCCCTGGCAGAGCTGCCCTGGGCGGGGGTGGAGTCTCCATGCCTGGAGGGATTTAAAAAAGTGGATGTGGCACCTGGGGATATGGGGCAGTGGTGACCTTGGCAGTGCTGGGAAATAATTGATGGTCTCAGAGGGCTTTTCCAAGATTAATGATTCCAGGATTCTGTGATTTTATAACTGTGGGAGCCTTCTTCTCTTTTTCCCCTCAGCTGGATGTGGAGATAGATGTTGGAGTAGGAGCCCTGCCCTCATCCCTGTGAGGACTGCAGTCCAATTCCCTGTCTGGAGCTGGGAGAGATTGCTCTGAGCCCCTCCAGCTCTGTGGCCTCTCTGGCTGAAATAGGAAAGTTAAAACTGCACAGATGGAAATTCAGGAGATCTGAAGATTATTTCCCTGCAAGCCCTGCTTTGTGTCACCTGCCCAGACTGTTTCAGTGGTGACAGCACCCAGAAATACAAGCCAGGGTTGCCAGGCTAAAACACAGAAAGGTTTCTTGTTGGTTTAAAAATCTGCTCTGTTTGTTTTGGGTTTTTTGGTTGTTCTTTTTGTTTGTTTGTTTGTTTGTTTGTTTGTGTTTTTTTGGTTTTTGTTGTTTTTTTAGGCAAAAAGATAGTGGAAACTTGCCTGCCAATTTGAGATCCTTTTCCCCACTCAAAAAAACCCAGTCCTTGGATTAGGTGCTAAAATCTCTATGGCCACTGCTTTGGTGTGGTTTTAGGGAGCTGATGTTAATTAACTGAGCTCTTCACAGAGAGGAAAATCCCTTCCCTGGGCACTTCCCAGACTCTCCCTGTGAGGGTGGGCAGGCTCTGGCACAGATTTCCTATCCCTGGAAATGTCCAGGGCCAGGCTGCAGCAACCTGGGATAGTGGAAGGTGTCCCTGCCCATGGAGGGGGACCTGGATAATCCCTGAGGTCCCTCCCAACCCAAACCATCCCAGCATCCTATTCCATAAGGAATCCAAGCTTTAATGTCAGGACTTCTTATATCTGTTCATGTGTTACTTGTATTTATTTAGACACAATTTTAGCTGCTTCCTTCATCAAATCCAAGGACCTTCCAGCCTTGGCTGCTTTGCAGGATGAATAATCTTGTCAGTGGCTATTTTTTCCCCAGAATTCATCAACTTCCAGACACAAATCCTCCTCCAGTTGGATAAACTGGGCTGGGGACAAGCTGTGGGTTCAGGGCTGGCAGCAGAGAGGAGAATATTCCCCAGCAGCTCTCAGGCCTGACCCACAGCTCCTCCTGCACCCTCCCAGGGATTGGGATGCTCCCAAAGAACTCGGTGGGATGAGTCAGCTCCGTGTCTGCCAGGCTGGTGTGAGGGGGAGGAAGAGGAGTGAGGAGCTTGTGCTGATCCAGGGAAGCTGCAGCACAGGGGAAAAGTGACAGAAGCTTCTTCCTTTCTCAGTTCCTTGCCTGGAAAATCCAACTTTTCCTGTCCTTCCTGCTAAACCAACACCTGATCCCTTGGTGGCACCTTTGGGGCTGCCAGGAAAGCTGAGGCAGTGGGAACATCCAGCTTTTCCAAAGCAGGCACAACATAATCCTAATCCACCTTCCTGCTGGTATTTTGTCTGCTCTGCTCCATGTGTTTTTCCAGAGCATCCAGCACTTCCCACCTCTGTCAGGGATGATGCCCATGGCTAAGGATTGGAGCCCATCCTCCCTCCTAAAGCCCAGGCTGCAGAGAAAACTGGGAATCTGAGATCTCAGCCTCACATCCCAGGAAGTGCTGCAACGTTCCTTGCTGTTGCCTTTAACCAAAATATTTGGGTTTCCTGGTTTGTTCCAGGAGAAATCATCCATGGAATTACCCTCATTGTTTTGGGACTATGACAAATCCTTCCTGCTTCCCATCTCCTGCACCTGCCTGCTGCTTTATGGATGAGAAATTCCAGTGGTTCCATTCCAGCCCTGGCATTGCTCCAGGGAAATGTCTGCCTTTAAAAGCTGCCCAGCATTTTCAAAGTGATAAAAAGCTTCAGTGGCTGCAGAAGCTCCTGCCCTTTTCCTAGGAAAGCTGGTTAGCCTTTTTTTAGGAAAGCCACCCTGTTGGAGGGGAGCTGGTTTTCCCATTTCCATGCAGGATTTGGGAATCCACAGCAGCCTCCTCAGCCACTCCTGAGAGGGAAAAACCTCATCAATGCCTCCCAAAGGGATTTTTGGAGGGGGAGGAAGCACATCCTTCACTGCACAGCTGCTGCTGCACACACTTCTCCCAAATAAATCCCTAATAAAGCTCCAGGAAGCAAAGGAGGGATGGAATGGCTGCCCTGCACTTCTTCCCTCCTTGCTCAGCTTCTCTCTTCCTCTCCATGTCAAAACCAGCAATTCTACTCCTGGTATGAAATGGGCAGGAGAAATTCCATTGCCTGATACCAGCATCTGTTATATCCCATTTAATTCCCATTTACTTCATTCCCATGAGCTCCTTCAGCTCCTTCAGCTGGAATGACAGAGAAGGGAGCACAAACATCCATTAATTCTGCCCAATTAATTAATTAATTCACAGATCTCCTACAGTATCCAGAGGATTTGTTTCCTTTCCCTGTTTCCACCCTGTCGTGGTAATCTCCCAACAATCCTCCCTCAGTTCTCACCTGAATCCCTTCTCCTGGCACCAAGATCTTCATGGAAGAGGAGAGAAGATGACAAAGACATTTGGGTTTGATGAACTGAGGGCACAGAGGGGAAAAAATCCTGTGGGGAGTCCCTGGCTGGCTTTGCTTGGTGTGGGCAGCAAAAAGAATCTCCTGATCCTCCCTGAAAAGGGAGATTTTGGAGGGGGGAGGGAACCAACTCCAGAGTAAACCCAGAAAACTGTGGAAAATACCCCAAAATGGTCTCAGTGGAGGTTCTGAGGCTGCCTTGGGGGTGGGGGAGGGCACAGGAATCAGGACCCCCTTTCTTTATATCAGCCATTCTCATTACAAACACATTTCCTGCTGCTCCCTTCCTGTTCTAATGGGAAATGGATCCTTTGACAGGACCTCACCAAATCCATTTATCCTCTCCTGTTCCAGCTCTCCTGTCACATTTATCACTCAAGGATCTGAGTGCATTCAGCACAACCACAGACATCTGCCAGCTTATTTTTTTTTTCCTCTCAGTCTCCTCAGGAGAAAAAATGAAATGAGTGCAACAGTTTTCCTATTTTAGGAAGTTGGACTTTTCCCCCAGCCTCTCTCCCACAAACATTGCTTTAGTTTTTTTTCTAGTAGAGAAAACAAATCCCCACAGGATCCACATGCTCAGGTTTGATCCTTTTTTACTTTCCAGAAAGGAAAGTCAGGAATATATCAGTCAGGAATATCAGGAATACTCTTCCTCTCTCCAGGCAGCTTTTTGGCTGGAGGACTGGGAATTGGGAATCTTGCACCACAGTGGGACAGAAATGATCACAAGTCACAGGGAAATGAGGAAAAGCATCACCTGGGCTGGTGAGAGTCAACAATGAATCCCAAAAATCTTCCTGAGCTTGAACTGATCCCTGTGCATCATCTCTGTGGGGTTGGTACTTTAAAAAATCATGGAATGGTTTGGTTTAACTCCAAACTCTGCCATGGCAGGGACACCTCCCACTGTCCCAGGCTGCTCCAAACCCATCCAGCCTGGCCTGGGACCCTGCCAGGGATCCAGGGGCAGCCTCAGCTGCTGTCCCTGCCCTCTGCGGGATCCCAAGGTAAAAGTTGGGAAGGAGAGGAGGCGCCTCCCTGCCGCCTGCTGAGGGAGCTGTCCGATCCTGATTCCCAGAGAATTCCTCCATCCTTTTGGCCGAAGCTGTCAGGGAGATGCTCCTGGAGGTGCCTCGGGCAGCTTCCCTCAGGACTCTCCCAGGAATGGGGATATTTGGCCAGGAAGAGAAGCTGGATAACCAAAATCTCCAGGATTCCACAGAATCCCAGAGCGGTTTGGATTGAAAAGGACCTGAAAGATGACCTGAAACGTGATCTCCGAGCTCCTGCTGCCTGTCTGGGAGCTCAGAGCCGGCTGTGGGAGGACAAAGGCAGCGAGTGCACAGGGCTGGGCACTGGGAAGTGACCTTTTCCCGAGGATCTCAGCAGGATTTATGGATATGGAATCCTTTGGGCTGGTCAGAGCTTCTCAACAGTGAAAATCGGTGCCTGTGAGTGGCATTGGGTAACTGCAGCAGGGCAGGGAGGGCTGCAGCTCTGAGGATTCACTTTGGTGTGGATCAGGAGCGCTCGGGGCTCTGGAATTCCAGGCTAGGAATGACTTCTTGGAGCTGGCTTGGCAGGCTCAGAGGGAGGGAAGAGGGACAGGAGCCCATGATCCCATGGCAGCAGGAGCTCTGAGGGTCCCTTCCTTTCACCCTGCTGCTGTCAGCATTCCCTCCCAGCACCCCAGCTTCCAGGAGGAGTCAGGGAGGAGAGGAGGAACCCTGGAGCTGCTGCTGCCAGCTGCAAACAGAACAGCCCAGGGTGAAGCACTGCTGCTCTTCCCAGCCTCTGGAATTGCATCTGGGACTCTGAACCCCTCCCTGCATCAGGATTGCTGATCTCTCCTGTTGCCAGGGAGTTGAAAAGCTTGGATGTGCTGCCTGAAGGCTGGGAATGACCAAGAGAAGAATTTGAATTTCCCTGGCCTTGTCATCTGGAAGAGCAGAGTTCCTTTCAGCCATTTGGCAACTCTGGATCCTGCCCTAGTTTGTGTTATTCAGATAAGAGACAATTCCTAAATATTCCAAAGGTTAGCCTAAACACAGGGTTTACACCTAGAATCCAGGGGAGGATTGCAGAAGTGACTTCTCTGTGAAGTTTCACAGAGTTTAACAAGTTTAACAGCTTTGCACACCAAACCCTGGACCAGATTCCTCACACATGATCTGTGTCTGAGACAGCAGAGAGGGACAAAAATTCACCTTGGCTCTCCTCACTGCAGCCCAAATTTGTTGAAATTTGATTGATAATTACTTTTATATTTTAAAAGAAACTCCTGTATGTTATATAAATCTCTCCATTAATTATTAATTCTTAATTTTACTGAGCTGGACAGACTTTTCTCCTCTGTATGATTATGTTGCACAAAACTTTCATTCAATATTGTTCTTTTATTGCATAAAGAATGGTTTATCAAGATCTGCCGTGGTCTAGCCTGTGGGTCTGTGGGATATTGGGCCATGGGATGGGACTTGAGCAAGAATCCCAACACAGCAGCCTTCTGTTCACTTTTCAGAGGCTGCAGTCATGAATCCCTGGAAAAAATCAAGGGGCTGTGTGTCATCCACAAAGAACCAGTTTAACTCTTGATATTTAAAAGGTTTTATAATGAATGGATTTTATTTTTCCCTGCTGGACTCTGAGGTTTTGGGGAATTGGGATGGGTTCTTTAAGCCTTTTAAATGCCGCTCCTCAGCCCTGAAGACCAGAAAATTCCTTTTTTACCACGTGAACCAAGTCTTCATGTTATTACTCCAGCAACTCAGCCTTTGATGAGGACATCAAACACCCAAAGATCTCATGTTTGGGATGAAAAGTGACAACCCATATAAAGAGAATTACCTTTTATCAGCTGGGTGTTTGGGGTGCTGTGACCAGCAGCTCCCACAGGTGTGACATGTGATATTAAATCTTTGAGGCGAGCAGCTCTTGTTTGCCAGGGCCTTACCTCCCTCACAGGAGAGAATTCCTCCCCAAAATCCCACCCCAGCCTGGCCCAGCTGTACCTGCTGCTTCTCCTGGCTGCGGAGTGTCCTCTGCTCCAGGCAACATTCCCTAGGGAGACTTCTCAAACCATCACTCTCTCCTGCTCTGCCCCTGTGGATGCAACGATCTCGATAAATCTGTGTTTGATCCTTGGCATCCCAGACCGGTCTGGCTCGGAGCACCCCGGCGCTCCCCCATCGCAGCCCGCCCTGGGAAGCACAGCCCAGGCCGCTCGCAGCCCCATCCAGGCTGGAACTGGGCTGGAAGGCGGCCGGGGGGACCCGGGGCCGGGGCTGCGGCGGGGGAGGGACGGACGGAGCGGGGCGGGACGGACGGAGCCGGGAGGGGAGAGCGGAGCCGAGCGCAGGGAAGGGGAGGAAGGAGCAGAGCGGAGAGGGGAGGAGAGGAGAGAGAAGGGAAGAGGCGGAAAGGCAAAGCGAGGGAAGGAGAGGGAAAGGAAGGCGCGGAGAGGACAGGGAGCGGAGGGAAGGCGGGCGAGGAGCCGAGCCGAGCCCGGCCGAGCCGGCGGCGCTCCCCGCGGGGCCGGCCCCGCTCCTCCGCAGCGCCGGGCAAGCGCGGCCGCCGCTCCGCCGCCAGCGCCGGGGCCATGCGGCGCTGAGGGGCCGCGGGAGCCTGAGGGGAGCCTGAGGGGAAGCGGAGGAGAACCTGCGGGGAGCGTGAGGAGAACCTGCGGGCAGCCCCTGGAGCCGCCGCCGGAGGTAAGCGCTGCCCGCCTGTGGGGCCGCGGCCATCGCCGGGCTGAGGCCGGGGCTGAGGTGGCACCGGGCTGTGAGGGGATCCTGCCCTGAGGGGATCCCGGTCCCTGCTCTGTGCCCCAGGCTGAGATGGCACCGGGCTGTGAGGGGATGAGGGGACCCTACCCTGCCCTCAGGGGTCTCGGTGTGTCCCGGTCCCTGCTCCGTGCCCGGGGCTGAGATGGCACCGGGCTGTGAGGGGACCCTGCCCTGAGGAGATCTCGGTGTGTCCCGGTCTGTGCTCCGTAGCTGAGGCTGAGATGGCACCGGGCTGTGAGGGGATCCTGCCCTGAGGGGATCCCGGTCCCTGCTCTGTGCCCCAGGCTGAGATGGCACCGGGCTGTGAGGGGATGAGGGGACCCTGCCCAGCCCTCAGGGGTCCCGGTGGGTCCCGGTCCCTGCTCCGTGCCCGGGGCCGATGGAGCCCAAGGACGGAGCCACTTGTGGGGTGTTCGCCTGGCCCCAGTTAAGTTTTGTCGTGGGGCATCACATGGCCTTAGGAGATAAAAAAACCCCAACAAACAAGGTTTGCGGTTTGCCAGAGAGCGGATGTGCTCTTTAATTTGTTTAAAAATTACTTTGTTTCTGCGCTCGCTGCACCCTCTAGATATTCCATGTATATGTTTATTTCCCTTCTATTTCTCTCTGTGCTCTTGCTGCCTCGAATTCCTGTTGGAATCGCTCATTTTCTCCCGGCCGCCTTGAGCTGCCGTGTGGCAGCGCCGTGTTCCACGGAGCCGCATTCCCGGGATTTGGGATTTGGGATTTGGGATTCGCTCCTTGCCGGCAGCGCGGGATGGGGGCTGCCCTGCCGCCCTCCCCTTCCCACACATCCCAAAAACCTTCCGGGAGCGATCTGCAGGGTGGGATGAGCGCTCCCGGCGCTCCTGTGCCGGAGACATTTCCTCTGCAGCATTTCCCTGCCATGTGCTTTGAGTCAGTTTGTTTTTCCCGAGCCTCCTTTTCCCACTTCGGAGCCTGGTGGGGGCTGCGAGTTCAGAGAGGATCTGGGAGTTATTCCCTCGCTGTGGCTCCACAAAAAGGAGCTTTTTCCCCTCCTCAGGTGGAGGTTGATGAATTATGAATCAGTTCTGGGTAGGAACGAGATGTTTGCTGTGATCTCTGGGGCTGGGAGAGCACCGAGTTGTTTTGTGTGATGCTCAGCATCTGTTGCTACAGGAAACATCCCAAGAGATCCTCGACTGAAGAGAGAATTCCTGGTAGATGTCTCTTGTATGTGACCCTTCCCAGCAGAATCCATGCAATGCCTTTAATTTTTTCTTCTGCAATCTTGGTGTCCATAAGAAGCAGCAGTGAATAAGCTGAATAATTGCATTTTCAGGTCATAAATCCAGTGGAACAGGGAACTTTTTTAGGCCACTCTGACAGAGATGCTTGTTTGTAGTGTCCCTCATTACCAGCTCCAGACAGGGAGCTGCTGGTTAAAAAGGTTATGAACAGATCTGTGATCTATAAATCATCTGGAATAAAAGCTTGTTAGCACAACAAGTGCTTTTCCAGGCACATTATTCATTGGAATTCTCTGTTTCTCTTGTCATCTCATCCATTTTAATGTTTCCTTGTGCCTGCTCAGGTGCTCCAGGTACAGCTGTATCCTACTTTATTCTCCTTTTTGGACATTTTAGATTCCAGGAAATAATTTTTAGTGCAAAAAAACATATTCAGGTTTTTTCCTCCACCACTTCTGTATTTACTTTCCCAGCTCTTCCCACATCACATGGAAACCTCTCCTTATTCAGCATTCAAATCCTGATTTATCCATCAGGAAGCTTAACCCAGATTAGCTGAGTAATCGTCTCTGGAAACACAAGGGTCCTTTAAAAAGTCATTCCAATCAAATCCCTGGAATTTCCATATTTGAAATGGATAGCCATGGATAGAGCTGGGAAATCCTGCCTAAAATGGCAGTTTTTAATTGGAACATTTTGTTTTATCCAAACATCCTTTCCTTGGGATGATCCACGTGGAGCTGTCCCTGGTAAATGTGGGAAGTTTAAAACATTTGGGGAAAATAGTGACAAAACAGTGCTTGGAAACACCTTTATTCCTTTAAATTAAGTGCCTGTCTTTACAATTTTCAATCTTTATATGGTTCCCTCAGCAGAGAAAATTGGATAATTGTGGCAATGGGATAAATACAGCCTTAGCAGGTGGAAAAAAAAACCAAAACAACATTGGGAAAGTGTAAGACAAATAATGAGGTGAAAAAACTCCCTTAAACTTGATGCCTGTTGCAAACAGATGAGAAGATATTTATATGAAATATTGCTTTGAAGGAAAAGGATTTTAACCTGATGTTATTACTCATGCTCTGGGGTTGTTTTTTTTCCCCCCTCTCAGTTTAGAGAATGAAAATAATTTGTCAGCTTCACTCTGGGCTCCTTGCTGCTGCAGTGTTTTGGTTTCAGGGGATGCAGGGGGATGCTGGAGCTGGGGTAGGTGAATTTCAGCTGAATTTCTTTAATTATGAAAACAGCTCTCAGCTTCAAGCTTGTTTTACAAAAAAAGAACAAATTGATACCATCCTGTTGCTGCTAAAACATGCAGGGAAAGCCAGGCTGTGCTTCCTGTTACATCTCTGAGTGTTCCATTCATATCCCAGATAACTCAAGGATTTATCCTTTATTCAGGTTAGAATCTTAGAAAGAGTTCAATGAATGGTACAGAGAAAGTAAATTAAGAACTTTCCTCTTGGTTATGCAGCATAATTGAAAAATTCAAGCCTTTGAATTTAATTTTTAACTTAATTTCTCATTAGGTGTCTAATTAGACCAAGGGCCCATTTGCCAGAGTGTTCTTGAAGCACTAAACTTGGCAAAATAATTCCTGTCAATCACAGAAGTCTCCAGAAGTCTGAGAAACTTTGCAAAGGGAAAAAGACAAAAATTTTTAAAGAACAATAAAGAAAAGATAAAATGGTTTATCCTTTGTATTTTCAAGCAGTCTGAGAGATAAGAGGGAACTTCCTGGGAGAGCAGATTATTTATTCCATGGAATAAATTCCTCCCGTGGAATTCCTGCACTTGGTGCTGCAGCATCTGGCACTGCTGGCAGTGATGAGAAAATAGATTAGAGGATGGGGCTGGATTAAGTCCCTGCTTATTCAGGTGCTTAAAAATGTCATTTTCTGCACCCTGAGTTCAGCTTTTCCTCATGTTTGGCCACTTAAGGATACACTTTGATTATAAGTAACTCAGGGGAGGAAAATCCAGAAAATTCCCCTTTATTTTTTTGGTCTTTATTTCTCTCTTTTCTGTCTGTCCATGTGGGGTTTTGTGTGTGGATTGTGGGATTTTTTTCCTTTCCTGAATTTCTCTCCCCTCTGGAAGCCAAGCAGAGAGGGTTGTGGATATTTTTACCAGTGGGGATGAAGTGGAACCAAGGCAGGTTCAGGGCCTGGGAGAAGTTAAGGACAGTCTTGGTGGTGCTGAAAATATAGGTTGGGAATTGGAACAGTGTGAAGCAAAGATATTGCATAGAGTGAGAGATTTTACAGAGCAAAATTAGAGAAAAAAAATTGCTTATTTGGGTAATATAATGAAACTTGGTACCTTCAGGGCTGAACACCAGAAATTATGGTCTTTAAACTGTGGGGGCTGGAGCCAAGCGGGAAAAATCCCTTTGGGTTGGGGATGAGCTGGAGTTCAGCCCCATTCTCCACTAAACCTGCTGTGCTTCTGGGATTCCCTGCTGGGATTTCCCCTCAGCTCTTCCCCAAGGAATACCACAGCATTCCCATTGTCCTGTCAAGTGAGAGGTGAGGAAATGTTTCAGGGGTAAATGAGAATTATGTCTAGTGCCATAGAGCAGCTGAGGGCACTGCTGTCCCCGTTGTTTCTCGGGGTGTCTGGAGGAGGATGGAAAACCTCCCCAGTGCCCTGGGGAAGGGCTGGCTCTGCTCCCGTGGCTGCAGACTGCAATGGCATTTTGGAGGAATATTTGGAATATTTTTGCAGACAGCTGTTGAGAACGTTCCCCTGAGCTGTTAAAGAGTTAAGTCAGCCTCGTTTGCTCTGTAATTAATTTGCTGGGGGATAATACCCCACGACTGACCTGATTTTGGTGGGAGCAGCTGCTGATGCTGGCAGGGCTCTGCCTGGTGTGCAGGAGGTGCTGGGGAGCAGGGGAACACAGTGAACACACAAACCCTTCTCCAGGTGCTGCTCCCTTCCTTACCCAAACCTTCCCAGCCTGCAGCAAGTAGGACAGGGATTGTTGGCAATAAAAGGATGTTTTTTCAATGAAAAGATGGTTTTTTTTCACTGTTTGAGGCAGATCTTGTGGAACAACGGGCAGAGCTCGCTGTGCTACAAACAAAGGTGGAGGAAGAGAGAAGAGGGGAAAGAGGTCAGCTAAAATAGATCCAAGGAGACAATCCAGCCTTGGGGACTCCAGAGAGCCAGGAAGCACAGCAGAATAAACTGATGCCAGGGGGGTTTATAAACCAGAGAATCCACCTGAGCTCTCCTAAATCCAGAGGGAATCTCCACCTGCTGTAGGGATAACAATCCCTGGGTGGTTTTGGCACAGGGAAGCTGAGTGGAGCTGCCAGAGGATTTGCTCCTTGGGGTTCTTTTGGATGCTGTGCTTTTATTTCAGTGGTTCTGAACCTGGAAACAAGAAGTTGATCCTTTGCTTGAGTAAATACCCACCAGATTTTCAGTTTTGTTTCTGCCTGGGCTCCTCTGTGAGCTCAGGTGCCTCTGGCACATCCAAGGAATTGTGTTTCTTCTGGGAGCTAAGGCACACAAAGACACTGCCTGGAGCTTTGAAGGAATCTGAGACTTGTTGGAGTTTTCTCACTGATGTGCAAGAATCAGCTTTGGTTCCTAAAATCTGAAATATAAAGAAAAAAAGGGAGAAATTTCCCTTGGTGGAAGAAAACCTTCTCTAACCTTTGTTGTTGCTAAACAAAGCTCAGCTTCTGAGTCACTCCCATGGATCTGGATTGAGTATTTGCTGCCTGCAGGATGGGCATCCAGGGTAAATCCCTCCTGAGCTTTGGGGAAGGATTAGCACTGTGCTCAGATGGAAAAATAAATTCTTGCCATTGATTTTTGTCCCATTCATGCTTTTGTAATTCAGCAATTGTTTGAGGAAGCCACAGGAATAAACAGCACAGAAAATATAGAGGTTTAGGGATTAAATAAAAAATAAAAATTTTTTGGATAAATTTTAGAGATTTAGAATCTAGGGGTTGCCTAGAGCTCTTGGGAAATGTAGGGGATAAATCTGGAGAGGAGCTCCTTGCAACAGGGACACTTCCAAGGATGCTCATGAACAGTGGAGCAGGAACTTTGGGAAGAGAGGAATCCAAAAGGATGAATCCTTGGGAGTCACAGTTTCTGAAAGCAGCAGCTCAAGTGAGAAGCAGGAAATGATCCAGGAGCTCAAGAGCTCCTGAGGAGGAAATCAGAGTGAGACTCATGGAAACCTTCATGGAAACCTTCAGTGCTGTGTTTGGTGGGATTCTGCTCCAGGAAAAGCAGGTTCTCAGGATGCACAGTGTGCTCAGGATTACTGCTCAGGAACCTCCCAGTGCCTGTGGGGCCAGGGCTGATCCCACTCCTGCCTGGAAACAGAAACATCCCATTTATCATTGCTGAAGAGTCACTGGAACTGCACAGGATTCTCCATGTTCCTGGTGGTTGAGTTCCAGAAAACAGCAGCTTGGGCAGGAGCAGAGCAGGATGTGGGATATTCTTGGAGAGTTTGGATTCCCAGCATTTCTTCCAGAGGTGCTGCTCTTCCTGCTGGGAAACTCTGTGTGGATTTTTGGGGTCCTCAGAGGAAAGCAGGGAGCTTGTCCCAGGCTGTCATCCCCTCTCCAGGATCTCAGTGATGAGGGACAGGACAGGTAGAGCAGAGCAGGAATGTTCTTTGGAGAGTTTGGATTCCCACACTGCTCTTCCTGCTGGGAAACTCTGTGGATTTTTGGGGTCCTCAGAGGCAAGCAGGAGCTTGTCCCAGGTGATCCTTGGGGAAAAGCCTCTGCAGGGCAGTTCCAGGGCAGGAGGAGCAGATCTGGGGTTCCATGGGGGAGCAGCATCCTCTGATCCCCAGGATGCCATGGCAGGCTCCTGTCTGAGACAACTCCAAAAGAGGCTCCTCAAGTGTCACTCGCTGCCATAATTGTTATTGTTCATCCCAAAGAATTGCTGGCATGCCCTTCCCACTGCTTCTTCCCAGGCTGGGAGAAGGGAATATTCCTGAGTAGTTTTTGTGTGGCCTTTTCTTTCCCTTCTTTCTTTCCTCTGCATTCAATTCTCAATTCTGCATTTCCTTTCTGGAATTCATCCCAAAATTCCTATCCCAAGCCCCTTTGCTAATGAATCCATGAAATCCCTGCCTGTATTTCCATTGTTTGATGGTTTTTGTGTGTGTGTGTCCAGTTCTGGGTCTGTGTTTTCCCTATTTTCCTCATTCCTGCAGGAGCCACAGTAACATTGTGGGGGTTTTTTCCCAGCTGCTTGTGTGTCACTGGTGAATCAGTTCCATTAAAAATGGAAGATTTCCCCTGCCTTTTCCCCAGAAAAGTAAGAACAAGGCAGTGTTCAAATGAAATCAGGCAGAAGAAATACAAAAATAAACAGTTATTTCACCTCATTCTTCATTTCCTTCTGGAGCCACATTCCCAGAAATCCAGTTATTTTTAAAAAAAGGGGGGAAAAAAATCCAGTCACAGGCACTGAAAAGAAGTAGAAAAATAAATATTTTATCATCTTTCCTTGTTTTTTAATCACCCAGTCTCAGCATAAAAATATTTAGTGCAAGACTCCTGTCATGTAAAAGAATTGTAATTAATTCCTTGAGTCAGGACTGTGTAGGAAAATTCAGGAAGAATTTCCTAAGTGCAGGATAAGGGATTTATTTAGACTCATGGAAAACCAGAGAAGCTTTATGATTAAAAAATAATGATTTAGCTCTGAGCAGACTCTTCCTGACTCTTAAGAAGCTTTGGTGAGTTTTCCTGGATGAAATATTGGATTTTTTTCCATGATCTGAGCTGTTCCTGGTGTGGATTTTGCTGGAGAAATCGAGGCAGCATTTTTGGGGTTGTTTGTTTATAAAAGAGGAACAAACAGGAGAAATCTCCCCAGAACCTCTCATGGAATGGCAGCCAATCCCCCAAAATTCCCTTTTCCCTTCCCAGAATTCACTGTATGATCAAGCTGGAATATTCTTGACTATTCCTAGGGAATTCCTGGCTGTTCCTTTTCCCATTTTTTCCATCAAAGTTGTTGAATTATTCCTTTTTTTGACCATCTTGTGCTGTCTCATGGATCCAACACTAGTTTGGTGCTGGCCATTTGCTTCCCTGTACAGCAATTATTTGCTTGGATAAACCAGATTTTATTTAATTTTTCAGGAAACCAAAGCTATTTTGGTTTTTATTATTGATATTGTGCCCTTGGGACAAACTTGGATTGATGCTGGGAATCCTGCAGCTGCTTTGGATTTCAGATCCACACTAACATTAATTATTTTGGGGATTGTGGTTGCACTGATGGGTTTTTTAAAGGGTATTTGTAGGTGTGAAACAACTGCCCTTGAATCAGAGGGATGAGATTAATGGAAATTTGTCATTTGAGATGGAAAAAATTGGAGGCAGCACAGAACTGTTCCCCGTGTTTATCTGTGACTTGGTGACTAAAGCAGCGCGGGTTTTCAGGCTGGAAATAGAATCAAATCGTCATTTCCATGATTTTTTCGAGTACAGAATCTCTGGGGAGGGCTCCTGCCCCAGCTGGAGTTCTGTGGGCTCGGATGCTCTTCCCTTTTCCTGCAGAGGAGGGGAAGGAGTGTTCTCCATGTGCCTGGGGCTCAGAACCACCCCGTGTTTGGTGGCTCTGCAGGTGAGTTCAGCTCTGCATTCCACACCCCAAATCAGGGATTCAGTGGAGAAAAACCAGGAGTGTTCCATTCCAGAGCCATTCCAGCTGCAGGAGCTTCAGCTTCCCTTTGCACCCAGTGGTTTTCCTATTTTTGGGCTGGGATTTGAAGTGGAACCTTTTTTCTTTTAGCCAGCAGGAGACACATTTCTAAAAATAAATGGATCAAGTGCTATTGGGATTTTCATTTATAAATTCTCTGGGAATCTGCCAAAACTTCCATCAGAGACCTGCAGTCGTTTGTGAGGAGGCACAGGCTGTTCCCAAGCCGAGGGAATTCAGGTGGGAGGGAAAAATTCCTTCCTGAGGGTAAAGCTGAGGATTTAAGGTCCTTCCCAACCCAAACCAGTCTGGAATTCTGTGATTTCTGTGGGGTCAGTGCTGTGTGATCCCTGTGGGAATGGAGCAGGAAATTCCCTCTTTCCCTGTTCCCCAGGCTGAGGAAACTTTCCCATTTTCCCCATCCCATGAAGAGGGAAGAGGGAAGGAAGGGAAAGGGAAAGGGAAAGGGAAAGGGAAAGGGAAAGGGAAAGGGAAAGGGAAAGGGAAAGGAAAGGAAAGGAAAGGAAAGGAAAGGAAAGGAAAGGAAAGGAAAGGAAAGGAAAGGAAAGGAAAGGAAAGGAAAGGAAAGGAAAGGAAAGGAAAGGAAAGGAAAGGAAAGGAAAGGAAAGGAAAAAGGAAAAAGGAAAAAGGAAATTCTCTTTTCTCCTGGGCAGAGGTGTCCCTTCAGCTCTCCAGCTCCAAAGCTGACCCAGACAAAAATAAAAGGGGCTCACTGTGCTCACTCCAACACCTTGGGACCTTGGATTGGCCTGGAGCTTGTTGCCTGTTCCAGCAGCAGAGATTTCCTGTTCAGACCCTCAGGATGTGCAGTTCAGCCCCAAGAAATCAGATTCCAGCTGGTGCTTTGCTCTGGCTCCCAGCTCTGCTTCCAGAGGGCTCATTCCCTCTGTGCTGGGGTGGGTTTTATCCCAAGCTGTTCCCTGCTCCACATTTGCTGTGGGAAAACAGCTGAGGGCCCAGATTTTGTAGTTTTATTTTGGGCATCTTGTTTGTTTTGAGGAAAAAACCCATTTCCTTCTATTCTGAGTTTTCAAAGGGAGGAATATCAGCATTTCCTTATCTCTGTGGAGGCAGATTCATGAGGGGAGCACCTGAATGTGGGAGTGAGCTGGGAATGAAAAACCTTTGGAAGAGAGAAGGGAGAAGGGAGAAGGGAGAAGGGGAGCTCTCCTGGAGTGCCTGATCCTGGAGCAGCAGATTAGGGCTGAATGTAATTAATAACGAGAAGAAATCCATGAAGTTGTTATAGTAACTGGGAAGTGAGGTTGGAATTTATGATCTGAGTGACTCAGCTCTGGGGGAAGGGATCTGGGAGCCCACGGAGGGAGAGCTGGAGCTTCCCTCTCCCTGCTCACCAGTCTGCCCATTCCCAGGAACCTCTGGGATAGGGATCCTTTCCTTTCCTTTCCTTTCCTTTCCTTTCCTTTCCTTTCCTTTCCTTTCCTTTCCTTTCCTTTCCTTTCCTTTCCTTTCCTTTCCTTTCCTTTCCTTTCCTTTCCTTTCCTTTCCTTTCCTTTCCTTTCCTTTCCTTTCCTTTCCTTTCCTTTCCTTTCCCTTTCCCTTTCCCTTTCCCTTTCCCTTTCCCTTTCCCTTTCCCTTTCCCTTTCCCTTTCCCTTTCCCTTTCCCTTTCCCTTTCCCTTTCCCTTTCCCTTTCCCTTTCCCTTTCCCTTTCCCTTTCCCTTTCCCTTTCCCTTTCCCTTTCCCTTTCCCTTTCCCTTTCCCACTTTGGGAAGGAAAACCAGCTCATCCCATCCCTCTTGTGTCTCTGCACATCTTGTGATCCTGGAAAAGTTGGGAAATGATCCCCAAATAACCCATGGAGTAATTAAATCCTGCTGGTTTTTCTCCCCAGGAATACAAGAATGCCCTTTGGCTTTCCAGCAGAGTAATCTCAGAAAATGAGAGCTGTAAAACTCCTCTGCTGTTGCTCCTTTGGGAATTCAGGGAGCTGGGTGGGGATTTCAGGATTTGGGATTTGTGCATCCTCTTAATCTGCATTTTTTGTCCAATGAAAACTCATCCCAAAATCAGAAACCCCCATGGAGCTGGGTCATTCCTGTGACTTGGAGAATTTTTGTGTTGTATATTTATATTTGCAGCACTGGTTGACCACAAAAAAAAAAAAAAAAAAAAAAAAAAAAAATTGGGTGTTGTTGGGATATTGTTCTTTCCAAGTAGCCTCAAGTTTGGGTGAAAAAATATCCTGGATTAACTTGGAATGTTCCTTTTAGGCCTCAAGGCCTCAACCTCCAAAATCCCAGAATTCCAGACTGGTTTGGGTTGGAAAGGAAATTAAAAATCCTCGAATCTCCAGGGGTCCAGGGGCAGCCACAGCAAATCTGGGGATTCTATTCCACCTCCCAGCCAAGAATTCCTTCCCAAAATCCCGTGGAATTCCATCCCCTGGCAGCTTTTTCCATTTTCAGTGGCTGTGCTTCCCCAGAATTGTGATTTTCCTGGTGAGGCTGGAGGGATCCGGGCTGGGATTCCTCTTGGAACACCTTGGCACACTCCTACATCCCCAGATTCCAGAATTTCCACTTTTTCAATTCCCTCTGCAGCCTCAGCAGGGAATCATTTGGCCAGAAGAGGCAGATTTTTAATGGTGTCCCACACAAGGACCCTGACAGGGAGCTGAGCCCTGGGAAATGAGGATTTTGGGAGCAGGGGTTACTGAGCAGGGCTCTCCTCATTAACTGCAGCCTTTGAAGTGATGGAATTGGATAAAAACTTCCCAAAATCTTCAGCAAGAGGCAGTGCAAGGATCACTCCACACCATTAAAGGAGGTTTTGATAACTGGGGAAGAAATTACTGAGAGAAAATGCTGGAATTGCCACTTTCACCTCACTTCAGAGCCCTCCATTTGGGAGAAAATCACAGAATGAGCTAAATAATTTCATTATTAAAAAAAAAAAAAAGCTGATCATTCAGCCTGGCATCAACAATAATGCAAATATTTGCCCAAGAAGCAAAATATCAGATCCAGAAGGAAAGAAAACAACCACAGTCTAAGGAAACAGGAACATCTGCTTTGGCTCTGAGGAAAAATCCTGGAATAAAAAAGCTGAAATGTCCCTCTAAATCAAGGTTTTTTTCCCTTTGAGCTCCTGTTATAAATTAGTGCTGTCCAAGATGCCACTTCAAATATCTGAAATAAAATATGGATCTGCCTGGTGGAAAACATGGGAGCATTTCCAGAATGCCAAATGCTTTTTCTTTAATCTTAATTTCCTTTTATTTATTGGATGGGCAGACAGAAATTTCAGTCTGGAAATTGCTAACATGGAAAAAAACCCGAGATAAATCAGATTTGGAGTTGACCACAGTGCTGTCATGTCTTGTTGAATATTCCCTGAGCCAGGCTTTGCAGTTTTGGATGAATATTGAGGAAAATGCAATTTCTCTGCTTTTCCTGGGAAGGAGAGGACACAGAGGGCAGGATTTAAACAGCAGCTGGAATTTGTTATCCTCATTTTCCCTTTTTATTTGGATTTTTTGTGTCCCTGTGGCCAGAAAAGCTGGAAAATTGATCTGGAAGTGTTTGTTCTGATTGGCCATGGAATGAGCTGTTCCTCAGGCACTGGGATTGGATTTTAGCTGCTGTTCCATGGCTTGGGAATGTGGGATGGCAGAAAAGTGGGATTATCTTAGGAGCTCCACCCTGGAGAGCCCTTTTCCCATTGCTGCCTTGGGCACATCCTCACCTCTATTTTCTGAATGTAAATCCTGGAATTTGGGTTGGAAGAGACCTTAAAGCTCATTTTTCCACCTTACTCCAAACCCATCCCTTGCAAGTCTCAGCTTCCCCTTGATTCTCCTAAAAAATGGATTTAAAAGCCTAAAAATGTGGATTTTAGGGCAATTCTTGGCTCTGCAAAGATGGAACTTTGGGTTTAAGGACTTTGAAGTTTCAGCCTGGAATTCCCTGATGGAATTCTGATGTTCTTGTGCTGTTCCCAAGGGGAGTTGAGCTTGGAAACCCTCAAAAATAAAAGTGGATTTAAAATTCTAAAAATGAAGTTGCAGCTGTAAGTTGGATTTCTCACAGGGATTTTTCCAAGGTTTGGAATATCTCGATTTTCCAAGACTTCTGCAGGATGAGGAGCTCTCTTTGTAGGCTCAGTTCTGTTCTGATTTCTTGCTTGGCTCTAAAATAAAATTAAAAAGAAAAGGGGAAAAAAATTCTTTCTTTTCAGGCAATTTGGCTCTTCCCAGAAAAACTCTTGGGGAAGGAAATCTGAGGATTTTAAAACTTTTTCTTTTGGAGAAAAGATTCTAAAACTCAACCTCTGGGAGAGTTTAGGAAGGGAAGAAATAAATGAGGGACAGGAGGCAAGAGTTGCTTTATTTCCCCAGTGTATTTATTCCCCAAGAATAAGAATAAGAATAAGAATAAGAATAAGAATAAGAATAAGAATAAGAATAAGAATAGAAATAAAAATAAAAAGAGAAATAAAAATAAAAATAAAAGTGCATTTATTCCCCCAGAATAAGAATAATAAGAAAAAGAGAAATAGAAATAAAAATATAAATATAAGTATAAATATATAATGAATAATAATAATTAGTAATAATGACAAAATAATAATGATAATAATGATAATAATAATAGTTCTGATCTCTGAGAGTTTCTCTGAGGAGTGGGAAGCTCTGCAAATAATTTGCTCAAGGAACAAAAAGGAGAGAAATTGCATCTTTTAATAATCTGCCTCATTTTCCCTGTAATTACCTTGGAAATCCTGATGTGGAGAACACTTGAGCCGAATCCTTCAGAGCTGTCAGAGCTGATTTTTAATTTCACTTCATTTTTGCACAATGGGAGATGAGCTTTTTAGAAAGAGCTAAGATGAAAAATCCCTGCCATAATCAGGAAAAGAGAAATTTCTTTGTGCTCAAGCTGTGAATATTTGTCTGGAAGTTTCTAATAAAAACAGGGTCAGTGAAAATTCCAGGAAAAGAAATCTGTGAAAATTTGTGACAATTTCACCCCCAAAATGGTGAAAATTTGAAAATTGTATTTCATGGGAATTCTGCAGAGCATGTCAGGCCTAAGGAATATGGATTTATTTTTTTAATTTAATATTTTTTTATTTTTTTAATTGAAACTGAAAGAAATGAAGGGAAATGACAACCTGGTCATCCCCTCTGCTGGAAATCCAGGAATTCCTGGAATTTCTGGACACACTGACTGGGCTATTTCCAGCTTTAATGTTGGATTGACTCCAGAGGAAGAGGAGTCTGGGAAGGAGCCTCTTAATTAAAGTTGAGACCCAGTTTTAATAGTGATTAATCATTTAAAGGTGTTTTTTGGTCATGCCCAACTTGGATGGAATTTTCTCAATCATCTCCAAAGATCATCCTGCCTTTAACATTGGCTGGGAGGAAAACTGGTTGGATTTATTCTTGGAAATAAATTTGTAATTTTATCCAAATGCCTGATGGCTTAAACCAGGAAATTTGGTTTTTAAACTCAGCCTGGCAATAAGGACAAAGCTCAGGGCAGCCTTGGGAAAGCCAAAGGGGAGGAATTCCTTTCCTTAGAACATTGGGAGAGACCAAAGTGGGAAAATCCATTTTCCAGAGCCTTGGGAGAGACCAGAGTGGGAAAATTCCTCCTCCAGAATCTTGGGAGAGACCAAAGTGGGAAAATCTTTTCTCCAGAACATTGGGAGAGACCAGAGTGGAGAAATTCCTTTTCCAGAACCTTGGGAAAAGCCAAACTAGGAAAATTCCTTCTCAAAAGCCTTGAGAGAGACTAAAGTGGGAAAATCTTTTCTCCAGATCATTGGGAGAAGCCAAATTGGGAAAATTCCTTCTCCAGAAGATTGGGAAAAGCTGAAGTGGAGGAATTCCTTCTCCAGAACCTTGGGAAAGGCCAGAGTGGGAAAATCTCTTTTCCAGAGCATTGGGAGAGACCAAACTGGGGAAATTCCTTCTCCAGAGCCTTGGGAGAGGCCAGAGTGGGAAAATCCCTTTTCCAGCTGGATTGCCCTGGTGGTCTCAGGTAGCAAAGCTCTTGAAGAACAGCAGTGCTGGAGATTAAGGCTGTGACAGCTCCAAGGGGAAATCCAGCCCATGGAATCCAGCACAGGAGGGGTGTGGAGCTGTTGGAAGGAATCCAGAGGCTGGAAATCCCAAACTTGCCCATGAAGATGTGCTTTAGGAATTTCTGTAAATAGTGGGTTTCACACTGGATGAGCTGGGAGCAGTTTTTTTAAGCACTGTGTGGGAAAATGAATGGGATTTGATCTTCAGGATGATCAGGGGATGGAGCAGCTGTGCTGGAAAGAAAGAGCTGGGAATGATCACGTGGAGAGAAATTTGGGGTGACCCCATTGTGACCTTGCAGGAGCTGAAGGAGCTGCAGGAAAGATGGAGAGAGGCTGGGGACAAGGGATGGAGGGACAGAGGGCAGGGATGGGTGGGATACTGGGCAGGAATTCCTGGCTGGGATGGAATTCCAGAGCAGCTGTGGCTGCCCCTGGATCCCCGGGATTATCCAAGGCCAGGCTGGATATTGGAGCTTGGCTCCACCTGGGGGAGAGGGAGGAGCCCATGGCAGGAGTTAGAACTGGATGAGCTTTAAGGTTCCTCCCAACCCAAACCATTCCATGAAATCCCTCCTTTCTGAGTCACTTTTCCCAAGTTCCAGCCATCAGTGCTAATAGATGCCCTTGCTTATATTTTGCAGAGCTCTGTGAAATCTCCCCAGCTTTTGCTGGAAATGAGAACAGCTTGGGTTTGCTGAGGAGGAGGGAATTTCTCAGAGCTGCCAGAAGCTCTGCAGAGCACTTGAGCTGTTGCTGCTCACAAGAAACGGGAAAAGGTCACAGAAAAAACAACATTTTCCTCTGCAAATAAGGGGGAATTCTTAGGGGTGTGTCCAAGGAGGGCTGGAGTGGCTGAGGGAGCTGGGAAAGGGTTTGGAGCCCCAGGAGGGGCTGAGGGAGCTGGGAAGGGGCTGGAGAATCCCTGAGGGGATGGGAAGGGGCTGGAGAATCCCTGAGGAGCTGGGAAGGGGCTGGAGAATCCCTGAGGGGATGGGAAGGGGCTGGAGAATCCCTGAGGAGCTGGGAAGGGGCTGGAGAATCCCTGAGGGGATGGGAAAGGACTGGAGAATCCCTGAGGAGATGGGAAGGGGCTGGAGAATCCCTGAGGGGATGGGAAGGGGCTGGAGAATCCCTGAGGGGATGGGAAGGGGCTGGAGAATCCCTGAGGGGATGGGAAGGGGCTCAGGCTGGAGAAAAGGAGGCTCAGGGGGAATTTCTGGCTCTGCACAACTCCCTGCCAGGAGGGGACACTGGGGGGATTTGGGATCTGGGATCTGGGAACAGGGACAGGAGGAGAGGGAATGGCCCCACAGGAGGTTCAGCTTGGATATTGGAAAAGAAATTTTCCTTGGAAGGTGGTGAGGTGTTGGTATATGTTGCCCAGGGAGGTGTTGGAGTCTCTACCTGGAAATTTTCCAGCCCTTCCCTCCTTTCTCAGTGCCCACAGCAGCTGTGGCTGCCCCTGGATCCCTGGAATTGTCCCAGGCCAGGCTGTGGGAGATGTCCCTCCCATGGGATGAGCTTCAATCTCCTTTCTAACCCAATTTCATGATTTTATGTCATCCCATCTGTTCCTCCTGGGAGAGTCAGACCTGAGATTGTCACTTTTTTTGGGTGGCTGTCACCTTGTCTGAGTTGGTGTCTTGCCCTGTGAAGTTCTCATGGATTTTAAGGAGAATCCAGTTTGAATCCCAGCTCACAAATGATGTAATTCCCTGTGGGATCAGATGATCTCCTCCATCCCTTTCCTTAGAAAAGCTGCTCCAGTAAGTCACAGCCCAGGTGCCTGGGCTTTATCTCTGAGCATTTTCAGGATCAGCATTTTGTTGGGAGGAAAAATCCTGCTCCAGTCATGTGGTCAAGTGAGGAAGAAGCAGACTGCAGGATGTGCTGTTCCTGGAATTTCAGATTTGTTTTGCTTTTTCTCTCTATATTTGTGTCCTGCCTCCATGAAAAGGGGGAGGAACTGGATTTGGGGGCTGCAAAAAGGAGCTGGATAAAGAATTCTGCTTCCCAAAACTGCAGCAGAATGGGATTGTGACCCAGCCTTGGCTGTCCTCTGTGGGAGGGGGGGATTTTTGGGGATGAGGGGATCAGTCTTTTCCTAAAATCCCCCTGGAGCTTTCAGCCTGCCCATGGAGAATCCCAAATGTGTGGGAAAACCCACGTGTGGGTCTCCTATGCCAAACCTTCCCAAACTTGCCCACGAGGATGTGTTTAGGAATTTCTGTAAATTGTGCATTTCACACTGAGCAGGGCAGCTCTCCTGTAACCTGTGTGCAGGGAAATCAGGAAAAAATCCTGGGATTTGACCCTCACTGGCAGCTGCTTGCTGGGAACCCTTGAGTTCATCCCCTGGCTGCATCCCTCTGGAATTGCTGGAGTGTTTTCCCACCAGTTTTGAAACACACAGTGGTGAAACACAAAAATCTTCAGGTGGAAGCTTGAAAGAAAATTCATATTCATATTCCACATGGGATATATTCCAGGAAAGTGGATCAGATCCAACTGCAGCACTGATTTTTCTTCATCGTTTATTAACAAATGCAAAGCTTTGCTGCTGCTCAGCATTCCCTGATCCCAGACCAATCCTCTGGGATACAGAGTTGCTTTGGAGGTGCTGGAAATGTAATAAAAGTCTGCATCAATGAGAAAGTGTTCATGAGGAAAAGAATTCCCAGGAAGCCTCTTTGGAGTGTTTTCCTGTGGTTTATTCTCCCCTTAAAAGCTCATCCCAGGGGTCAGATTTTTCTGGGAAGGCACAGGAAAGAATGAGTCAGATTTTCATGGTAATTTGGTCATGACTAAAGGAAGTGTTGGGTTTTCTTCAGGTCTCAGAACTCCAATTCCCACAGAAAAAAAAATGGATTTTATCTTTATCTGTATTCTGCTTAAATTAACATGGATAACTTAATAAATATTTATAAAGCTGTGGTGTGAGAGGGGTCAGATTTCCACAGAAATGGAAATTCCACAGCCTGGTTCATCCCTCCAGGTCCCATTTCCTGCTGTCCAGCCTGGAGTTCAGCAAAATTTGGGAAATATTCTTAAACTCTCATTCCTTTCCATTTTTTCCCCAAAGAATGTGTGGATTGAGATTTAATGGAGAATATGGAGGTGGTGCTGGTTGAAGTTGATGATCTTCAAGGTCTTTTCCTGGCTTTGATGATGCCATGGTATTCTCAGAAGTTTCTCTGGATGATTATACTACAAATTCAAATAGAATTATACAAATATATAATTTATATGTGTTTATAAATAAAAATATTTAACTTTTTTTTTTAATTCTCTTTCAGGTTACCCCTCTGAAGAAATTCTGTTTGCCAGAAGTTTTCTATTCTGGGCTGCACTTGAATTTTGATAATGAAGAAAAGCAGAAGTGTCATGACAGTGACTGCAGATGAGGTGAGTTCCTGCTGAAGGTTTATTTTTTCTTATTTTTCTTTTTTTTTTTTTTTTTTAATCTTATGAAAATGAGCTAAAAAGTTGATTGAGTTTTATCCTCATGGAGAAAATAATTTGTTTGCAGAATTCAGTTCTGGAGTTGTGGAGTTCTCTCTTTCTGGGATAATTCTGGCTGGAGAATTGAGTGTGGTTTATTCTCATGGAGGAAATAATTGGTAGAATTTAGTTCTGGAGTTGTGGGTAGGTCTGGCTGGAGGATTGTTTTTTACCTGCATGGAGGAAATCCTTTGTTTGCAGAATTCAGTTCTGGAGTTGTGGAGTTCTCATCTGGGATAGTTCTGGCTGAGTGTGGTTTATCCTCAGAGAGGAAATAATTTGCTTGTAGAATTTAGGTCTGGACTTTTGGAGTTCTCATCTCCTGGGATAACTCTGGCTGGAGAATTGTGTTTTATCCTCAAGGAGGAAACAGTTTGTTTACAGAATTTAGTTCTGGAGTTGTGGAGTTCTCATCTCCTGGGATAGTTCTGGCTGAGTGTGTTTTACCCTCATGGAGGAAATCCTTTGTTTGCAGAATTCAGTTCTGGAGTTGTGGGGTAGCTCTGGCTGGAGAATTGTGTTTTATCCTCAAGGAGGAAATCCTTTGTTTGCAGAATTTAGTTCTGGACTTTTGGAGTTCTCATCTGGGACAGCTCTGGCTGAGTGTGTTTTACCCTCATGGAGGAAACCCTTTGTTTGCAGAATTCAGTTCTGGAGTTGCGCAGTTCTCATCTCCTGGGATAGCTCTGGCTGAGCGTGTTTTACCCTGACGGAGGACATCCTTTATTCCCGAATTCAGGAATCTCTCTCTGTTTACAGAACTCCCTGGATTACCTGGAGTGCGGGCTCAGCAAATCCTACAGCACCTCCAGCCACGCCCTGGGCATCGACCTGTGGCGGGGCCGGCGCTGCTGCTCGGGCTCGCTGCAGCTGCCGCCGCTGGCCCTGCGGCAGAGCGAGCGGGCGCGCAGCCCGGAGCGGGAGCCCGTGTGCCGGCCCACCACCCTGCCGCTGCTGGCGCCGCCCAGCATCGCCATCACCGCCTGCCACGACGGGTGAGTCTGCTGCCCTGCCCTGCCCTGCCCTGATCTGATCCTGTTCCTGCTCCTGCTCCTGCCCCTGCTCCTGCTCCTGCCCCTGCCCCTGCCCCTGCCCCTGCCCCTGCCCCTGCCCCTGCCCCTGCCCCTGCCCCTGCCCCTGCTCCTGCTCCTGCCCCTGCCCCTGTTTCTGTTCCTGCTCCTGCCCCTGCCCCTGTTTCTGCCCTTTGGGTTTTCCCTGCTTCCCACCTTTACTTTGTTGGCTTATTTTAAATGTTATGAACGCATGAAATGTTGTTGGCTCTCCACAAGTATTGGATCAATGCTATATGTATAATGTTAAATAGCATTTCTATATGGATATAGTCTTGGGTAATAGTAAAAGTTAGACATAAGTTTTTAGGGATAGTCTGCTTAAACCACCTGCTTAGTCAAAGATAGCAGCCCGTGATATGTGATGGGCACCCCTGCAGCTGACAAGACAATTACCAACACTCATGGCTGGACCAGCACCCAAATTAAAAGGGATAAGGTGAGGAATAAAACCACAAGCCAAGAAACACACATGCTCTAGAAAGGCAGACCCAAGCAGTGGCCATGCTAAACAGCTCCCAGAAACAGTTGACTATGCATGAAGGTCTCTATGTAACAAAGGGATGGATTGTAAAACACATTTAAAGGGTGTTCCAAGGTGTACTCTGGGCAGCATGCCAAGCACTTTGGCTTTATGGATGTCTCCTATTGTCTTTTATTAAACCTTTTAATTCTCCCAAAACAGTGAACCATGTTTTTCACATAAACAAGCGAAGCAGCTTGTAGTTAAATGGTTATTTTAATATTATTATTAATATTTATTTATTTAAAAATTTTAATAATACTATTAATATTATATATTAAAAGGCAAGCAATAGCAACAAGCAGTGGCAAAGCTACCAAAGGCAAATACACACAGTGAGTGAATGGCTAAAAGCAAAAGGCTAAAAGCCACAATGGCTAAAAGCAACAGCTTTTTTTAATACCAATTTTGATATAGGATTTTTCTAACAAGGTAAGATGCAAACTTGGGCTACCACTCTTTAACTTATTAGAATTTTAGTTTTTTAGCACACGTATAAGACCATGCATACAATATATTTTGTTTTATTTAAGAAATGTTAGCAATATTTTTGCTACAACTCTATTATGTCTAAGACTGTCTACAACTGTGGGCTTGGAGCTTTTACTGAAGATATCAGTATGTTTTTTACTGCTACTGTGGCATTTGAAACTTTTTACTCACTAAAAGCATTAGAACTTACCCTAAAACTTACTAACTTACTTGTACTTAAACATCTACTTTATGTGTGAGTAGCTTAATATACTTCAGTCCATCCAAAGGCTTTAACTCAATCCCTGCACTCTAATTTTTCTCTGAAGAATTCAGAGACTCCAACAGTCACTCATCCATTCATTCATTTTCTGGTTTTAAATGGGCTTTTTCACTTCTTTTTTATTATAAACACACATCCAATAATCTTTCATGCATTAATCTAATTAATCAACCTCTATCAGCTGTTGTATCATGGATATAAATTCATAAAACAAATAATTTTTATATTTTTTTGAAATTCTACTTTGTTAAAAACTTCTCCTGACACTTCTGATTCCGGTCTCAAGCAGAGGATTTGTGTTCCTAACTTTGCACCCACATGGGTTCAGGATGGTGCTGAACTCTCCCACAAAGGATTGAGGAAAAGCCTTTGGCTCTCTGGATGTTTCCCATCCCTGGGTGAGGAAAAAAGCTTGGAAAAACCCATTGGGATCTAAAGCTAAACTCGAGATAAATCCCCAAGAAACCATCAGAGAGCTCAGTACAAGGGGGTTGCTCTGAGGTGAATTCCAAAATTGGAACTGGGTGAAATGGCAAAAAAAGGGAATTAATCCAGAGAGGGAGGAGAGTTTTCCTGTGCTGGACTCGGATTTTATGCAAAATAAGGATGTGTGTCCTGCTTTTCATGGGAATATTGAGGTGACATTAGTGTGACCTTAAATTCTGTGCTCTCAGCTTTGGGTTTAGAGTCAGTTTTAGGCTCTAGTTTGTAAATGCTCCACTCTCAGCTCCATTTGCTGGTTCATGTTCCAAGCTGGAATCTGGGTTTCTGTTAAGCTCAGCACTCTTTGATTTCTACAACTGTAAACTCAAGATTAATCCCAAGGAAACCATCAGAGAGCTGATTACAAGGGAATTCCTCCAAGGTGAGATCCAAAATTGGAACTGGTGTCAAAGAAGGGAATTATTCCAGAGGGAGAGGAGGAAGGCAAAGCCTTGGGTGTTCCTGTGCTGGAAATGGATTTTATGGCAAAAGAAGGATGTGTGTCCTGTTTCTCATGGGAATATTGAGGTTATATTAATTGCACCTTAAATTCTGTGCTTGCACTTGGGTTTGGGGCTGGTTTTAGATTCTAAACTTTCCTCTCTTGGCTCCGTTCGCTGCTTCATGTTCCCATCCTTGTTCCAAGCTGGAATCCAGGTTTCTGCCAAGCTCAGCACTTTCCATTTGGACATTCCCAAACCCATTTGTTAAAGTCCTTTGGAGTGAGTTTTCCTGCTGAAAACAGGACTGTTAAACTGCCCTGGAATAGCTGAGATAGAAGAATTGCAGAGGAGCTTTTGTCCAGGTTTTGTGATTAATTACTGGGATAAATGGAACCAAATGTATTCTCTAATTTTAGATGGATCAGGGAATTTTGGCAACAAAAGGGTTGGTTCACCTTTTAAATGTCGCTTTTTGTGGGGCAGGAATTTGTATTCCGAGGGTGGCCTTGGAAGGGAGGATCGCTCTGAGCTCGGAATGTGCCTCTGTCCATGGTGTGGGAGAAAACAAGGATTTCTCGCGGATTTATTTATCGCTGGGAACACAAGAGGGCATCGCTGCTCCTCCTCCCAGCCCGGCGGAACCCGCGGGTTTGGGTTTTCCCGGCGGGGAGCATCGCAGCCCTGCCCGGGGCGCGGCTGTCCCTGGGGGCTGCAGCATTCCCGCTTTTCCAGGGGAAACGCAGCTGGTGTGGCTGGCATGCAGCTTTCTGCTTCCTCCTCACCTTCCTGAAAGAAAAAACTGGGCTTAAAATTCTCATTCTGTACTTCAGTTCTAATCCTCACCTCCCTCTCCAGTTACATTGGCTGATCCTACAAAACCTGTGTTTAAATTTCACATTTTTTATTTCAGTTCCAATCCTCACCTCCCTGACCACTTATGTCAGCTGATCCTACAGAAACTGGGTTTAAAATTCCCAGTTATTTCAGTTCTAATCCTCACCTCCCTGATTGCTTACATTGGCTGATCCTACAGAAACTGAGCTTAAAATTCCCATTTATTTCAGTTCTAATCCTCACCTCCCTGATTGCTTACATTGGCTGATCCTACAAAAACTGAGCTTAAAATTCCCATTTATTTCAGTTCCAATCCTCACCTCCCTGACCACTTATGTCAGCTGATCCTACAGAAACTGGGTTTAAAATTCCCAATTATTTCAGTTCTAATCCTCACCTCCCTGATTGCTTACATTGGCTGATCCTACAAAACCCGAGTTTAACATTCCCGTTTTTCATTGAAATGCTAATCCTCACCTCCCTGGTCACTTATCTCAGCTGATCCTACAGAAACTGGGCTTAAAATTCCCATTTTTTATTTCAAATATTGAATATTGGAATGCATTTTCTTAGGGATTAGAGAGGCTGGTAAATATTTAGGATATGGCAATAAATACTTTATTAAAATATAGATTTGCTGCTTTATTATCCCTTATTTATGTTTTTCTTTTTTTGAATGGCATAATTTTATTGTAAAGCCTGAAGATGAGAATCTGTAAGGAAAATATGCAGGGATTGATCCTATTCCCCACATCCACCTGGAAACCTTCCTGGAATTGGGATAAATTTACTTTAAAATTAAATTTACTCTGAATTTAAGTCTCTACCCCTGTAGTACTCCCTTTGTTCTCCAGATGGTGGTGGTGGGCAGCAAATCAAAAACAGTGTTAAAAGAGAAATCAACCCAAAATTTGGGATAATTCTGGGCACTGAGTTACTCCAAACCTTCCTTGGGAATTCTGGCTTCAGCCAGAGCCAGCTCATCCTCCCTGGGAAACTGTTGGGAATTAATTGGGAGATTGGTGAAATGGGAATTAATTGGGAAATTGATAAAATGGGAATGAATTGGGAGATTGATAAAATGGGAATGAATAAGGGATTGATAGAATGGGAATTATTGAGGAATTGATAAAATGAGAATGAATAAAGGGATTGATAAAATGGGAATTAACTGAGGAATTGATAAAATGGGAATGAATAAAGGGATTGATAGAATGGGAATTAACTGAGGAATTGATAAAATGGAAGTTAATAGAGAGATTGATAAAATGGGGGTTAATAGAGGGATTGATAAAATGGGAATTAATTGGAGGATTGATAAAGTGGAAGGTAATAGAGGGATTGATAAAATGGGAATGAATAAGGGATTGATAAAATGGGAATTAACTGAGGCATTGATAAAATGGGAATTAACTGAGGGACAGATAAGTGGGGATTAATTGAGGGGTAGATAAGGAAAGTGAGGATGATAAAGGGGATGAGATTTGCATGGAGAATTAAGGATAACAAAGCTGGAATCAGCCTGGGAAACCAAGCAATGCTCCTCCCATATCCCCTGGATGAAAGGAGATATTTGGGAAGTTTTATAGGAATTGTAGGATGAATCCCAGAAATTCAGAAGGAAATTATATTTTGGAAAAATGTGTTTTGGTTTTTTATAAATTTTCTTTTGTTTTTTCAATGTTTTTCCAGACCTTGTGAAATTGGAATTTAATTTCTTAGATAATTTCAAATTCCAGGAGATAGGAACTGAAGGAATGTGCTGCAAGCTTGGAATAAGAAGGAAAAAAAAAAAATAGATGAGCTGGCTTCCTATGTGGTGTGAAAAATAAAAAACCTGAGGGAAAAAATGCTTTAAAACAGGATTTTAAATTTTATACTGGTAATTAAAATTATTTAAATTACAGAATGGACATCACCTGGATATGGATATGGATAATTTTTATAATCCCATCAGATTTTGTGCTAATGAGCAGGATCAATTATTCTGATTGAACATCCTTCCTGCATTTCAAAAGCCACATTTCCAGGGGGCATTTCCTTACCTTGCAAAGGGAGGTCAGTGGAGTTCCTCAGAACATCCCATAATCTGCAGGGAAAGGAGATTTTAATTATTCCTTGCTGTTTCTGGCAAACTTCATCCTGAAACTCAGGATTCCTGGGATTTTTCTGGATTTTCCCAACAATATCAGAGATGTCTTGGAGAAATCTTAGAGTGGCCATGAGGGATTTTCTGCTCTGGGATTTGTTTTCAGTCAGAAATATTTCCTGGTCTGTTTAGGGCTTTTTCCTGGGAATGGATTTGGGATTTGGTGGGAGCCTGGAGAGCTGGGATCTCTCCAAAGAGTGGGAAAAGCTGGGAAGGCTGTGGGGAGGTGAGAGCCCCTGGATTGTCTGCAGGTGGATCATGAAAACTGGAATTGAAATCCATTTGAAATGCCCAGAGTGGAAGCAGGGCCGTGCCTGGTGTGGGAAGAGGAGAGAAATTCCTTGGATTTCTCAGCCCCACTGCTGCCACTGGGGCCCTCCCAGGGACCTGGAGGGGGAAACAGCCGTGGAGGATTTGGGGAAACAACTTCCCTAAAATGTGGAGAGATCCCACAGGGAGTGTCCTTGGTTGGGAGGGGCTTATCCCAAAATATAAAATGTTCCCACAGGGAATATCCTTGGTTGGGATGGGCTTATCCCAAAATATAAAATGTTCCCACAGGGAATATCCCATCTCCTGGCAGGGTTGGGATGGGGTTATCCCAATGTTGTGAGGTGTTCCCACAGGGAATATCCTTGGTTGGGATGGGGTTATCCCAAAATTGTGAGGTGTTCCCACTGGGAATATCTGACATTCCTGGTGAGGTTGGAAGGGGATTATTCCAAAAATTGTGAGGTGTTCCCACTGGGAATATCCTTGGTTGGGATGGGGTTATCCCAAAATGTGAGAGTTCCCACAGGGAATATCTGACATCCCTGGCAGGGTTGGGATGGGGTTATCCCAAAATTGTGAGATGTTCCCACAGGGAATATCCTTGGTTGGAATGGAGTTATTCCAAAAATTGTGAGGTGTTCCCACTGGGAATATCTGACATTCCTGGCTTGGTTGGGAGGGGGTTATTCCTAGAATAGTGAAATGTTCCCACAGGAATATCCCATTCCCTGGCAGGGTTGGGATGGGGTTATCCCAGTGTTCCCACAGGAATATCCCACATCCCTGGTGAGGTTGGGATGGGGTTATCCCAGTGTTCCTATAGGGAATATCCCATATCCTGGCAGGGTTGGGATGGGGTTATCCCAGTGTTCCCACAGGAATATCCCATATCCTGGCAGGGTTGGGATGGGGTTATCCCAGTGTTCCCACAGGAATATCCCATCTCCTGGCAGGGTTGGGATGGATTATTCCCATGTGGAATCAGGCTCAGCCAGAGCAATAATCCCAAGCCCTGGTCCTGTGTGGCACTCAGGGTGTGAGGGGTCACATCTGACATCCCACCCCAAATCCTGGAGATCTTGTGTCCAAATAAACCCCAAAAATCCTTTATACCCAAAAAAACCGTGGGCAGGCCAAATATCCCAAGGTCACTGCTGCTGTGTCATTCCCAATGCCAACCTCTCCCCAAAAAAAAACCTGGGAAAAAAGGTGATTTTGCTCCCTCTGACTTAACTCTGCTGTTATTTCTCAGCTAAAAATACCAGAGAAGTGTTTTGTCTGCTTATATTTAGATTTTGGCTGGTGCCATCAGTTTCTGAAGCTCTTGCAGCTTCAAAAAACTTTATTTTTATGTTTTCTTGGAGGCCTAAATAAAAGAACTATGATTAATACAAGGTGTAGTTACCCAGAGGAGTTTTAAGATGGATTAATCATAGGTCAGGAATTAAAATTACAGTTCTTTCAAAATCCCTTTTTGTCCACAACTTTTATTTTGTTGTTGCCACCTAATCTTTTAATTCCTTTCCATTTATTGAATTCATTGAATTTTACTCTGAGTACTCCAGATACCATCCCCTTTTTGTGTGAATTGCAAGGTGATCCCAATAATTTTATTAAGGAGGAGCCTGTAAGTTTGAAGGATTTTGCCTGGAGATAAAAGTGGTTGAAAAGAGAAACACACACCCTAAAAAAAAAAAAAAAAAAAAAAAAGTCTTTTAATGATTCAATTTTAATTATACACCTCAAACCTGAGTGCAAAAAGACAGCTTGGGATGTGTGTGGAAGGGAAGAAATGAGTCACTGTTAATCAGCAGAAGACAACGAAGCCTCTGAAATATTTGCTTCAAACTTCACCCTCGCTAGAAGAGAAAATAAATGGAAATAGAAGTGATGGAAAAGCTGAATCAGAGGCTGACAGAATTTTCTGACTCATGATAACTCATCTCCAGGGTGGTTTTACCTGTGACCTGAGCCAGGCCAAGGCTGGGATCAGGGCTGAGCTGAGCCCAAACTCGTCCTGGATCCCCTTGGGTTGGTTTGTTCAGGGTTTGGTTGGTTTTATTCAGAATTTGATTGGCTTTGTTCAGGGTTTGATTGGTTTTGTCCAGTTTTTGGTTAGTTTTAATCAGAATTTGATTGGCTTGGTTCAGGACTTGGTTGGTTTTGTTCAGTTTTTGGTTGCTTCAGTTCAGTTTTTGGTTGGTTTTAATCAGAATTTGATTGGTTTTGTTCAGGATTTGTTTGGTTTTGTTCAGTTTTTGGTTGGTTTTACCCAGTTTTCAGTTGGTTTCGTTCAGGATTTGATTGGTTTCATTCGGTTTTTGATTGGTTTTGTTCAGTCCTTAGTTGGTTTCATTCAGTTTTTTGTTGCTTTGATTCAGAATTTGATTGGCTTCATTCAGGATTCGGTTGGTTTTGTCCACTTTTTGGTTGGTTTAGTTCAGGTTTTGGTTGGTTCAGTTCAGTTTTTCATTGTTTTTATTCAAAATTTGATTGGCTTCATTCAGGATTTGGTTGGTTTTGTACCATTTTTGATTTTTTATTTTTTTTTAATTTTTTTTTTTTTAGTTTTGTTTGGTTTTGTTCAGTTTTTGGTTGCTTTTGTTCAGGATTTGGTTGTTTTTCTTCAGTTTTTGGCTGATTTTGTTCAGTATTTTGGTTGGCTTAGTTCAGTTTTTCATTGTTTTTGTTCAGAATTTGCTTTGGTTTAGGCTTTGGTTGGTTTAGTTCAGTTTTTGGTTATTTTCATTCAGTTTTTTTCAGAGTTAGAATTACTGGTGTGTAGTTTAAATAGAAGTGTGTAATTTTATATTATTAAAATATATAATTCATATATTCATATTATTTTATTATAAAATACATTATATATCTTATTTCTATAATTATATGTAAATATTTATTATATTTATACAAAATTCTCACATTTTTTCCATCATCTCCTTTCTCTGGAGTCACCCTGGAGGTCTCTGCCTGTGAGGAATAATTTGAATTGTTTTGGCAATATATTACAAATCCCCTCAAATGAATTTATAATCTATAGCTGTGAAATGAGGAAATAATCACAATTATTACAGATTGCTCTGACATATGGGATTACTCACTCTGGATATGGAGAAGGCATTTCAGTGTTCTCTGGGAATAAATCAGGCACAATCCCAAGTTGCTAAGCAAATTCCCTTCTTACATCATGCCCTGGTGCCTTATATAATTTGATAATAAAAGTCGAAATGATATAAATTTATAATGAATTTATAAATATCAGTTTATTCCCAGTTACTAGGAGGGAACAGCAGAAATACCTGTATGAAAAAAGGGCATCACAGAGTGGTAGAAAATTGTATTTTTTGGCAGATAAACTGTGTTTTGCTCCATTTTTGGTTGGTTTAGTTCAGTTTCTGGTTGGTTTAGTTCAGTTTCTGGTTGATTTTTTTTCACTTTTTGGTTGGTTTCCCAACCAAAAATTCCCTTCCCAAAAATTCCAGCGACCCCTAAATCTGTGGCAATGCAGATCCAGACTGGATAATTTTAAACTATGAAATATAAAACAACCTCATCTCCCAACAGGAATCTAAATACCAGTGGATTGTTATTAATTTTTTTTGCCTCTCAAACGTGGGGAGTTTGTCATGCAAACCTATAATTAGGGATGGACTCCTGCTTCTCAAGCAGCAGGAAACTTTCAGGGAAGGAGAAGGAAAATCCTCAAACATGTAATTTCCAGTTTTCTGTTGTGGATCTTTGAGCAGCTCAGCCTGTGAGGCAGCAGATGCAAAGGCAGGTGTGTGTTTTGGGGATTTTTTTTTTTTTTAATTGACCATCTGAACACCATGAAACCTTCTGCTTTTGGGCTGGAAAGATTTTCCTGGGATTTGTTCAGCCTTCTGTTAAGAAGAGATGATTGAGGGAGGGTTGAAGATTTTTTATTGTATAGAATTATATTTTATTTTGTTAGAATTATATTGTATTTGAATTCCAAGCTGGTTTGGGTTGGAAGGGATTTTAAAGATTTTCTCATCTCATGCCAACCTTCCACAATCCCAGGTTGCTCCAAGTTCCATCCAAGCTGGCCTTGGGCACTTCCAGGGATCCAGGGACATCCCCATTATCTCTGGGAAATGCCATCAGCATCTCTTCACAAATTAATTATTTTTCTTCCTGTTAAACCCTGTGGAAGGGGAGCTTTGCTTTCCTGCCTGGCAGGGGGATGTGGCTGATCCAGTGCAGCTCAGATTCCCAAGGTCAATTCCTGTTTTTCAGGTGAAATCACCATTTGAACAGCCCAGAGTTGGGTGGGATGGTTAAAATGCCAATGGGGTGTTTAGGTCGAGCCTAGCAGAGGTTTGCTAAAATAAACTGGGACTAGGGTGGAGTGGAATTCACCAGGACTGGGATTAGTGGCACCCACCTGGGATGGACACAGCTCCTGGAAGGGAAATAAGGGAAAAATTAATGATATTTTATATCCCTTCTCTCATCTTGGTCCCTTCCCTGCACCTCTCCTGCCTTTCCCCTTTTTCTCCACTCCTGGTGTGTCTCCAGAGCTGCTCCATCCCTGCAAAGGCTCCAGTTCTGTGCCACAAACAAATCCCTCCTACAGCTTTGGATTTCCTGGGCATCTTTTCCAGCTTTGGATTTCCTGGGAATCTTTTCCAGCTTTGGATTTCCTGGGAATCTTTTCCAGCTTTGGATTTCCTGGGAATCTTTTCCAGTTCTGGATTTCCTGGGCATCTTTTCCAGCTTTGGATTTTCTGGGCATCTTTTCCAGCTTTGGATTTCCTGGGAATCTTTTCCAGTTTTGGATTTCCTGGGAATCTTTTTCAGTTTTGGATTTCCTGGGCATCTTTTCCAGCTTTGGATTTTCTGGGCATCTTTTCCAGCTTTGGATTTCCTGGGAATCTTTTCCAGTTCTGGATTTCCTGGGCATCTTTTCTAGCTTTGGATTTCCTGGGCATCTTTTCCAGCTTTCCACAGTGCTGCTCCCAGCTCTCCTTTCCCCATCCCTGCCACCTTCTCCTCTCTTTCCTCACAGCCACTCCAAGCCTTGCCTGACATTTTAATCCACTCCCAGTTCCCCATTCCCTGCCTTCTCTTTTCCTGGCTGCTTCCAGTTCCTTGATGTTTTTTCCCTGTCTTGCTGCAGACATTTCTCTCTTTGATTCTTTTTTCTTCTCTGCCTGTCTTGGTTCCTGGGGTTGCTGTGATTTATTCCCAGTGCTGCCTCATCCTGGCAGCTGCAGCTGCTGCCTCGGGGCTGAGCTCAGGATCACATCCCTGTCAGCCCTGTGACATTTCAGATTCACTCTGTGCTCTGCTGCCTCCTCTGCAGCTGGGTTATTTGCCAGTACAAATGACAATTCCCATATTCTCCACTCTCTCAGTCCTTTTCATTCCCCCTTTTTTCTCTCCACTCACTGTGTTGGTTTAGTCCAAGAAAACCTTGTTGTTTTATAGGGTTTTGTCCTGCCTTAGCTTGGTTTGCTTTTCCTCAAAAATCTCTTTTTCCCACCCTTTCCCAAGCCCAGACATTCCTCTTTTCCTTTTATCTCCTGCTGGGAATGTGCTTTGGCTGATTGCCCTGCCTCCTCTTCAGGCTCATGCTCATCTCTCCCACAGCTAATGGAGCTGGTTGGCTCCTGGAATTTCTCTCCTGGAGATCCATCATGGACCCTTTCCCAACCCATTTGGCAGAAATCCACCTTAAGTAGGGACAGTGCTGTGAAATTCCATCAAGTCCTGGCCCAATAATGTGTTTTTGGTTTTTTTTCCCATCAAATGTGGTCTAATTTTAGTCTAAAAGGGATTTTAAGGGGTTGAATCCTTCCCTTGTGCATCCTCAGCTTTAATAGATGTTCTGGAATTGTCCATCTCTCCTGACCTTTCCAGTCCTGGGCTGATTTAAGCCAAGGAAACCCTGCTGTGTGTGAGGAACCCTCCAAGTAATTCCAGAACTAACAGAGGAACAGCCCCTGTTGCTCCAGGAGCACATGGATATTCCATGGATTAAATAACAAATTACTGAACAGCAATTAAAACACACAGAGGGGATCTGGGATTCTTATTTTATAAAGAAAATTCTTAAATTTCAGGTTGTTTGGAAGTTTAATAAAGATTTTATTTTTCCTGTTCAAGAGGGAATTCTATCAGCCAGGATTTCTGGAAAGGAGACTTTGTACTTGATTAAAAATATTTTTCCCCCTGGGTTTCCTTGCTTAGAATAAGAAGCCAAAGTAGCACCAGCACAGCACAATGCCTTGAAAAAAATTCTCTAATTAATTTGCTGTGGGGTTGGTGGAATCTTTTTGGGATGCCCTTGGGATGGATGGAACAGTGACTGGAGTAAGAGAGGGGAATTCCTGACTGTTCTTATCTAAATGTGCTCTGAGGAAAAATTTTCCCATTACTCTGCCCCTGGCTGAAAGTGCAGTGAAAAGTCAACTAAAAGCTTTTCCTTTGCTACTGGAGTGTGCAGGACACTTCCCAATTCCCCTTTCCCTGGTGTTTCACTCCATGCTGGCTATTAGCACTTGGGAACAGGTAAAATAATGGTGCTGCTAAAGAAAAAAAATGTGTTCTTGTTGCTTAGCAATTGCTCTCAGCACACTCCAGATCAGCTTTTGATGAGGAGTTGCAGGCTTGGAAATGTTGTTTCCCACCCTTTCAGTTATTTTAATCGAATATATTAAAACTTCCAGACTCTTCAGCGAGTTGGGAAGTGAGGATGGAATCTCACCCAAGTGCACTTAAACTTCTGAAAGTTTCCTTAATTGTCCTTTTTCTTCCAAGTGGTCTCATTTTCCTGCCAGGCACTTTCCTTCAATCATCTTTTCCGCCTCCTCAACAATCCCTTCATATTTCTGATCCCTTTTCTGATGGAATTGTTCTCTTGGGCTGCAGACAATAATCTGTGCTGATGGACAGGTCTGTGCAGGCTGGGCTGTTCAGGGAATCATTTTCATTTGTAAACTTGGCTCTGCACTCCCAGGGTCAGCCCAGGCTTGGGATGGAAGGTGGAAAAAGCCCTGGGAGGGGTGGGAGTGAGGGTGGGTGAGACTGGGCTGGGGAACAACATCAGCAGCACCTGGAGCTGCTGGAGAGAGCCCAGAGGAGACCCTGGGGCTGCTGCAGGGCTGGAGCCCCTCTGGAGCCAGGCTGGGAGAGAGGAGAAGGATCCAGGGAGAGCTCAGAGCCCCTGGCAGGGCCTGGAGGGGCTGCAGGAGAGCTGGAGAGGGGCTGGGGACAAGGCATGGGGGGACAGGACACAGGGAATGATCCCACTGCCAGAGGGCAGGGATGGATGGGATATTGGGGAGGAATTCCCAAGGGAAGGGTGGGGACATGCTGGGATGGAACTCCCAGAGAACTGGCATTCCCTGGATCCCTGGCAGGGCCCAAGGCCAGGCTGGAGCAGCCTGGGACAGTGGGAGGTGTCCCTGCCGTGGCAGGGGTGGCACTGGGGGGGATTTAAGGTCCCTTCCCACCCAAACCATTCCATGATTCCATGAACCCCCCAGGAGCTCTGATGGCCTGGGTGCTCAAAGCCAGGGAATTCCTGCCAGCATTTTCAGATCCCAGCTTTCCTGCCAGTGTGTGCTCCTCATCTTGTGGCTGCTCCTGCAGTGTCTGGCCACAATTCCAGGCTGTAAATCCGTGGGGAATTTGGAGATGTTGGCTGCAGCCTCCTGTGTGTGTGGAACACCAGAGGCTGGCAGCATCAGGGGTGGGAGCTGGGACTCCAGGAGACCTGTGCTGGGACCTTTCCCTGGGAATTCTGTCAGGGAAGTGTGGATCCATCGCCAGCAGGAGCTGGAAGGTGTTGGGAAAATCTGTGCTCAGGATGAGCCTCCACAGTGCTCCAAGCTTGGAGATCCTCCTGCATTCCCTGCTGGTGGCACTCTGTATTCCCTCTTTTCCTGCTTTCCCAAGGGATGGAGCCTTTCTTCCTCCCCCTGGCTCCTCTTCCTCCTCAGCTGCTCCATTCTCTCAGGGATTTCCCTGCCCATCTCACCTTGTGCAGGCTCTGGGGCTGCCAGTTCATGACTAATTAGTGCATGGCCAAATGATGGGAAGCATTTCCTTAATGGAGTTTTATTTATTTTTAAATTATTTCCCTCTGTTCTCCCTGCCCTTTGAAAAGCTTTAGGAATATCATTATATCATTAGATTTAGATTTAGAAGGTTCATTTTTGTTTATATTTGGAATTAATTTTTTTTTATTTTTTTTCCATTTGGAATTCCATTTTTTATTCCTGTTTGGAATTCCAGATTTTATTTCTGTTGGGAATTCCAACTCCAAAACACTTGTGTGGATTTGATTCCCCCTTCAGCTCCCAGGCTCCCCTTTGTCTCTCCCTGCTTGCCAATGAAGTAACAAATCCCAACCTATCACATCAAAATTCCTAAATCATCCAGTATTCCCGTTCTGCTGCTGCCTGAGCCTCTCAGGATTAAATCCCACTGCCCTTAAGAGGCTTGGGCAGATAATTTGGTTTATTTTGGTTTTTAATAACTGGGAATAGGGCACAGGTTGGGTTGGGTGGGATGTCTGGGAACTCCTCTGAAGGGAAGTTCTCTGTGATTGCTGGGTGTTTCTGTCAAGTGTTTTGGGATATTTGGAGGAAAATTCACTGGGATAGATAGGGATGAAGGAAAATCCACTGGGATGGACAGGGAATGTGGAAAACCCACTGGGATGGACAGGGAATGTAGAAAACCCACTGGGATGGACAGGGATTGTGGAAAACTCACTGGGATGGACAGGGATGAGGGAAAACCCACTGGGATGGACAGGGATTTGCTGTGGAGTTGATGCCTGCACTGTGCAACCAGAGCACTTTCCTCACATGCTCTCCCTGTCTCCTCCTCCTTTAAAAACATGAATTGTATTTGCATTTTTAGTCACCTAATTTTGATCAGTTTAAAAAAATGCCCCTCCCTCAGGGATTTATTGTGCTCTTACACTCCTTGTCTTTAACCTCCTCACCTGAACGTTGCTTTTTATCCTTGGAAAACTAGAACTTGCTGTCGTGGTGTTTATATCCAGAGATAAAATTCCTGGGTTTTTTTCAATTTTAAATGCATAGACTCTAAAAATTATTGGAATTAACTTCACAGGGAGCTGACAGCTCCCTCATCTTTTGATTTGGCAGAGGTTTGACCCTTTGGCTCTGCATCCCAGGACAGTGGAGCCTTTCCACGGAGCAGGAATTCCTGCATGCTTTGTTCTGCAGAACAGAATTCCGTGCCTTTGTTTTTGTTCCGTTTTAGCCTTTCCCCACTCTTAGCGCTCTCCCATCCCTCCCAGAAGCGGGGAGTACACGGGAGCAATATCAGGATGCTGGACAGGTCCTTAAAATTTCCTGGGGATGCCGCACGCTGCCCGCAGAGCGCGGGTGTCAAAATAACCCCGAGCCAATGAGCGGGTGCGGGTGGAGCCTCCGCCGTGCGGGCAAAACTAATTCTCAATGAAAAGCTCAATCGCGGCGGGGCTGCGATTCCCGGAGCTCATTCCCCAAAACCCGGCCGCGCCGGAGCGCAGCGGGATGAATTTTTCATGAGCGGCCACAACACCAGCGGGAAGAAGGGAACAAGCAGAGCCGGGGCTTTGTGGCAGGATCCTCCTCCCGCGGATGCCGCTCCGGGCGGGATTTGCCCGGGGAGCGCAGCGCGCTGAGTGATGCGCGCCCGTGGCCAGCGCTGAGCGCTCGCTGCTCGCCCAGCGCTGCATCGCGGCGATGACGGCCAGGGAGCCTCCCCGGGAACTCGCCACTCCCGAGGCCGAGCTTTACATCAGGACTTTCAAGGAGCAGATGCACCTGGAGCTGGAGCTGCCCAAGCTGCCCGGCAACAGACCCACGTCGCCAAAGATTTCTCCTCGCAGCTCGCCCAGGAACTCTCCCTGCTTTTTCAGAAAGTTGCTGGTGAATAAAAGCATCCGCCAGCGCCGTCGCTTCACGGTGGCACACACATGGTAAGCTCTGCCGGGTTAAAACTGGGTTTAACTGCGTTTAGAACCAGTGGAGCTGCGGTTGGAGCTGGGGAGAAGCAGCGCGGGTCGCTCTGGGTTCTCCCGGCGGTGAAGGGAGCAGAAAAGCAGCCGGGGGATGCTGAATGCCGGGCCTCTCTCTCCGCCAGAAATCCGGCCCTTTATTCCGGGAACAAAGGCAGCAGCCCGCAACTTTCCCAGGCGCCGTGCGGCTGTGTGGGAGAGCCCGGGAATTCACGGCAGAGTCCGGGATTCATGGCAGAGCCCGGGAATTCATGGCAGAGCCCGGGGATTCATGGCAGAGCCCGGGAATTCATGGCAGAGCCCGGGGATTGATGGCAGAGCCCGGGGATTCATGGCAGAGTCCGGGATTCATGGCAGAGCCCGGGAGTTCATGGCAGAGCCCGGGAGTTCATGGCAGAGCCCGGGAATTCATGGCAGAGCCCGGGGATTGATGGCAGAGCCCGGGGATTGATGGCAGAGCCCAGGAATTCATGGCAGAGTCCGGGATTCATGGCAGAGCCCGGGGATTCATGGCAAAGCCCGGAGATTGATGGCAGAGCCCGGGAATTCATGGCAGAGTCCGGGATTCATGGCAGAGTTCGGGATTCATGGCAGAGCCCGGGGATTGATGGCAGAGCCCGGGGATTGATGGCAGAGCCCGGGGATTGATGGCAGAGCCCGGGAGTTCATGGCAGAGCCTGGGAGTTCATGGCAGAGCCCGGGGATTCATGGCAGAGCCCGGGAATTCAAGGCAGAGCCCAGGAGTTCATGGCAGAGCCCGGGGATTGATGGCAGAGCCCGGGGATTGATGGCAGAGCCCGGGAGTTCATGGCAGAGCCCGGGAATTGATGGCAGAGCCCGAGAATTGATGGCAGAGCCCGGGAGTTCATGGCAGAGCCCGGGAATTCATGGCAGAGTCCGGGGATTCATGGCAGAACCCAGGAATTCATGGCAGAGCCCGGGGATTCATGGCAGAGCCCGGGAATTCATGGCAGAGCCCGGGGATTGATGGCAGAGCCCAGGAAATCATTGCATGACCTGAGAATTTATTTCATAGTCCGTTAGTTCGTTTTAGAACCGGTGGAATAATTTCAGAACTCGGGAATTCATGACAGAGCCCTGAAATTCATCTCAGAGCCCATGAATTCATTTCAGAACCCAGGAAATCATCTCAGAATCCATTAATTCATTTCAGAACCCAGGAATTCATATCAGAGCCCATCCATTTGTTTCAGAACCTGTCAATTCATTTCAGAGCCTGTGAATTCATTTCAGATCCCAGGAATTCATTTCACAGCCCATTAATTCATTTCAGAGCCCATCAATTCATTTCAGCACCCATGAATTCACGTCAGAGCCTGTGACTTCATCTCAGGACCCATGAACTCATTCCAGGACTCATTTCTGAGCCCATGAATTCATCTCAGGACCCATGAATTCATCTCAGAATGCATTTCAGAGCCCATCAGTTCATTTCAGAGCCCGTGAATTCATCTCAGAGCTTTCAGGACACGTTTATTCCTTCTCTCTCCCAGCTCAGGGTGATTCAAGCAGGGCACTCTCGGTGTTAAATCCTGGAAAAGGCTTTCAGATAGTTTTTGCTGGCTACAAATCTCCCTCCTTTCTGCCTTTTTCCCAAGGCAATCCTGGCTGAGAGGCTTCTTTTCCCTCCCCACAAATCCCTCACCCCAAACAGTCACTTTGGGTGCCATTGCAGCTGACTGGAGCCTCTGAGGGTCACTTATCCTGCTTAAACCATAAACAGCAAAGGATAAAATCCAGGAAAATCCAGGAGGATCTCACTGGTTGATTTCCTGAATTTCCTCTGGATGTGCCTTGCAGCATCCACCTTTCAAATCCCAAAATACGCACCAGTTGAGTGTGGGAATTGAACCAGAAAACTTTGAGTAATGTGAATTTCAAAATCCCTCCTCACATATATATCCATATATCCATTGCTTTCCCATTCCTTTAAAATTCTGGGATCCTGCAGATATCCTGCTGTTTTTTTTTTTTTTTTTTAATTTTGTTTTGGTGTGGTTTTTTTTTTTGGTTGTTGTTGTTTTTAATTCAAATCCAAGCAGTAATAACAATCTCAAGCTGGTTATGAGCTGTAGCAGCTCCAGAGCTTTCTTGGGGATTTTAATTGCTTGGAATCATTGGTGTTTGGGGTTATTCACATTAATTCCCTGCAACATCTGTCATGGAGCTCATCTGATCCCAGCAGCCTATCCAGAGAAATGAGGGAAGCATGGTCCAGCTGGGAATTAGGGGAGCAGCATGGGACCAGACTCAGCATCTGTGTTGTTTGGTGAAAAAAGAATTCCAGTATTTCATTTGGAGAAGGAGCTTGGATCAACTTGTAAAGGAGGTGGGATCCCTCTGAATGGAAAAAAAAAGGGAAAACTTCAACTCAGTTTTTGGAAGTTTTTAATATCAGGTGATTTTAAAACTTCCAGGAATGTTTGAGTGTGAGCACACCCTCAACACATTCCACACCAAACCCAGCTTAAATTTAATTTCAGTATTTCAATTGTAAATGTTTCCCTGTGCTCCAGCATTTCCCTGGAGCATCTGGAGGCTGTTCCATGTTCTGTGGGGCCCAGGATGTGCTGAGGAATTTTGGGATTGGGATGCAGGGCCTGGAGCAGCCTCAGCTGTGCCCAGGCAGGTGCCACCCAGGGAAGGGACCCTTGGGGGGCAGGGAACAGCCAGGGAGGGAATCAGGCTGGATTTGATGGGATCTGGAACTTCTCCAGCCTCAGAACCAGGGAACTTCCTCACTCTGGGGTGGTAAATCAGCATTTTCACCACCTTGATGCCATTGTTTGAGGAATCTTCTGCTCCTTTTCCTTATTTGCAGTTTTCTGTTTTCCCTCATTCCTCTTTCTCTTTGAAATCATGGATTTTTCCAGTTGTTTTCTGACAATTTCCTGCTGCTGCTGCTGCTGGAATCTGTGTCACCACAGGCTGCTCCCATATCCAGTCAGATCTTGCCCAGAAAAAAAAAAAAAAAGAAAGAAAAGCAAATGTTGAGGGGTATTTTTTGAAAGAATAAGGCCACAATTCAAGTGTTTCCATGATCCAAAGGATTCTTTTCCTCAAGGAAAGTTCCATGATCCACCCCCAGACCTGTGTCAGTCTCATCCCATGTGCTCCAACCCCTGGATCCCATCTCCAAGTGCCTCATTCCCATCAAAGAACAGCACAAAACCTCTGGAATTTTGGGATTTTCCTGCACCAGAACCCCCCCAGGCTCATTCCTTGCATCTGGCAGTTTTGCCTCGAGATCCCTGAATTCCATGTGCTCCTCTTTCCTTTGGTAATTCCCATTTTGGGGGGATTTGTGGGGAAAAGGGCAAGCAGAAGGCATGGAAATTTTGGACATGGTGAGTTTCCTTTGGGGTGGCTGGAGAGGGAACAGCATCTCCTGGAGATGATCCTCAGCAGATCCCATTCCACACCCCACAGTCTGCTCTCCCTCACCCCACCCATACCCTGAGGATTCCAAAGGAATAATTTTATAAATATCTTTGTGTTTTTACATCTCTTCCATTTAATTTTTGCCCAGCAAGAACTTTAAATCTTCTATTTCACCCTTACAGCAAAGTGCTTCCCAGCAATGTCTTGGAAGATCCCAAAATTCAGTTTTTTCCAAGTTCACTCTGCAATTTATAACAAAGATTCCTTTGTTTTGCTGGATTTAGCCTCAAAATTATAAACAGTTCCTCAAGGCCAGGTTGGACAAGCTTGGAGCAATCTGCTTTTTCTCTTGGTTGTCCTTTAATGCAGCTAAAACACAAGCCAGCAATTTGCTTTTCAAAATATAATATCAAATATAAATTATTTTATTTTATATCCATAATTTTTTTTTAAAACATGCTCTGTTTTCATGGCACAACAATCTCTTGGGGTGGAATTCAGGGAGTTAAATAAGATGGCACAATCCAGTTGAGATTTTTCCAAACCTGGTGAGTAACAACAGAGCTCTTGAATTCCTGGAAGCTGCAAAATTTCATGGAGGCGAATGGAAATGATCAAATTATTGTGTTGGGGTTTGTTTTATGGTTTATAAGGGAGCAAAATAAGAAAGGATTCAATGGAATGGTGCTTCAGAAAGATGGAATTTTGGAGAGTATTGACTTGGAATTGCTGAGGAGAACAGGAATTGATCAGATCCATGAATTTCCATGGTGGTTTGGTGGTGGTGGAATTGATCAGATCCATGAATTTCTCCAGAGGTTTTGTGCTGGTGGAATTGATCAGATCCATGAATTTTTGTGGTAGTTTGTTGCTGGTGGAATTGATCAGATCCTTGATTTTCTCCAGAGGTTTGGTGCTGATGGGATTGATCAGATCCATGATTTTCTCTCTCAGAGATTTGGTGCTGATGGGATTGATCAGATCCATGATTTTCTCTCAGAGGTTTGGTGCTGCTGGGATTGATCAGATCCCTGATTTTCTCAGAGGTTTGGTGCTGCTGGGATTGATCAGATCCATTATTTTCTCCAGAGGTTTGGTGCTGATGGGATTGATCAGATCCATGATTTTCTCTCTCAGAGGTTTGGTGCTGCTGGGATTGATCAGATCCATGATTTTCTCTCAGAGGTTTGGTGCTGCTGGGATTGATCAGATCCCTGATTTTCTCAGAGGTTTGGTGCTGCTGGGATTGATCAGATCCATTATTTTCTCCAGAGGTTTGGTGCTGATGGGATTGATCAGATCCATGATTTTCTCCAGAGGTTTGGTGCTGCTCTTGGAGGAGCTCAGGTGCTCCTGTGGGTCCCTGGAATTGATCAGATCCATGAATTTCCATGGTGGTTTGGTGCTGCTGGAATTGATCAAATCCATTATTTTCTCCAGAGTTTTGGTTCTGCTGGGATTGATCAGATCCCTGATTTTCTCAGAGGTTTGGTGCAGATGGGATTGATCAGATCCATGAATTTTTGTGGTAGTTTGTTGCTGGTGGAATTGTTAAGATCCATGATTTTCTCTCAGAGGTTTGGTGCTGCTGGAATTGTTAAGATCCCTAATTTTCTCTCAGAGGTTTGGTGCTGATGGGATTGATCAGATCCCTGATTTTCTCTCAGAGGTTTGGTGCTGATGGAATTGTTAAGATCCATGATTTTCTCAGAGGTTTGGTGCTGATGGAATTGTTAAGATCCATGATTTTCTCTCAGAGGTTTGGTGCTGATGGAATTGTTAAGATCCATGATTTTCTCAGAGGTTTGGTGCTGATGGAATTGTTAAGATCCATGATTTTCTCTCAGAGGTTTGGTGCTGCTGGGATTGATCAGATCCATGATTTTCTCAGAGGTTTGGTGCTGCTGGGATTGATCAGATCCATGATTTTCTCTCAGAGGTTTGGTGCTGCTGGGATTGATCAGATCCATGATTTTCTCTCTCAGAGGTTTGGTGCTGCTGGGATTGATCAGATCCATGATTTTCTCAGAGGTTTGGTGCTGCTGGGATTGATCAGATCCATGATTTTCTCTCAGAGGTTTGGTGCTGCTCCTGGGGCTCCCTGTGCCACCCCCATGTCCTGAGGTGTCCCTGCCCAGTGCTGCCATTCCAGGATCCCAAATCCAAGCTCTCCTGGCCAGCCCCTCCCAGGATTTGGCCTGGAGGGGCTGCTCCCCTGTGAGGCAGCCCCAGTGTCTGTCACTCCTGCTGGGTGACCTCAGAGCTCCGTTCCCACCTCGGTGATTCCAGGATTTTTTGGGATGTGCTGTTGGCACCGTCTCCTCTCTCTCCATATTTAGCAGGATGAATTCCCATTTCCCAGTGTTGGAAACACCCTTGCTGTGCTTTGATGAGCTCTGCTTGTGTTTCTCACCCTCTGTTGATGTGATTTCCAGCTTCTTTTCCCAGTTTGGATAAAAGCAGGATGATTCCTCTGTTCCTGCAGTGGGATTGGACACGCTGTGTTGCTCAATTCTCCACAGAAAGTTCCAGGAGAAACAAACTGAAGGGAGTGAGGAAAAGGATGGGGGAAAAGCAGAAGGTTCCTCACTTTATCTCAGCTGAGTGTGTTCTCCCATCTGTCTCCATCCCTGAGGAGAATTCCTCAGCACTGGAGGAGGGATGGCGAAGGACACGAGGTGAGAGGAGACAAACCAGCCCACACAGCCAGCACAGAACCAGCTGTGCCATCCCTACATCTGCTCTCTCCAGGGAAACTGGCTCCCAGCCCTGCCTCAATCCATGGAAAACAGAAAGGAGCAACTTCCTTCAGCCCCCAGCCACATATGGGGGAAAAGAGGGTGTTAAAATAGTGCCCAGCTGTTCAACATTCCAGCAGGATACACCAGATCCTTGGATTAATAATTGGAGTTTGATGGATTCAGCCATTCCTGGGAAGGGGAGAGAGGAAGGGAGCAGATTCCTTCTCAGAGAAACTATTTCTGGAGTTTTAATACCTTTAAATAGCTTTTAATGCCTCAAAATAAGTTTTAATCCCTTGAAATAAGTTTTTTTTATGTTTGCAGAATCCAAATCTCTGAGGAATAAACATTCCCAGAGGATCTGTGGTGCCTGGAGAATTCCTGGCCTCACACTGGGCTCAAGTGAAGTGAAATTTTCTGTGCCAAAAGAGTTTCTCCAGGAGGTTTTCCTGCTGGATTTGGCTTTGTTGGAAGTGTTGCTGTGTGGAGCTTCCCTCGAGGCAGCATCCCCACCTTTGGGCTCTGTGTTTTTGGGATGTGCCCTTCCCACCTTTGGGCTCTGTGTTTTTGGGATGTGCACTCCTCACCTTTGGGCTCTGTGTTTTTGGGATGTGCCCTTCCCATATCTGTGCTCTGTGTTTTTGGGATGTGAACTCCTCACCTTTGGGCTCTGTGTTTTTGGGATGTGCACTCCCCATTTTGGGCTCTGTGTTTTTGGGATGTGCACTCCCCATATCTGGGCTCTGTGTTTTTGGGATGTGCACTCCCCATATCTGGGCTCTGTGTTTTTGGGATGTGCACTCCCCACCTTTGGGCTCTGTGTTTTTGGGATGTGCACTCCTCACCTTTGGGCTCTGTGTTTTTGGGATGTGCCCTTCCCACCTTTGGGCTCTGTGTTTTTGGGATGTGCCTTTCCCACCTTTGGGCTCTGTGTTTTTGGGATGTGCACTCCTCACCTTTGGGCTCTGTGTTTTTGGGATGTGCACTTCCCATATCTGGGCTCTGTGTTTTTGGGATGTGCCTTTCCCACCTTTGGGCTCTGTGTTTTTGGGATGTGCATTTCCCACCTTTGGGCTCTGTGTTTTTGGGATGTGCCTTTCCCACCTTTGGGCTCTGTGTTTTTGGGATGTGCATTTCCCACTTTGGGCTCTGTGTTTTGGGATGTGCCTTTCCCACCTTTGGGCTCTGTGTTTTTGGGATGTGCCCTTCCCACCTTTGGGCTCTGTGTTTTTGGGATGTGCACTCCTCACCTTTGGGCTCTGTGTTTTTGGGATGTGCATTTCCCATATCTGGGCTCTGTGTTTTTGGGATGTGCACAACTTTCCCACATTTGGGCTCTGTGTTTTTGGGATGTGCACTCCTCACCTTTGGGCTCTGTGTTTTTGGGATGTGCATTTCCCACCTTTGGGCTCTGTGTTTTTGGGATGTGCACTCCTCACCTTTGGGCTCTGTGTTTTTGGGATGTGCCTTTCCCACCTTTGGGCTCTGTGTTTTTGGGATGTGCACTTCCCATATCTGGGCTCTGTGTTTTTGGGATGTGCACTTGGCTCCTCCAGGCTCCTCTTGCTTGCCAGGGCAGACTGTGGCTGACTCATTCCTGGTTTAATCATCATTTAGGCACCGTGGGGTGGCTTCACTGCAGATCTCCATATTCTTTGAGCCTTTTTTGTTGGTTTTTTGGGTCATTTTTGAGCTTTTTTTGGTTCTGAATTATCCCAGTGTTTTATTTGGATTGTCCAGCATCACCTCAGGGGTTCCACAGGGATCAGGGGATGGTGGAATCATAAAACCAGGATGGTTTGGGATGAGAAGGACTTTAAAAACCATCCCATCCCTGCCCCTGCCTTGGGCAGGGACACCTTCCACCATCCCAGGTTGCTCCAGCCTTTTCCAATGGATCCCAGCCTTTCCATGAAAAAATTTCCTGGAAAAATCAGCTTGAGGCATTTACCTCTCCTCCTGTCCCTGTCCCTGTTCCCAGATCCCAAATCCCCTCCTGGCTGTCCCCTCCTGTCAGGGAGTTGTGCAGAGCCAGAAGATCTTCCTGAGCCTCCTTTTTCTCCCATTTTTTTCCCTAGGATTTTTTCCATATTCTCAAAATGTTTTGTGCTGCAGCTCCATTTCCAGAAGCTTTCATGAGCCCTGCAGGTAAAAACTGCAGAATGATGGACAACTTCATTTGGTGAAAGTTGCCTTCCCTAACAATAACAGAAAATTAGCTTTTCCATGTTATGGGGTTCATTATTCCTGAGCTAAGTGGAGAAGCTGAGCCTGGTGTATTTCAGAGCCTGTTCCACAAAAATGAGGTTTAAGGAAACTCAGCATCCAGACCTTGTAGGTTCAAAGATTTTCAGATTTCTGTCCCTTAAAACATCATAGGAAGTCAAATTATGCTTTATTAATTGCAGTTGTTAATGCAGCAAACCTTGGGAACATGGACAATGCTCCCTGGGACAGGCTGGAATTTTGGGGTGTCTGGGTTGGACTGGGTGATTTTATCATGGATAAAACCATGTGTTTGGATAAACAGTCCTCTTCTTTGTCCAGGCATTCTTTTATCCTGTGATTTTTCTGAGGAAGGTGGAGAAAAAAAAGGAAAAGCATCAAATATGAAATGTGGAATTCTGGGAAGGGGTTGACAAGGAGCACAGGACAAAGCAAAAAGAGAAAAAGGGAGAAGGGCAAGTAAATGCAGCTCTGGTGCTGTTCATACATCCTAGAATTTGGGGAAAATAAGGAAAATTCACAGCATGAGAAACTCATGTTCCTCATCCTGCCTTATCTCCAAAACCTGGGAGTTTATCCTGGAACTGCTGGTGGATCTTGGAGTGCTGGGCAGCATTTTCTGTTTGAGTTTTTCCTTAGTGGCTGAGGGAGGGAAGTTGAGAAAGCACATGGCCATTACAGCACTGGGATCACTATAAATTAATGATGGCAAGGGCTGAGTATCAGGCTGTTTGCCAGAGCTTTCTCTTCTCCTTAGGGAATGTGTCCTTTTCAGCCTGGGTTGTCAGGCTGGCTGCACTCAGCAGCCTGCTCTGTGGAGCTGCTGCAGGTCAGGGCTGGACAGGACAAATGGCATCTCCCCCTGCACTGGGCTCCTTTTCCAGGAGTGTCCTGTTGCATTAAACCCCTGCATCCATCTGTAAACAAACTCAGGGAGAGGTCACAGCCTGTTCATAAATTGTGGCTTTGGGTTTGGTGTTGTTTGGGATCAGTTTCATCTGGAGCCTCCTTCAGCTCCACAGGAGAGGGATAAAAGCAGCAAATGGATTTCTGGGGCAGAGCCAGGGACAGCATTTATGGATTTGGTTTTCCTCTCAAAGACAGCTGGGAACAAAAGAGGAATTATGTCCTCACCACAAAAAAACCCACAAAAACCTCAGACGACTCCATTGTCGTGTAACTGATATTTGGCAGACAAATATCCATGAATGTGAGAGGAATCCATGAGGAACAATCCTGTTGTGTTGGGGCTGAGATCCAGATGATCCCTTTGGGAAAATGGCCAGGAAGGAGCAAGAGGGAGGAGCTGGGATGGGATGGAGAGATGCCATGGACTGAGGGCTGGGGTGATGAGCAGCCCCCACTCTGTACAAACCTGACCTGGAAGGGATTCCCTGGACTCCTTGGCAAGATCCAGTCTGGGATCCAGACTCAGCTGCTCCCAGTTTTTCCAGCTTTTTCTCCCCTCTCTCCTCCCACCCTGCCTCCAACAAGAGCACCTTCCCCAGTCACCCAGACTTCAGACTTTGGTTGTTCAAGCAGAGGTTGATGGAAATCTGCTCTGCTGCACTTCCAAGCTGCCTGCAGAAGGAAGGAGAAAAATCCTGAAATGTCAGCCCTGGCTATTTTTACAGCCTTTCCCAGGAAGCAGCTCCAGCTTTGTCATCTCTATCCCAGTTGGGATCTGCTGGAGCCAATGATCCCTGCTTGCCTTGGCCTTGGATCTTGTTTTATAGGGAAAAAAGCTCTCGTAGCAACTTGGAAATTCCTCACTTGGTCAGCCCAGGGTGAAGGGGTTGGGAATAATCCTCAACTGTGCTTGGAATGCATCAGAAGGTTTGGGGAATGGCCCTGGAGCTTTGGATTGGCATTTTGTGGGTTTGAATTCTGTAGATTACAGAATCCTGCAATGGTTTGGGTTGGGGGGACCCTAAAGCTCATCCCAGGAGCAGGGACACTCTCCAGTATCCCCTCCCAGTATCCCAGTATCTCCTCCAGTATCCCAGGATGCTCACCCAGCCCATCCTTGAGCAATTCCATGGGGAGTCCACACCACTGGCATTCCTTGGCAACAAGAAGCAGGTCTCCAAGGAAGGGTAAGGAAAAAACGTCAGGGCTCAGTGGGATGGAAATCCCTCCTGAGAGGTTGTTTTGTGCTGTTTGTTTCTATTGTTGGGAATTCACATTTCCCCACTGACAACCTTTGACAGAGAGTGCTCAGAGTCGCCTCCAGCTGGGCTTGGGGTGGGCTCAGAGTTGCTAAAATTCTTTAAAAGGACTGAAATCGATGTTGATCACACAGCAAAACTTGAAAAATATTGTGAATTAAGCTCATGGATCTATTCTGTAATAGCAGATGGAAAAATGAGGAATTCTTCTCGTGGGCTGGGCTGGCAATTGGATTTGTCAGAGAGTTCCTGTCAATCCCAGTCTGGATCACTCATGCCCATCACTCCTGCCACTGGACATCATTCACACCCAAATGCCATTCACACACATTTCAGACCAGACTTTTCATTAATTTGGCCGTTAATTAACTTATTTTTTCTTATTATTTAAACCTCAAAAGCCCAATGAAATGGAAAACCAGGATTTGATTCAGTGCTGGAAGGTGGGAGAGGAACATGAGTGGTGGCACTTGATCTTTGAGCTCTTCTCCAACATTTCTGGTCAGGAAATAATCAAGCATAATAATTAGAGCTGCTTTATTAACAGTGTAATAAAGGAGGATGGAAGCAAGCTCAGAAATATTTGAGGTTGATATTTTAAATGCTCATTTCAACTTTTGTGCAGTATGAGGGAAATATTCACAAATCTTCAAGAGAAGGAATTTAGGAGTTAAAATGGACAAAACCAATGGCTGGACAGTCAAAACTGGTGTGCACTGGGGGTAACTGCAGAGGTCAAGCTGGAGATTCAAATCTCGGGAATTTCGTTGTCTGTTGGTTGGGTTTTGTATTTGTTCAGTGCTTTTATTTGTATTTTATTGTTAAAAATCTCATTTTCGAGTTGCTCAGGTAAATTGCTGTTCTAAACCAGAGGTCTTGGCTAATTTCTGACTTCTCTAAATGAAGGCAAAGAGAAAGAAATTGGAATTATTTCAGTGCTTCACAGCAGCCATTCCGTGTGCACTCGGGCTGCGATTCCCGGGGAAGCAGCGATCTGGGATGAGCGGCAGCAGGAGCTGTGACATCCCGTCCCTGCTCTGGGGACAGTGACACAAACCGGGGGTGGCACTGCCCCGGGCAAAGCAGCCCCTGCCGGCCGCCTTGCATTTTGCAGAGCTCACAAGCTGAGCTCCGATTTGGCTTTCACTTCCATTCATGGCTCAGGGAAAGGGAAGAGAAAAAACTGAAGCAGATTATTAAATGTGCTTTTTAGCCCGGGAACACTCCAGGCAAAAGTCGGGATGCCTTAAGGAATCTCTGCGAGGAAAAAAAAATGTTGTGTTTAGAGAGAAAAATAGAATATTTAATGTGGTTTTGTTCAGTTTAAAACGACTGGGGGCTTGGGGAGAGCATTTGGCTAAATAGCTGATGAATAATTCAGGGTCACTAATTTAGGAACTCTGTCATATGGATGAAAATCCAGCGGTTTTGGCTGTAAACAAAGAGAATAAACACCCAGCATTTAACTAAACATTTAACAATTGAGGGGTTGAAGCCTGTGGACCTTTGAAGGGCACCAGCTCTTGGCTGAGAGAGGGACAATTTAATTAGCATGGATTACTTTAGTAGTCAATATTAAAATCTCTCCCTAGAAGCTGTAATTCTAATTCCATAAGATTCTGTTCCTAAAACTCCCGGATTTATGGGGAGGAAAGTTTGGATCCAAGCACAGAAGGGGAATTTTTGTTCATTCCCAATACCTGAGGCATTTTTGACGCTGCCCTCAGCCAGGCCTGACAGGGAGCTCCAAAACAAAGGGGAGGCCTTAATTAACAAGATTAACAACTACAATTACCACAGAGAAAGGTTTAAAAGAGACGGGAGAGATAAAAGCAAATCTCCACGAGGGACAGGAATGAAAGCAGGGATATCGATGTTCAATCCTGGCAGCAGCCGCCATCCAGATGCTGTTCCCAGCTCCAAGTGCCCCATTTTCATCCCGGATCTCTTGATCCGCCTGTGCAGGAGCTGGAATTCTGCATTTCAAAGGCAGAGCAGGAGTTCCTGAGACGGGGAGAACAGAGGATTCTAACGTGTGTCACCTTTCCAGGCAGGCACAGCTCGGAGATTTGGGATTTGCAGGGATGCAGAAATCCTGAAATTGTTGTGCTTGAAAATAACCCTTTAGTTCCCATGCCAGTGTGATCCCAGCAGAGAATTATCTTATATTCCTATTACCTGAAATTCCCATTGACAAATAACCCTTTATTTCCCATTCCAGTCTGATCCCAATGTAGGGAATTGTCTGAAATTCCCATTGACAAATAACCCTTTAGTTCCCATTCCAGTCTGATCCCAATGTAGGGAATTGTCTGAAATTCCCATTGACAAATAACTCTTTATTTCCCATTCCAGTCTGATCGCAGTAGGGAATTTCCTGATGTTCCCATTGACAAATAACCCTTTCGTTTGATATTCCCATTACCTGATCTTCCTATTGACAATTAACCCTTTATTTCCCATTTCAGTGTGATCCCAGTAGGGAATTATTTGATGCTCCTATTGACAAATAACTCTTTATTTCCCATTCCAATGTAGGGAATTTCCTGATGTTCCCATTGACAAATAACCCTTTATTTCCTCTTCCAGTCTGATCCCAGGGCAGGGAATTATCTGATATTGCTACTGGACAACTAACTCTTTATTTTATATATATAACTTTTTTATATATACGTATATATAAAACTCTTTACATTCCCACTACCTGATGTTCCCATTGACAAATAATTCTCTATTTCCCATTGCAGTGTGATCCCAGTAGGGAATTACTGATGTTCCCATTGACAAATAACTCTTTTATTTCCCATTCCAGTCTGATCTCAGGACAGGGAATTATCTGATACTGCTATTAGACAAATAATTCTTTATTTTATACATATATATATAACTCTTTACATTTCCATTACCTGATGTTCCCATTAACAAATAACTCTTTAGTTCCCATTCCAGTGTGATCCCAGTAGGGAATTATCTGATATTCCCATTTGGGAATCCTGTAGTTTGTAGGAATTAAGTGGATGCTCCTACTTCAAGGGAGAACTGCTCCAAAAATCTCAGCTAATTTTACCTGAGACAAAAAAAACCGAAACCAACCCAAAAACCAGTGATTAGTTAGAATTTCAGAGCTGTCCCTTCAGTGGCCTTTTTTTGGGACAGACATCTCCTTTCAAATCCCTTTTTCCTTGTTTTTTTTTTCTGCTCCAGTGGTGGTTTTGGGGTATAATTTTATTGATTTGTTTATTTAGATGAGGTTGTTTGTTTTTTTTTTCCTGGGGATCTGCTTTCCACAGAGCTTTCCTGTGGATCTGGGAGGATTTTTGTGGTGCAAAATTGACCAGTGCAGCTCCACACTCTGAATTAAATTGATGTGAAAACTGTGACTGGTTTTGTCACCAATAATTCCTGCCTCGAGCAGGATATTAAAGAGGACAAATGAACTCAAAACAAAACCACCACCAACCACACATTTTTTTAATTTGACTTCCTGAATGTTCAATTAATTGTTGACAGAGATTTTTTGGGGGGTAGATTGGGTTGGAGCTGTATTTTAAATGAAGCTTTTGTGGGTTTTATTTGGCATGCAGGAAAGATCCTGCCCGATTTTGAAAAGGTCACCACTGTTAATCATTTCAGGAAGGCAAGAAAATATTCCAGTAATGACTCAACTGAAGGGAATAACCAAGATTTAAAAACCTCTGAGTGCTTAATAAGTGTGATCTTGATTAATTCATGGTTTTGTGACAAAGGCTCAATTATGGAGCTGAAAAATATCATTTTTTGGGAGGGTGTTATTTGGTTTTAGAGTTTTTGGCTTGATTCCACAATTTAAAAATTGGAGATGGATGAGAAAATGGAGTAACAGGTACCTGGTGCAGCCATTCCTGATCTGGAATGGTCACAGATGTATTTTCCAGGAGATCATCTGGGGATGGAAAAATCATCCCAGGTCTCATAGGAACGAGATCCTGTTTTTAATTTCAGGCTGCTTGATTTGTTGGTTTATTTATTTTAGTCATCCTTTCAGCACCACAAAGAGATTTTTGAAAATGATCCATCAGATTTGCATGGAGCTTGGGGTTTCTGTTCAATAGGATGTATGGATAATTCAAATAGATACAAAAATAATAAAAATAGAGAATTGACCATCTCTGAAAGAATTCTGAGTTTCTTGTTCTTGTTTTCCTTCCCCTCACCCCAAAGTCTGGAATTCCTGGCTAAATACTGAAGGATTTACCATCATAATATTAATGTATTGGATTTTTTATTATCTACCCTGTGTTTAAATGTATTTTTAATACACCAAATGATCAGGACTATTCATATTTAGTAAATACAGTGGTCTAGGACTTTTTTTTTAATAATCCACACTTCTATTCTGCATTTCATTTCATTATTCCTGGTAATACTTTCATCTTCTACCACTCTAAGATGATTTTTTTCTTTTTTTTGTATTAATACCTGCAAACAAATGTTGACAATCAGCACAACTATTTTAGCTAAAAGAGGGCTGTTTTCTTATCTTAATCCTTCTGTGTTCTAATCCCATGGGGGTTTAATGCTGGTTTTTTATTTCCTTTCAAACTCATCTGGTTTCTCACACCTGTTTCAGGTGTGAGTGTTGAATTCCTTGCCTGGAGTATCCTCATTGTGCTAATTTCTCTGATAAATGAGGGAATTTGGAATGCTTCAGACACATGATCCAAAGAATCCAATTTCATCCCAGTGTCCTGCTGCTCTTGCATCTCTCTAATGCATTTTCCTGTAGACAATTTGTTTAGCTGAGGATTTAATCAGCTGGAACATCTATTTTTGATCCTGCTTTTACCAGGCTGGGCCTCATAGGGAGTGGATGAATTTGCACTCAAGCTGAGGTGAAAAATGTCACATTTCTAATCTTGCTGAGTTTTTAGAGTTATGAGGTGCATCTTCATATTTTTCAATATTTTTAAGGCCCTGGCTTGAGCTTTTTTAAAGCATTTTCCCTCATTGCACTGCTCTAATCCTTGGCTGAGCTGGTTTTGATTGGTGTGACACGTGTGGGGCCTCCCTGTCCTTGGATTTACGTTCCCTGCACAAAATTAATCTCCAGGTCATCAAGCTGGAGTCTCCTGAGGACAGGGCAGGAGGAATTTTCTGTTCTAGATCTTTCTGAATTTCAGGGGTTTCACCAGCACCAGCTGCTGTCCCTCTTCCTCCATTTCCATGAAATATTTTGTGTTTCAGTGGGGTGGGAGCACCCAGGGGGAGGGACAGGACTGTCCAAGTGATGCCTTTGGATTTTAGCTTTTCTATTTTTCATATATTTGTGTCATTCTTTACTGTAGAACTCTGAACTCCATGTTCAGTTTTAGCTGCTGCTTCCCCATTTTGGTCAGACACAACAATTCCTCCCCAAGGGAATCAAGGACTCCTCACTCAGGCCCTGAGAAATGTAAATAAAAGTGAGTTGGGGCAGCAAACTTGGGGTAAATGACTTCATGACCTGAAGCTGTGATTGGGAGATTAACCCCCAATATGCAGATGGACCAAACTTATAAAAGTGTGAAAACTTGTGACCCACTGTGCATTTTGGGAGGCTTTGTCTGCCCAAAATGTCCCTGAAGGCCCTTCAGTAAATAGAAACAGGTTTTATTTCCTTCATTCTGTGTGGGCTGTGTTTTCAGGTCAATCCCAAAAAGCATCTCTGGTGTCCCAGTGGCACTGCTCTGGAGGTGGCTGCTGTGGGATTTCACTGGGGGTCCCCTCAGGTCCAGGGTTTGATATTTGGGGCTTTGGGATGATTCAGGGGCCAGAACAAAACCTGAGCTCGCTGTGGGTGTGGGGAGGGAGCAGCTCCAGAGGAGTTTGTGTCCAGAGGGACAACGGGGCAGAGATGGAGCAGGAGAGGGAGCCACACCTAAATGTGATCCAGGCTAAATGGTTTTAAATGCCAGAGGGCAGGGTTTGGTGGGATTTGGGAAGAAATTGTGAGCCCTGGGATGGATTTCCAGAGGAGCTGTGGCTGTCCCTGGGTCGCTGGCAGTGCCGAGGAGCAGCCTGGGGTGGTTGGGGTGTCCCTGCCATGGCACTGGGTGCGATTTGAGCTCCCAGTTTATCCCAAGTTGTGTTTGGAGGATTTTTTTGGGTTTGCTTTTCTTGGCAAACCAATATTCCAGGGCACCGTGCTGTGTTTGAAGCAGGAGCAGACCCAATCCAGTAATTACACCCAAAAATGTTTAAGCTCATCTCCTGTTTTTAATTGGGTTTTAGTCCCTTAATAAGCCCCTGTGGATAATTCTGGGGAACAGTGCAGTGTGATCACTTCATTTCTTCATTCTCAAAATGTCTTGGTGTGGAACCACCTGTGATTCCTGACAGGGGTTTGGATTTTGGAGAGCTGGAGTTTATGAGTTTGGGAAAACAATTTCCAATTTCCTTCAATTAATGCATTAAAATTCTAATGGCTGAAAATATCTCTAAAGTGTTCTGACAGAGTACAAGTGAAAATTGTTCCAGTTTTGTTGTTGAAATGAGAATTGGAAATTTAGCCACTCCAATTTTTGAGTTGTTGTGTGGTTGAGGGCAGTTGATCCCTGATAAAAATGAGGCTGAAACCCAGGAATTTCCAACAGAAATCCCAAATCTTTGTTTTGCTTCCAGCACAAATTGGCCAAGGGCTTTTTTCTGTCCATGTGGGTGAGTTCTGAACTCAGCATCGAGGGAGAACCTGCAGCTTCCACAAAATGTTCCATTTTCAGTTCCTTTATCATGGATGTTCACAGGATCCCATTAATTCTTTTAGGGATTTCAGTAGTTTTTCCCTAATGGAATTACCAATATTGCAGACAAATGATTGATTTGTATCTCTGGGACTTTGGTGGAGGCTGTGGTCAGGATTTATGGGCACTGAGTGGGTCTGGTTTGTTGTTTTCCAGTCAAAACCATGGAAAAAAAAAAGATTTGTGGAAGCTCTCTTGGACCTAACCACAATTAGCAGGTTCTGATGGGAATTATGATGGGAAAAGAGGGGAAGAACATGGAATTTGGAGATTCCTGCCTCTTCTTGACTGCTGATCACACCCAGAATGGGGAATTTCCTGTTCCTGGAGGAGTGACCATCCCATTGTTGTGTTCCATGGGATTTTGTGTTCCCATAATTTAGGAATTATGATGGGAAAAGAGGGAAAGGATATGGAATTTTTAAAATCCTGCCTCTTCTTGGTTGCTGATCACAGCCAAAGTGGGGAATTTCCTCTTTTTGGAGGAATGACCATCCCATTGTTGTTTCCATAGGATTTTGGGTTCTCATAATTTGGGAATTATGATGGGAAAAAATAGGGAAAGAACATGGAATTTGGAGATTCTGCCTCCTCTTGGCTGCTGATCACAGCCAGAGTGGGGAATTTCCTGTTCCTGGAGGAATGACCATCCCATTGTTGTTCCCATGGGATTTTGGGACTCTGTGCAGACACCTGGCAGGTGAAGCTGCTCCTGTGTCAGACCCCAGCGACCCCGGGGAGCTGTGGGGAGTTCTGGAGTCAGGAGGGATTGGTTCTCCCCTTATCTGGGTTTGTTCTCCCCTTATCTCAGCACATTCACAGCTGATTTTTCCCTTTGAGGAGCATGACTGTTCTGATGATTCACGGCTCCTTTCCAGCCAGGAATCACAATCACAGCTCCTGTTGCTGCTTGTTTACTGCAGCAAACATCCAGAACACAAATTGGAATTCATTAATCTGCCTGCATCGTCCCAATTAGAATTGTTAAATTAATTTTCGGGGGTTTTGAGCCAATTTCATGGGGATGATCTTGGTGTGCACATCACACTTCTGCACTGGCCTTGTGCTGAGAGCTGAGCTGCTTTAATCCTGAAATCTTGATTTTAGGCCAGCAGAGAGGATTGATATTTTTGCCTCCAGCACTAAAAAAGAATTGTTTTGTGCTTTGTAATCTGTTACAATAACAATTTGCCTCTTCTTGCAATACATCTTTTCATTTGGTTGGCTGAGCAATATTTTCATTTGTAACCTCTGTGTCCAGAATGGAAAATGTACCATCAGAGCAGCCTGAGGAAACACCCTCAGAGCAAATAATTTGCATTTTCACAGGTTAATTTTAGGAGGTGCTACAGAATTTTGCTGTGAAAAAAGTGTGGCAGACAGGAAGAAGCAAAGTAAGATTTTCGTCAGAAAAGAAAAAGGCAGAAATAGCAAAACACCAGGGGAGATTTAAAAATTTGGATTATTTACTCTCCAGGCAGTGGCTTTCTCTTAGTTCCATGAAAATTGCAGGAGAAGGAAACTTTTTCTGATTTAGGGAATAATTCCAAAACCTGCAGCCAGGGACACAATCAGGATTTGGGCACTTGGAAAAGCTTTGGAGGGAGAATGGGAGGAGCTGAGCCCCAGTCCCTGGGCAGGCTCGGGGGTCCTGAGCCTGAATCCTGTGCTGAGTGGGGCTGGAAGTTTTGGATTAATCAGAACCAGCTTTGGAGGGTGGGAGGAGATCAGAACCTGCTGGGAATGTTGCTGCCTGGGGTGGTTTTGTGCTCACAGCAGAGGGACAGGAACAAATTGGGAATTCCAGGGAGCTTCTGTGGGGAGCTGAAGGAATTCCTGGAGCAGCTTGGATGGGGGGGTCTCAGGGATTGTCCAGTCCCCCCCACATGGGCAGGGACCCTCCCCTGTCCCAGGCTGCTCCAGCCTGGCCTTGGAAATTCCAGCAAATCTGGGAATTCCATCCCAGCCTCTCCCATCCTCCCAGCCAGGAATTCCTTCCCATATCCCACCCAAATTTACCCTTTTCCAGCTGGAAGCCATTCCCTGTGTCCTGTCCCTTCATCCCTTGTCCCAAATCCCTCCCCAGCTTTTTTTGGAGCCCTTTCAGGCCCTGGAAAGCCACCCCATAACAATGTAGTACAAACAGTAAAACAACAGCTCTGAACATAAAAGAACATTTATCTTCAAAACCATTACTCATTTATCTATTTAAAGAGCTTTTTTTTAATGCAGGTGAGTACAAATCTCATTGTACTCCATAAATCCAGGGAAGAGGAGGCTCTGGCAGCAGTGCCAGGGTGTTCTGTGAGCTGCACTTCTCCTCCCACCTCTGCCTCTCCAGGCTTTGTTGGCCCACATGACTCCAAAGAAATAAAATCTCTGGATCTGCTCTAAAAAAAAAGCTGGAGAGGGTTAAAGTGCAGCGGGAAGGGAGGGTTGGAGCACTCACATCTCTGCTTTCCTGCGTTTTTTTCCTGCAAAAATCGTGGTTTTGGTGAATTTGTTGTGTCAGAGAGATGCTGCACAGGCTGATTAGTCACTGTGATTAAAGCTTGAACTCCCTGGGAAGGCAGAAGTTCCCTTGTTTCTGTGAGTGTTGTTTGAACTGTGGGTCAGGGAGGGAAATAATTGCTGACAAATGGATGGCTGCAGTTCCAAAAGCCACAGATCTCAATTGCTCACTGCAGGAATGTCACCAGGAGCAGGGAACAGGAATTGGGGATTCTGCCCCTCTGCCCCTCTCAGGTGGGGCTGGGGAACAACATCAGCAGCACCTGGAGCTGCTGGAGAGAGCCCAGAGGAGACTCTGGGGCTGCTGCAGGGCTGGAGCCCCTCTGGAGCCAGGCTGGGAGAGAGGAGAAGGATCCAAGGAGAGCTCAGAGCCCCTGGCAGGGCCTGGAGGGATCCAGGAGAGCTGGAGAGGGGCTGGGGACAAGGGATGGGGGGACAGGACACAGGGAATGGCTGTAAGCTGAGAGGAGATGGATTTAGATGGGATATTGGGAATTGGGAATTGCTGGCTGGGATGGAATTCTCTGGGAATTGGCAGTGCCCAAGGCCAGGATGGAGCCTGGGACAGGGGAAGGTGACCCTGGAATGTGGCACTGGATGAGCTTTGAGTTCCCTTCCCACCCAAACCATTCCAGAGTTCCATGATTTCATGACACACCAAATCTCCTGCAGCTTTCAAGCCACCCTGCTGTTGATACAGCTCGTTATTCACCAGATAGAATTCCCAAATATCTGTAAAAAAATAGATTATCTGAAAATCAGGGTTTAGGAGCTAATTGGGAGTGGGTCTGTGTTTGAGTATCTGAAATACACAGGGAATGGCTGCAAGCTGAGAGGAGATGGATTTAGATGGGATATTGGGAATTGGGAATTCCTGGCTGGGATGGAATTCCCAGATTTGCTGTGGCTGCCCCTGGATCCCTGGCAGTGCCCACTGGGACAGGGGAAGTGTCCCTGCCCATGGCATGGATGGGGCTGAAGGTCCCTTCCAGCCCAAACCATTCTGGGATTCTCTGCTCCTACAACACTCCCATCCTCACTGTGGCTGCTCCCAGCACATCATTGACTTCCATGAAGATCAAATCCTCCAGCTCTCTTCACTGAACTCATTTTATTTATGGGATTTTCTGTCTGTTTCTGGAGCAGCAGCAGCAGCAGCTGTGTCTCCCCTGCCTCCCTTCTCCAAATATTGACATCTGGGGTTGGGAAAGCTGGATTCCATTTTCCCTGCTGTTGTGGGCATCCCCTCTCCCTGTGGCACCAAAGCTTCTCTCCAGACAGGTGCTGCTGCCACCTTTACATCCCCCAAAGAGAAAATTTCCCTGAAAGTCTTATGCTCTTAAATTATATCATGTTTATATGGAACAGCAGTGGAAATTTAAAAAAAAATCCATCAGAATTGTGTCTTGTCCAGCACTGGAGTAAGACTGTGTTTGCTTTATTCCAATTATTGAAATGAGTGCTCTGTGAAATCCAGGAAATTCTTATTTAATTCCTTTTTTTTTTTTTTTTTAGTTGAATTGAGGAACTGGCAAATGGTGCAGTTCTCTGTCCCAGAGGAATTTTCACCTGGTTTCAGTGCTGGGAAATGGTTCCAGTTACTGCCAGTATCCCCAGATTCTGTGTATCCAACTCTGTGATGCCAAAACCCTGCAGGATTTTCCTGGGCAGGATTTCATTTTGTACTTCTTCCTTACCAAAGTATAAATCTTTTTGTTGTTAATCCAATTCTTTGCTCTGTGAATAGAATAAAAGCAGCCCTTTATGTTAGGCAGGACCTGGATCCAGGGTTAATTCGAATTTTATGGATAATCCCTCACTCTGTTCTGGACACAATTGGATAGACCTTCCCAGAATTTGAACATCACATCCTTAATAAGGTTTTATTTTGTTTATAAAGCATTTTAATGGCAGTGGATGAATGTTCCTGCTCTGGTATCACCTCGGGAGTGTATTCCTTGATTGTTTTATTTTTAATTTATTAGGACATTACTTTGTCTTTACTCTTAGGTTAAAAGCTCCTTTTCTTCCTGGGACACTTTGTTCCTTCACCCAGGAGTTCATTCAGTGAGGTGAGGCTATGGAGTTCTCACTAAAAAACCAGAAATCTAATTTTTATTTATTCTGTTATGCAAATCACTGGCCATTTTCAGAGGTTCAAACAAAGATGATTTCTTGTTGCTGTTTTTCTTTTTTTAAATCCTTCTAAATGTCATTTATTCTGTAGGGATATTATGGAATCATGGAATGGTTTGGCTGGGGGTAGAACTGGGTGAGCTCTAAGCCCCCTCCCCACCCAAACCAGTCTGGGATTCCATGTTCATGATGAGATAACAAAATGAATTTATAGGAAAGGAGTGAATTCTGTTCCTGGGAATCCTTCCTGCTGGAATTTTCCTTCTCTGTTTGCTGCTGGGGATGCAGATCCTCATTTTACAGCATTTCCCTCATGCCCAGCTTGGCAGGACCTGCTGCCTGCACGAGGAGCAGAGTTCAGTTCAATGCAGAGCAAGAGGGAAAGGTTGGATAATTCCAGGGTCAGCAATAATGGGAACTAATTCAGGGCACTTTTGGAGATTCAATTAGGGTGTGAAGTGGATCCTTTATTAGGAGCAATTTCTGAGGGTCCCCTTCTCCATCAAGCAATAATTCTTGGGGAAAATTGCTCCTGACACCTAAAACCAGACACTCAAAATGGGATTTTCAGTGCTGCTTTTAATGGGAGCACTGGCAGTTTTGACCTTTAAATGTGCAGCTTTTTTTTTTTTTTTTTTTTAACTTTTTGGTATTTAAATCAAACTGGTTTTTTTCTTTCCTGTGTTGGGTTAAAGGAGGTGCCAGCACCCAAGTCCTGTTCAATTGTAAATAAATAAGAAATAAATACTAATTTTGGGTTGAATTACCCCAAAGAAGGCATTGAATACAGAAAAAAAATCCTTATTTTAGGGGAAACAGCAGAGCCTAATAAAGGAAATCAATACCTACCACTAAAATAATTCCTTTATAATTTCCATTTCCAATAATTTCCATTTCCATGGAAATTTCCATTCTGTCCTGCAGTTGGATGTGTTTGGGTTTGACTTTGAGGTGACTTTGGGAAATGTTTTGGGATGTTATTCCACCCTGGAAGGAGCAGGAGCTGCTCCTCTTTAACCATCAGGAATTGATAGATTTCACTTCAAGTCTGACAATATTCATTTCTATTAATTTTTTTATGGGTTCTTCCATAGGATCTCATGGTTGGAATTGCTCTTAGAGGTTTCTTCCAATCCAAACAATTCTGCTGGAATTAAAACTTGTTTGTAGAAATTTTTAAGATTTTTAATTGAGGTTTAAATTAAAATTTAAACCTTTACATTTTAAGGTTTAAATGTGGATGTTGTAGCAGTCTTGGGATGTTTCTTTTCCAAGGAATTTTCCTTGCTTTTATTTCAGTGGAAGCTTTGCTCCCCTCATTTACTGAGTGGTTCTATCGGTGTCAGAACTTGGGAATTCAAGCAGATTTCACCAGAATTTTAATTGAATTGAATTTAAATTTTTAATTTAATCACACCAAAGACTGAACATCTTTGATTGCAGACACATCCCAGACATTCAGCTGATGATTAAAACCCAAATAAAAGGTGGAAAGGGAGAAAAAAAAGGCTGAAAAAAAGAAAGATTTGGAGTTTGGCCTTTTCAAATTTGTTTTAATTGGTTTGAACTCTGTGGGTGCTGTGGCAGGAGTGGCCTGGAGTGGGTTCAGTCCCAAATCTTTGCTGTCATTGCCAGTTCCCTGTGACATTTAATGTCTGTCACTCACTCATCACTTTAAAAACAGTGGTGGAGGGGGGAACAACTGGGAAATAATGGGAAAGCAACTGCTATGTCAAGAAAATGCTTGAAATTCTGCACTTTAATTATTGCCTGCTGCCATGAAAGGCACAGGTGGGAGTCAGGAACTCCAAAATAACCCCCAAAAAACAACACACCCCAAAGCAGCCTCTTGGAAAACAGATAATGGGGAAATTACAGCTGAATTCAGCCATGAGAAAAATGAGAAAATTGCATAATAAGGAGAAGATTGACAGGAGGAGAATTTTCCTCAGGAAGGATCAACAGGGAGCAGAAAAGGGGGAATGGTTGGAAATTCCAATGGGGATTTCAAATTGCACACAAAGCCCAGGATACAAGCAAATATATTGAGGGGAAAAAATAGGAAAGCCCAGCTGTGGAAAAGGGACTTTAAAATGAATTCCAGAGCTGTGATTGGGGTATTAATCAAGGAATGTTTGGGAATTCTGATGGAGATTTAGAATTGTGAGCAAATATTGTGAGGGAAAAACCCAGCTATGGAAATTCCTGCCTGGAAAAGAACTTTTAAAATGAACTCCAGAGCTGTGATTGGGGTATTAATCCCAGGAATGTTTGGGAATTCTGATGGAGATTTCAAATTGTGAGCAAAGTTTGAGGTACAAGATAATACAGTGAGGGGAAAACCACTGGAAAGCCCAAATGTGGAAATTCCTGCCTGGAAAATAGTCTTTAATTTGCACCCTAGAGCTGTTATTGGGGTATTAATCCAAGGAATGTTTGGGAATTCTGATGGAGACATCAAATTGTGAGCAAATACTGTGAGGGAAAAGCTCAGCAGTGGAAATTCCTGCCTGGAAAAGAACCTTTAATCTGCACCCCAGAGCTGTGATTTGGATCTTAATCCCAGGAATGTTTTGGCAAATGGAAAATGAGTGAAAATAGGATGGAGAGCAGGCTGGAGTTACACCTGGCAGGAAAAAGGTTCCAGGAGCTCTCCTGGAGCTTCAGGGGCTGCTGAGGGTCCCTCCAGCCAGGAACATTGCTGGAGTGGGGACTGTGACAAGTGCAGAATGATCAGGAGCCTTTGGAAGTGCTGAGTGACTTTTTTAATAATCAAAGCCATTAAAATATAATGGGAAGGCAGAGAGTGGGGGGGCTCATCCTGGCTCATCCCCTTGTTTGGTGCTGTATGGAGGGAAAATTCCCTTGGATACTTCCTGGGATATGAAAACATCAATTCCCAGCTCCAAAAAACCCATTGGATGTGGGATCCAGGGTGGGGAAGGGAAATTTCCCTTGGATTATTCCTGGGATGTTAAAATATCAACTGCCCCCTCCAAAAAACTGCCCTGGATGTGGGAAAGGGGAATTTCCCTTGGATTATTCCTGGGATGTTAAAACCCCCCTGACTGTAGGATGCAGGATGGGGAAGGGGAATTTCCCTTGGGTTATTCCCGGGATGTTAAACCCCCGCTGGATGTGGAATCCAAGGTGAGGAAGGGGAATTTCCCTTGGGTTATTCCCGGGATGTTAAAACCCCCCTGGCTGTGGGATCCAAGGTGAAGGAAGGGGAATTTCCCTTGGGTTATTCCCGGGATATTCCAGCACCGGGTGCCCCCATCCCCCCGGCGGTGGGATCCAGGATAGGGAAGGGGAATTTCCCTTGGGTTATTCCCGGGATGTTAAAACCTCCCTGGCTGTGGGATCCAGGGTGAGGAAGGGGAATTTCCCTTGGGTTATTCCCGGGATATTCCAGCCCCGGGTGCCCCCATCCCCCGGCGGTGGGATCCAGGATGGGGAAGGGGAATTTCCCTTGGGTTACTCCCGGGATGTTAAAACCCCCCTGGCTGTGGGATCCAGGATGGGGAAGGGGAATTTCCCTTGGGTTACCCCGGGACATTCCAGCCCCGGGTGCCCCCGTCCCCCGGCGGTGGGATCCAGGGGTGCCGGCCCCGCTGCTCCCGCAGAGGCAGGGACGCCGCGCGGCATTGCTGTAACCATGGCTGCACGGACGTCATCCCGGGAAAAGAGCCGGGAATGCAGCACAGCCCCGGGCCCTGCAGCGCTCATCGGCACAGGATGAGCTCGGGACTGGAACTGGAGCTGGGCTGGGATAACTGAGGGGCCGGGGCAGGTCCATCCCAGGGAGCCCTTGGCTCTGCTGACTCAGCAGCTCTGCTCCTGAATTATCCTGATGGGAGCGGGGCTGGAAAAGCACCAGAGCCGTGGAAATGCTGTTGGAGGGGTTTATAGCACTGAGAGATCCTGGAATAAACACACTGGGAAAGGGGACATGGAAACAGGGGATGGAGGAATGGCAGTGGAGAGGGATGGGTGGATGGATGATGGATGGATGGATGGATGGATGGATGATGGATGGATGATGGATTGATGGATGATGGATGATGGATGGATGGATGGATGATGGATGGATGGATGGATGGATGGATGGATGATGGATGGATGGATGGATGATGGATGGATGATGGATGGATGATGGATGGATGGATGGATGGATGGATGGATGGATGGATGGATGGATGGATGATGGATGGATGATGGATGGATGGATGATGGATGGATGGATGATGGATGATGGACGGATGGATGGATGGATGGATGATGGATGGATGGATGATGGATGGATGGATGGATGATGGATGGATGGATGATGGATGGATGATGGATGGATGGATGATGGATGGATGATGGATGGGTGGATGGATAATGGATGGATGGATGATGGATGGATGGATGGATGATGGATGGATGATGGATGGATGGATGGATGGGTGGATGGATAATGGATGGATGGATGATGGATGGATGGATGGATGGATGGATGATGGATGGATGGATGATGGATGGATGGATGGATGGATGGATGGATGATGGATGGATGGATGGATGATGGATGGATGATGGATGATGGATGGATGATGGATGGATGATGGATGGATGGATGGATGGATGGATGGATGATGGATGGATGATGGATGGATGGATGGATGGATGGATGATGGATGGATGATGGATGGATGGATGGATGGATGATGGATGGATGGATGGATGATGGATGATGGATGATGGATGAATGGATGGATGGATGATGGATGGATGGATGGATGGATGGATGATGGATGGATGGATGGATGGATGATGGATGGATGGATGGATGGATGGATGATGGATGGATGGATGATGGATGGATGGATGATGGATGGATGATGGATGGATGGATGGATGGATGATGGATGGATGATGGATGGATGGATGGATGATGGATGGATGGATGGATGGATGGATGATGGATGGATGGATGGATTGATGGATGATGGATGGATGGATGATGGATGGATGGATGGATGGATGGATGGATGGATGGATGGATGATGGATGGATGGATGGATGGATAGATGGATGGATAATGGATGGATGGAACATGGAGCTCTGGGAGCATCCCCAGGCACGATCCTCTCTGGATCCACTTGGATCCCCTGCTCCTGGGAACATGGGGCCCATGCCCAGCCCATCCCCTCTCCTTCCCAGCCCCTCTGAGCCATGCTTGGGATATTTCCCACCTGGAAGAGCCTAACAGGATACAGGGATTGTACCCGAGGGCTTCCCTGTGTTGGTGCCTTAGGATTTATCAGAAAAACACTTAAAATTGAATTTGGGTTGGTTTTGTTTTTTTTTGTTTATGCCAAGTTCTGTCCCAGTTTTCCCTGCAGTGGGATGAAAAAAATAATTGGTGTATACAGGAATGATCCCACTGGAAATGCCCCAAAAAATAAATCCCTCCTCGTTTATGGCAGAGTTTTTTGGCAGGAGGTCAGAGCAACAAGAAATCATTCCAAGGGAATTCCAAGGTCTCCTTCCAAGCTAGAAACCATTCCAAGGAAATCCCAAGTGTCCTTCCAAGCTGTCAGGATCTTCCTGGAAATTTGAAACCCACTTCCAAGGAACACGTTTTTTCCCTCCTTTGAAAATTGAAAGTTTACCAATAATTCCCACTTCTTTTCCATGAAAATTTACTGGTAACTAATAAATCAGCAGGAAGATTAATTATTATTTTGGATATTTGACCTTTTAAAAATGACAGAGTGGATAAATATTGTTATCAGAGATTTTTCATGCATAAAGTAAATTGTCAGGAAATAAGTTGATATTAAACATTTTTATCTCTTGATGTAGTGAGAGGAAAATGAAGTTTTGAATACACTCCCAGATTTTTTTTGTGCTGCTCAGAGAAGTCCAGGAAATTTAATTTAGAGAATAAATTCCGCAGAAATCTTGGAGAAATCAAGATTTCATTCCTGTGGGCTTTTCCAGGCTAAAAACTGAATATCACTTTCCCAGTCAGGAATATTCCTGTGCTCAGGTGACTTTGCTGCTCTCTCTATCAAAAAGTGCATTTTTTTCCCAGGGAATGAATTCCAGTAAATCCTAAATAATTCTTATATTCCATGAGAGTGCTGCTGTTGGGATTTTCCTGCCTGGAAGGAGGATTTGGGAAGTTTTTCCTCATTTATTGAGGGCTTCCAGATCATCCCCAGTAGATCAAAGTCCCTCTTTGTGGAGTGATGGGTCTGACTCATCTGCAGCTGAGTCATCCCTAATATTGAACCATCCTTCAAAGGAGGGAAATCTTGGAAAACTTTTCACTCCTGGCAACCCCCACAACAAAGACTCGAGTCAATAAATCCAACAGGAAAGAGGTGACACCAAAAGACTCCAAGTTTTCTTTGGCAAAACTCCTCCCAGCGTGAGAAGAAAGGTAAATCCCATCCCAGCAGTGCCAAAATCATGGATCACCTGCACCAACGGGGCCAAGCCCTGGCATCAAAACTTCCTCTCTCCATCTCTTATCCTGCCTGGGAATTGCTGTGGAGCTTTCCAGGATTCCCAAATCATAATTCTGCAAATCCCTGAGGGTGGAGCTTGGAGCGAGGCACAGGAGGGAGCAGGAGGAGAGGATGGGCAGAGGAGCTGCTGCTGCAGTGGTTCCTGCTGGATCACCCTGGATTTGTGCTGTGGCTGTCCAGAGAGATTCCTGCCAGCCTGCCAGGAGTGAGGAACATCCTGGGTGCAGCTCAAGGTGGAATCATGGAATGGGAATCCCATCCCATCCCATCCCATCCCATCCCATCCCATCCCATCCCATCCCATCCCATCCCATCCCATCCCATCCCATCCCATCCCATCCCAGGGACACTCCCACTGTCCCAGGCTACTCCAGACTGGCCTTGGGCACTTCCAGGGATCCAGGGGCAGCCACAGCTGCTCTGGGAATTCCATTCCAGTCCCTCCCCACCCTCCCAGGCAGGAATTCCTTCCCAACATCCCATTTAAATCAATTTTCTTTCAACTTACATCAATTCCCTGCTTTGGTGCCACAGGGAGAGGGGATGCCACAACAGCAGGGAAAATGGAATCCAGCTTTCCCAACCCCAGATGTCAATATTTGGAGAAGGGAGGCAGGGGAGACACAGCTGCTGCTGCTGCTGCTGCTGCTGCTCCAGGAACAGACAGAAAATCCCATAAATAAAATGAGTTCAGTGAAGAGAGCTGGAGGATTTGATCTTCATGGAAGTCAATGATGTGCTGGGAGCAGCCACAGTGAGGATGGGAGTGTTGTAGGAGCAGAGAATCCCAGAATGGTTTGGGCTGGAAGGGACCTTCAGCCCCATCCATGCCATGGGCAGGGACACTTCCCCTGTCCCAGTGGGCACTGCCAGGGATCCAGGGGCAGCCACAGCAAATCTGGGAATTCCATCCCAGCCAGGAATTCCCAATTCCCAATATCCCATCTAAATCCATCTTCTTTCAGCTTGCAGCCATTCCCTGTGTCCTGTCCCCCCATCCCTTGTCCCCAGCCCCTCTCCAGCTCTCCTGCAGCCCCTCCAGGCCCTGCCAGGGGCTCTGAGCTCTCCCTGGATCCTTCTCCTCTCTCCCAGCCTGGCTCCAGAGGGGCTCCAGCCCTGCAGCAGCCCCAGGGTCTCTTCTGGGCTCTCTCCAGCAGCTCCAGGTGCTGCTGATCCCAATTCCTGAGCTGGATTGACTGAAATCCCTTCTCTGGGATGTGTGGGATTTGTGCTCCAGCTGCTCCCTGGGGAGGAGAGTGAGGAATGAACTTTAGTGAGGAGAACTTTGGGAAGACAAACTCATGGACTTGGGAATTGGATGGATTCTTTTTTAATAGCTCAGAGCTCTCCAGGTGGGGCTGAAAACATTCAAATTGCCAGGAAAAAGGCACAGGGAAAAGCTCCTTAATTGGACCTGAGCAAGGTGGTGTGAGTGGAAAACAGGGAGTACTGAAATATCTTCCTGTGATAGATTCTCCATCACAGAAGTGGAGTTTTGCAGTTCTTCCCTCCCAAATCAACAATTCAGGATAAAAACTCAGGAATTTCTCAGCTGGATTTTTAAGATGCAGAAATTTGGGGAGAATGGAACAGCTTGAGACTTCCAGCATGGTTCCAAAACTCACCCCAAGCTGATTTTATTCCATGTCCAAGTGGATGAGGTGGAGTTATAGGGAGGGGGTTTGGAAACACAACAGATCCATTGGGAATATTTATTTGCCACTTGTAGTTTTTCCCTGGCTTCCTCCTTTCCTAAAAAAATTCCCTTTGGATGAGAGGTCCCACCCAGCAAAGCTGCATTCCCATTCCTGATTCCTCTGCTCCCCTTTTTCCTTCCCTTTTCTGGCTTTCCCCCAGAAATTTCTGAGCTTCTTTAAAGCCTTTAAACCAAAATCTTAATTAAATGCATATAAAGCAGAGTTTATTTTAATTTAGATCTTAAGAATTCATGGAGTATCCATTCCAAACTTAGGGAATTGCCACAGAATTCCAGTGGTGCTTTTCATCTGTTTATCCTTTTACAGATCTGTGTTTTTAAGGATTCTAATAGAGCTAAAAATTTGATGTTTTGTTCTCTTGGAGGATTTAAACAACTTTGGGAAAGAGCTTTGCTATATATTTTTCATGTAATAAATATATTTGGGAAGTGTTTAAAGTTGGATGGGACTTGGAAAAACCTGGGATAATGGGAATTATCCCTGTCCATGGCAGGAGGTGGAATGAAGGGGAATTTAATCTCCTTTCCACAACAAACCACTCCACAAAATACAGATTTTATCTTTCCATACTAAATGTGAAATCCATGTTTTTATTGACTTGATGTATTTAGCATTTTCCCCAAATTTCTTACATTTATGGAAAGGTTCCTAATTGCCAGCCATGGGATTTGCTGGTTTCCTTGACTTTCTTCCCCAAGAAATCTGGGAAAAATATGGAATAATAATTAGGTGCTATTTTCTTATAGAGAACTGTACAAAACACATAAATCTATAAATACAGATCTAAAATCCTGGAATGACAAACACACCCACAGCCAGGATGCAGCTGTGGGGGAAAAAAACATCCTCAATCACGGGAACAATTGGGAAAACAAATCCTGAGCCACTGTAAGGCCATCTCCAGAGCAGGGCTCATCAAATCTGCATGGATTCATCCCAGGAGGGCTCCAGCCTCTGGTTTTCCTGGAATGTGGAGATGTGCTCAGCAGCAGGGTTCAGGGGTTGGGTTGGTTTGGTTTGGTTTGGTTTGGGTTGGTTTGGTTTGGTTTGGATTGGTTTGGTTTGGTTTGGTTTGGTTTGGTTTGGTTTGGTTTGGTTTGGATTGGTTTGGTTTGGTTTGGTTTGGTTTGGTTTGGTTTGGTTTGGATTGGTTTTGTTCAGGTTGGTTTGGTTTGGTTGGGTTGGGTTGGTTTGGTTTGGTTTGGTTTGGTTTGGTTTGGTTTGGTTTGGTTTGGTGTGGTTTGGTTTGGTTTGGTTTGGTTTGGATTGGTTTTGTTTGGTTTGGTTTGGTTTGGTTTGGGTTGGTTTGGTGTGGTTTGGTTTGGTTTGGTTTGGATTGGTTTTGTTCAGGTTGGTTTGGTTTGGTTTGGTTTGGTTTGGTTTGGTGTGGTTTGGTTTGGTTTGGTTTGGGTTTGGTAGTTTGGGTTGGTTTGGTTTGGTTTGGTTTGGTTTGGTTTGGTTTGGTTTGGTTTGGATTGGTTTTGTTCAGGTTGGTTTGGTTTGGTTTGGTTTGGTTTGGTTTGGTTTGGTTTGGTTTAGTTTGGGTTGGTTTGTTTGGTGTGGTGTTTTTTTTCATTTTTATGGATCAGCTGATTTGAAACACCCGTGCATGTCTCCCTGTGGGTCCGAGGTGTCCTTGGGTGTTCTCCAGCACCTGGAGGTGACACTGGGGCTCCTTTGGCACATCCAGGGGTGGGATTGGGTGTATTCCAGCAGAGAGAGCCAGGCTGGGAATGCCACAGCTTTGGGAATGGGAATTCCTCTGGGAGCTGCTGTCACCAGAGATTCCACAGGATGAAACCTCTGGGTGGAGAGGAGAAGGATCCAGGGATCTAAAGGGGCTGCAGGAGAGCTGGAGAGGGACTGGGGACAAGGGATGGAGGGACAGGACACAGGGAATGGATTCCCAGTGACAAAACTTAGATGGGATATTGGGAATGAATTCCTGGCTTGGAGGAAGGCCTGGAATAGAATTCCAGCTGTGGCTGCCCCTGGATCCCTGGCAGTGGCCAAGGCCAGGCTGGACACTGGGAATTGGAGCAGCCTGGGGCAGTGGAAGTGTCCCTGTGCATGGGATGGGATGGGATGGGATGGGATGGGATGGGATGGGATGGGATGGGATGGGATGGGATGGGATGGGATGGGATGGGATGGGATTGGAGTTCCCAGCCCGTTCCCAGATTCCATGCACAGCTAAAGCAGGCAGTGCCACATTCCATTTTTCCTGGATTTTTATCCTGTTTATAAGTGGGGATGGATCCTGGAGCTCCCAAGTTCTGCCTTTTCCTGGGAGCTGCCATGGGGTCAGCACTCCTGGAATGCTTTTTAATCTCTGTTATCAAATCCATCATCAATGTAATGAATTCCCATCCTGCTCCTGTCCTGGTTCTCATGGAAAACCATCCAAAACTGCTCAAACACTCCTAATTCAGGATTTTCCTGAAGTATTCCAAGAAAGTCTCTTTTGATCCAGGTGCTAATTGCTAATTTTGATGGCATTTCTTTTACCTGGAATTGCTTTTTCCCAAAGTGTGGAAAAGTTTTGGCAGGGAGTTCTCTTGGCATTAATTTAAACCCAGGAAAGGATTTTCCTGAACCTGGAATTTTCCATGGTTATGTTGGAAGTTTTCCACAATCAGCTGGGGCTGGAATTTCATGTGAAGGATGAACTTTGCATTCTCATTTGATTTTACGACTTTAGTTGAATGCTAATGAGGGTTTAATTATCATTTCTGGGAGTTAATGACTGAGCTAACGGGCCTGTGGTGCTCCATGGGGGATGCCCAGATCCCTGCACATCCTGGATGCAGCTCCAGGCTGGGAACAATCCCTGCCCTCCCCAGCTCTGGGGCTCTGAGGAGGAGTGGAGGGGCAGGTCCCAATCTTCCCATGTCCAGGGAATGGCTGGAGCTGTGCTGGGAAAGTTCAGGTTGGATTTAGGAAAATGGGGGGCACTGAACACATCCCAGGGAATTGTCACATTCCCAAAGCTGCCAGAGCTGCAGGAAAACAGACCCAGGGTGGGATTTTGGGGTGTCTGTGCAGGGCCAGGAGCTGCATCAATGATCCCTGTGGATCCCTTCCAGCTCAGCACATTCCATGGTTTTGGGATTGTGACATTCCTTTGTCCCTGACGTTCTGTTCTGCCACCACCTCCTTCCTATCCCTCTCCCTCTCCGTGTGGCTCTTCCTGAACTTGGAAGCCCAGGATTGATCCCAGTGCTGGGCAAACCCAACTTCCCATCCTCACCCTCACATTCCCTGTGAAACTTCCCAAGAACTGCTGAACTGGGTTAATTAAACCCAAATTTTGAATTCTTTTCTCAAGACCTCGTTGTGCTGTCGCTGCTGCAGACCCACTGTGCCTTCCCCAAGTTGTTTTCTTGTTGCTTTTCTATGGAAAAAGAGGATTATTCTGGTTGCAATTTCCATGGAAACAATTACCATAAAGTATTGATTGCCCAGGATAGATTGGGAAGCATGAAAGGATAGAGGTTGTCTCCATGGAAACACGGACATTTTGAGCTTTTTATTCCTTAAGAAAAGAATTCTTACAGCTTTCCTTTCAACAAGTTTCTGGTCCAGTTGAAAATGATCGTGTAGTTTTAATTAAAATTGTTGGTGTAATCAAGAATCTGTTTTAATGACATTCCTATAGTGCAAGGAAAAGTCTGAAAAAAAAAAAAATTTAAAGGATTTGCATCATTTGCACAGCATTTTTCACAATGAAAAGTAGCTGAGCCACATTGTTAATTGTCAGTGAAAAACAGATCCAAAATTGGCCTTTTCCTTCTGGAATTTAGGAATTTTTTGTAGGATTTTAGTGTTTTGTAGGTTTTTAATGGATTGATAGAGGAATCTCCAACCTGGGACAGGTCAGGCTGGATTTGGTTCAGGAATAGCTGAAGTTGGACTTGAATTCTTCTGATTCCAAATCTTGTATTCCTCATCTGAGAACTTCATTGCTGGGCATTTTTTGGGAATTTCAGAAATTCCTCCAGAGTAATGATGGCAGAACGGATCCTTTGCTGTTTCAGGAATGGTTTGGATGCCCAAACTCAAATCCCAGAATCCCAGACTGGTTTGGGCTGGGATTTAAGCCCATCTTGTTCCTACCTGGACACTTCCACTGCCCCACTGCTCCCACCCTGTCCCACCTGGACAATTCCAGGGATTCAGGGAACTCCATGATCTCTTTGGTTGAAAAATCCCCAAATTCACAAATTGCCCATCCTGAGAGCCAGCCTGGAAATCATCCCAAGCTTTTCCCTGGGTGCTTTGGTACCAGAGATTTTACATTTAAATGGATTTAGAAATCTGCTGGAATATATGGGGGCAGAGAGGAAAAACCCTTGGAATGTCCAAATCCCCAGGGAGGAGTCTGGGCTTGAAGGAGTTGTGGAATCATGGAATTGTGGAATCATGGAATTGTGGAATCGTGGAATCAGGGAATCATGGAATTGTGGAGTCAGGGAATCATGGAATCACAGAATCATGGAACTGTGGAATCATGGAGTCATGGAATTATGGAATTATGAAATCATGGAATTATGAAATCATGGAATCATGGAATCATGGAGTCATGGAATTATGGAATTATGAAATAATGGAATCGTGGAATCATGGAGTCATGGAATCATGGAATTATGGAATCATGGAATTATGGAATTATGGAATCATGGAATGATGGAGTCATGGAATTATGGAATTGTGGAATAGTGGAATCATGGAATTATGGAGTAATGGAATCATGGAATCGTGGAATCATGGAATCACAGAATCATTGAATCGTGGAATTATGGAATCATGGAATCCTGGAATCGTGAAATCATGGAATCTTGGAATCATGGAATGATTTGGGTAGAAGGGACCATCAAGTCCCACCCCTGCCATGGGAATGGATTTTCTTCTGTTTCTGGCTAGGAAAAAAAAAAAATTAAAAGCTGATTTTTGTTTTTATGGCTTTCTATATCTTCTGCATTTTTCTGTACATTATACATTTTTCTGTACATTATACATTTTTCTGTACATTATACATTTTTCTGTACATTATGCATTTTTCTGTACCAGACTCCAGTGAGTTTTTCCTAATTCCCTTTTTCAAATCCAAGGTTCAGAGCTGACCTCACTTCCAGATCCTGCTCTGCCTCATTCCTTACGTTTAGATCTCAATTATTCCCAGCAAATCCAGCGTTTTTCCTGCTTTATCCCAAAATCCTTTGCTTTCTGTGCTTTGTCTTCATGCTCTGGTTCCCTTCATCAGCCTGAGAGCTGATAAATATTTAATGTGATATAAATAAGTACCACATTAAACATTCCATCAATTAACATTCCTGCTAATTGAAGGCAAAATTTGTCAGTCTGAAGGAAAATAAGTCCATTAAGGCAGGAAAAATGGCATTAAAGAAGGAATGGGATTGTTTTGGCAGCTACAAAACAATTGCAGCTTTTTCAGACTTTATATAATTATTTTCTACTCTTTTTAAGCTTTTTTCCATGCAGATTGAGGGTGAGACCTTGCTGGGGTTTTGGGAATTTCATGAACAGGAATGTGCAAACTCCTCTTATTCAGCAGGAAACAGTCAGGCTGTGGATACAAAATAAAGATTTTTTTTAAAAATTTTTTTCATTCCAGGATATTTTTTCCCCCTTTTTTAGTGACATCAGGTTTTTGTGACTTGGATTAAAATTATTTCTATTTTTACTTGGATTTATGAAGTTGGAATCACAGAATCCTGGAATGTTTTGGGTTGGGAAGGACCTTGAGGATGATCCCATGGGCAGTGACACCTTCCCACTATCCCAGACTGCTCCAAGCCCCATCCAGCCTCCCAGAAAACCCAAAATACTCCGTGTTTAATTTTGGAAATGAGGGAAAAACGGGAATTACTACAGAGCAGATCTGCTGGAGCAAGAGGAAGGGGGAAGTGCCAGGATCCAGGAGAAGCTGAGGATGACGGAGCAGAGGAAAAGCAGGAGCAGGAAGATCCAGGGCTGTGTGGGCTGGCAGCAAATGTGGATCAGCAGGAGACAGGGAAATTCGGGATGGCAGAGGGCTGGAGGGATGACAAGGCAGGGATTTAAAGCTGGAAGCTGCCCCTGGAACTGGGATTTGCTCCCAAATTCCTGGTTAATCCAGAGTGCTGGCAGCTGCTGATGTGCAGCTGGAGGCAGAGTTTGTCACCAACAAGGAGTAGAAGAGGTTGTGGTTTATTCTTGGGTTTGACTGAAGATTTTGTTTTGATTTAATATGAAAATTCCTGTTCAAAGCGCAGCAGCTCACCCCAAACTTTGGGAATTAAGAGATTCCATGGGATCCTGGGGGTGGCTGCCAGGATGGAGAAGCCAAATCCGTGGATCCCACAAAATTGGAGTGGGAATTATATTGGATGGATTCAAAACTAGAACATGAGGCAGGTGAGCAGCACCAGGTTCATGGATCAGTTTCTTGGATTTGAGTTTCCTGGAATTCCACCCATTTTAGGAGCTGTTCCCAGGAATATTTTTAATTTTCATGGCACATTTCCTGTACTAGGAACAGCGTGTTATGGATGGATGTTATGGACATTGTAATTGTAAATTACAGCATTTAGCTGGGTGAAATTCCTAATTAACTCCCTAATGAGCTGCTAGGGCAATTAGCAAAGCCAGGGTTTTAAAAGATGTGGGGAGAGCTGGATTTCATGGGTGTGGGTGGCGAAATTTGGCTTGGAAGGAAATTTGGAAAAGCAGAATTTATTAATAAGTGTTTCATTGCTCCAGTGCTGACTGGGAGACATGGATCTAATTCTGTAGGATTGTTTTTTAGGAAAAGAGGAGTTTTCCTAAAAGGTCAAAGGTAATTAGATTAATTCCCTCAGATAGAAAGAGTTAAAAATGGGAACAAACCAGCTGGAAACACAACAAATTCCCCATTTCACTTTTCCACACAGGGAGGACAAAATTCCTCCTGGAAACTGGGACTAGAATCCATCTTAAGGCAGATTTGTCCAACAAACTGAATTATTCATGGCAGCTGCAATGGCAGGGAGGGGCTGCAGGGAGATTAATTAATGAATTAATTACCCCCCTCAGCCTCATTAGGGCCCCTGGAACCCCCTGGGTGGAATTCCTGTCGTGTCCAATTAGCATCTCATTAATCCAGAGGTGGCTCTTCCCTTGAGGAGGGATCCCATCCCATTTGTTAGGTTCTGATTTTATTAATTGGGATCTGATTTTATTAATTGGGATCTGATTTTATTAATTGGGATCTGATTCTCACTCGTTTGATTCCGATTTTAACAATTTGGTCCCATTTCCAGACAAAACAGTTTCCATTTGCTCTCTAAATCCCCAAAAAATAAACATTCCTTGGTCTAAAACCTGGTTTTCCCCAGTTTTTGTGTCTAAACACACCAAAATTGGTGCCTGGGGTTTTCTAGATGGGTCCTCATGTGGAAAACTTGGCGAAAACAATCAGGCTCAGGCCAAGTTTTTGTTCTCCTAAATTCAGGAATAATTTTGCAGCTGAATCTGCTCCCCCCTGGAATTGCTCCTTGGAGGTTTCAGAGCTTCCCACTGGAGATTTTGGGGGAGTTGTTGGAAAATTGGGATGGTGTCCATGTGGAATATGTGTGAGAATCATGGACCTCCAAGGTCACTGATCCAACTCTGCCCCACAGGACGATCCCAAAATCCCACCCTGAGCATCCCTGGCAGCTTTGGGAATGTGCCCAATTCCCTGGGGAGCTGCTGACACCCTCGGGGGGGGGAATTTTTCCTGATTTTTCCAAGGGAATCAGCTCCAGTGGCTGAGCTGAGCCAAACTGATCCTGAGAATGATCCACATCTCCCTTCCCTGCAGATAAAATAATTTTATCTGACTTAGCCTTCTTTGTCATCCATGGCACAACAGATCCTGCTGTTCCCTGAAAAACTGTGGGAATTCCTGACATTCCAGCAGCTCAGCATCCCATCCTTCACCAAAAAAACAAACAAACAAACAAACAAAAAAATTATATATATATATGTATAAATAATCAGAATTTCAGTAGAGTTTTACATTTTCAAATGGCCATTCCAGATTTGACTCCTCTCAGTAGCTGGGATGGTTCCCAGGGCACTTCTTTGGTGATGAAGAGATTAAAACTCTGTTTTAACAAGAAATTTAAGCTCATTTTAACATCAAGCACAATAATCTTTATCCATAAAAGCCTAAAAATTCCCTGCCCTGTGCTTCACCTCAGCTGCTTCAACTCAAAATGTCAGGATGCTTCCTTTGATTGAAAATTCCTCTATTTATGGTGGAAAAAAAAAAACTAAAATACAATGTTTAATCCAAAAACGTGATGGGCAGAGGATAAATCTTCCTCATTTCCAAACATTTATACAAGGAAAAGGAAAATCCATCAGAATCCAAGGGAAGAATCTCCAGAGAACAAATAAAACTTCGAGGCTGGGGAAGAATTTCACTCCCGGGTTTTTTTTTTTTGCTGTTTGCAACACGGAGTTGTGATTTTGTAACTCTTGTTTTTCATCTGGTTTTTAATTTGATACATTTGTTTTTAATGTTTTATTTCCCCGAGCAGCCCAACAGTCAGATTGAACAGAAATGTTTGATGATCTGCTCAGTGCAAAGCAAAAATACCCTGGAATTTAGAAAAATATCCGAGGCTCAAACCCAACAGTGGAGCTGGAGAATGACTCAAAATTACAGATTTAGAGAAGAAATAATTCCATGATTTTTCATATTTCTGCTTTGGTAAGAGCAGCAACTTCACAGCAGAATTTCAGAGTGAATATTTTAAATTTCAGGGTGAATTATTTTATATTTCAGGGTCAATTCTTTTAAATTTCAGGATGAATTATTTTATATTTCAGAGTGAATTATTTTAAATTTCAGAGTGAATTCTTTTAAATTTCAGAGTGAATTCCTTTAAATTTCAGGGTGCATTCTTCCAAATTGATCTTTGTGGGTGATTTTTAAATAGAATGCCTTTGGCATCTCCTTAATTGCAATGCTACAGAGATTTTCTCCAGGAAATCCAACCCAAGGTATCATCACCACAATAGGACTGGCCAATATATTTTCAATTAAACTCTCCAATTCCTTGATCTAATTCCATTATCCCAGAATCATTAGGGTTGGAAAAGAGCTCCAGGGTCAAGTCCAACCTCCAGGGAATGAATCAATTTTCCCTCCTGATTTTTCAGCTTTGTCACCTGAAGGTTTTCTTTGATTCTCTCAGGTTTGTCACCTCAAATTTTTCTTTTAACCCTGGCTCAGAGCATCCCAAAATCCAAATACTCCAATTTAATTTTCTTTCCAAAGGCCAAGCAATTATTTTCCTGGGCACAATTCCGTGGGTTTATTGTTTGGGTGGATACAAAGATTTCCTCCTCCAATAACCGAGATAAATGTGTTTTCCTTGGGTTCTGTTCCTAATAAAACAGTTGGGATTTCACATCTAGGGGGCTAAAAATAGCCAGGCCTTGGGTTTAATTACAGAGTTTTCTTTTCCTGAGGATTGTGTGCGTTGCAGGTTGGGAGGGTTTTGTTTCCAAGGAAACAAATGCTCTGCACTCACCGTGCATCCGGCAGCTCCTGCAGGAAAAATGGCAGCAGGGAAATGGCAGCAGGGAAAAGGAATCAGGGAAATGGCATTGGAAAAATGCAACAGGGAAATGGAAACAGGGAAATGGAATCAGGGAAATGGAATCAGGGAAATGGAATCAGGGAAATGGCAGCAGGGAAATGGCAGCAGGGAAAAGGAATCAGGGAAATGGCATTGGAAAAATGCAACAGGGAAATGGAATCAGGGAAATGAAATCAGGGAAATGGCAGCAGGGAAATACAACAGGGACATGGAATCAGGGAAATGGAATCAGGGAAATGGCATTGGAAAAATGCAACAGGGAAATGGAATCAGGGAAATAGAATCAGGGAAATGGAATCAGGGAAATGGCGGCAGGGAAATGGCAACAGGGAATGAAATCAGGGAAATGGAATCAGGGAAATGGAATCAGGGAAATGGCGGCAGGGAAATGGCAGCAGGGAATGAAATCAGGGAAATGGAATCAGGGAAATGGAATCAGGGAAATGGCGGCAGGGAAATGGCAGCAGGGAATGAAATCAGGGAAATGGAATCAGGGAAATGGAATCAGGGAAATGGCGGCAGGGAAATGGCAGCAGGGAATGAAATCAGGGAAATGGAATCAGGGAAATGGCAGCAGGATAATGGTAACAGGGAAATGGAATCAGAGAAATGAAATCAGGGAAATGGCAGCAGGGAAATGGAATCAGGGAAATGGAATCAGGGAAATGGCAGCAGGGAAGTTAAGTCAGGGAAATGGCAGCAGGGAAATGGCAGCAGGGAAATGGAATCAGGGAAATTAAATCAGGGAAATGGCATTGGAAAAATGCAACAGGCATTTTTTTCTTCTTCTTCTTCTTCTTCTTCTTCTTCTTCTTCTTCTTCTTCTTCTTCTTCTTCTTCTTCTTCTTCTTCTTCTTCTTCTTCTTCCATTTCCTCTTCTCTCACCCCAATACAGGAGACTTTACTCATAAATCATCCATTTAGCTAAAAGCACAGATCTAAAACCTTTTCCCTACACCTATCAGAGCTTAATTCTAAGTACAAAAGTGGTGTCAGTCCTTACAGAATTTACACATGGTTTTATCCATTCACATAAATGGTTCTGATTCATCCAGAAATGCAAGCAGTGTTCTCCCATTTTTCTGTTATATCTGGAGCTAAGTTCCTGAACTTTAAATTAGGCTTTAGGGCTTTTTACTCTCTTAAGGCACTTAAAGTATATTCCTACTTACTTAAAACTGAACTTACACTTCTACTTCATGTCTGTGTGGCTTCCCAATTCCATCCCTATCCTCCTGAAAATTAAGGAAATGGGAGCAATAAAAATGGTCTGAAAATCATAGGAGTGGGCAAACAGCTGGAGAGGAGTCCAGGTGTCAGAGCACAAATATTTTTGTGTGAGTGGGGAGGAGGGAGTTTGGGAAAACTTTGGGAAAACCTCTCTTCTCCCTGTTCTGAGATAAGGATATTTGGGGACAATGTAAGTGACGAGGAATTACAGTTAAATTCATAATTCACCATGTGTGGATGTAGAATATTCTGGGAATTGGGATTAAATCCCTCAAAGGACTTGAACCTCTCTCTGAAACTGCACTTCCCCACCAGATCCAAAGCAGCTCCTGGAGAGCTGCAGAGGGACTTCCCAAAGCCATTATTTTATATTTTTGAAGTTGATTGTTGAGCCTCCTTGGAGAGCAGGTGCACCCAGGTGGAATTTGCAGGAATATCCACTTTTACTCCCAAAGGAGCAGCTCCAAGGCTCTGTTTTTCTGTACCAGGCTCTGCATAACAAAGCTCAGCTTAACTGTGTGCAGTTAACTCTGGAAATGTTCTGGCACATCCACTCTTCCCAGATTATTTAAACATTTAGTGCTGTTGTGAATGTTCACAGTTTCCAGCGTGCCAAAATCTCCTGGCTTGGCTGAGAAAGGAATATTAATGTGTGCTGGAAGGGGAGATTGTTTTCCATGGAAAAACAACTGCTGTCAAGAGGAGTTAATTTTTGTGGCAGAAATTTAAGGTGGAGAGGAGAGGCTTCAATGTGCCAAGGGAATGATCCCAGAATTCCAGACAGCTTGGGACTGGGAGGGATCTCAAATTTGAAATCATTCCACAAGCCCAGGCTGCTCCACCCTCATCCTCCAAAGGATCTGTGACACTGAATCCCAAGGTTTGCTGCTTCCCCAATATTTTTGCTCCTTTAGTTGTCACAAAGGGTTTGGGAAGCTGAAGATTCCCAACTTTTCAGGGTTTAGGACCTGTTTTAAAATGAAAATCAGGGGTTGGAGTGTTTGTTACATGAGAGTGAAGAGTTTTGTCCTTAGGATTGCAGTAGGACCCTTCCATCTGCCCTGCTCCAAGGGATGGGACAGTGGTGACACTCAGGAGCTGCTGGTGGCCATTGCAAAGATTTGGGATCTTCTGCTCCTGGGATCACCATGGCCATGGTGGGTGTGGAGCTTTAAGTGAGGAAATCTGTGGAAAATGGGATTAAACTTCCCAGTTTGCCCTGATGCTTCCTCCCTGCCACAAAACTCGCTGGAATGGGAAATATTGTACATTTCCATGCAGATGGGAGTTTGTGCTGCAAGGAGCTCGAGGGATGATGAGAATGAACATTAGGGGAGAGGAGAAAGGAGCAATCTGAGGAAAGTGCTGCTTTCCCTGGCTCCTGGCAGGAAATCGCTCCTTAAGTGGCACTCCCGAATTGTCAGCTGCTTGTTTTAACACAAAATGTGTAAAAAATCCAGCCCTGCTTCTCTCCAGGAGATGGGAAAGCTCTGGAGAGCTGCAGCTTCAGGGCTTGGAGACAGGGAAAAAAAAAAACAACCTGTGGGGGTTATAAGTCATAATATTATGACCTATTCCAGAGGCAGTGATTTTATTGTGGGATAAATCAGGGCTGTGGAGGAGGTGCAGGGAAACCAGGAAGGGTTGGGGATGCTCAGGGCCTCCCCACCCCCATCCTGCTCCTTGCTCCACGTCTGGAGATCCAGATCTTTGTGTCAGGATCTGAACCCAAACCCAGCTCTGGGAAATGCCACATGGGGGATTCTCACTCATCCAGGAACATCCAGGGGCTCTGCTTCCCTCCTGGCCTGGAGCAGGGGAGAGAATTCCAGCTGCTTTTCCACAATTTCCTTGGTGGAAAACTGGAGCCAGAGCTTGGGGAGCTGAGGAAGCCTCAGGATGCTGGGTAGGAGAGATGGCTCATCCCAGATCATCAGCAGGGTCCTGACCACAGGGAATTTGGAGAAAAGGAGCCAGGTGGGATTTGGGATCTGCTGCCAGGGGACAGGGACAGGAACTGCCTGGACAGCAGCAGGAATTTCTCCATGGGAGGGGTGCTCAGGCACTGGGAAGGGCTGGAATCCCCATCCCAGAGTGTCCAAGGAATTCCTGGGGGTGGCAGTCAATGGAATCAGTGACCTTGAAGGGCTTTTCCAGCCTCAGTGACTCCATGAATTCCAGCACTTCCCCCTGTTGTTTCATTTCATTTCATTTCATTTCATTTCATTTCATTTCATTTCATTTCATCCAGCACCTCTCTTCCCTAACTGAGGGAATCTCTGCATTCCAAAGATCTGGAGCATCAGTGAAATTCCATGTCAGGCCCAAACCTTGTGGTGGTTCCCATGAAACCTCCAGAGGGGCTGGAAGGAGCCAAAGTGGAACATGAGATTCCAGCTCCCTGAAGTGCAGTAAATCATCAGGGAGGTCAGGATTTAACCCAGATGGGACCTGGGGATCTGCTGGGAGCACACTGCTCATTCCCAGCTCCCAGGGCTCCATCAGTGCTGCTGGAAGGATGTCAGCAGAGCTGGTGTTGATGGAAAATAGATCCAAACATTCATTAATTGCCAGCTCAGGCAGCCCCAGACCCCTCTGCACGCAGCAGCTGCTGCCTTTGAGTCATTTGCTTGGAAACTCTTCAGGAACTTTGCAGGGATCAGATGATTTTCCTGGTTGTTTTTTTGTTTTCCCATGTTTTCATTCCCTCTGCTCCTGGTGCAGCTTTTCCTGCTCTGTCCCTCTCCCCCCACCTCATCTGGTGGCTCTGGCTCAGTTTGGGTGAAGGGTTTGCTTGGGAACTCCTCCTCTTCCACACTGAGCAGAAATGGGATTTATTGGTGGGAGATGGGAAGTGTTGGTGAGGAGGATGGAGGTGAGGTGTCCTCCTGAGGTTGGATTTGTGGAGCACAGACAGGGGTGGGCTGAGAGCAGCACTCCAGAAATGGGAAATTCCCACTGAAAAATGAATTCTAGGGATCTGGTTTTATCCAGAGATCTGGGAACTGAGAGGAACCTTCTGGAAAGAGTCCAGAGGAATCCATGGAGCTGCTGCAGGCTGGGAGAGCTGGGGGTGACACCTGGAGAGGAGAAGGATCCAGGGAGAGCTCAGAGCCCCTGGCAGGGCCTGAAGAATTCCCAAATTTCTGAAAAAAAAGATAGATTATCTGAAAATCAAGGTTTATTAATTACTGTGAATTGGTCTGTGTTTCAGGATCTGAAATAAGTGTATTTTCCAGGACTTCATGAAGGATGGTGCTGTTTATTGTAAGGGTTGGCAAAATAATATTCCTGGAGCTCTTGGGCAGCCTGCTCAGGAAAAAGAAAGGAATTAGAATTGCAAATCAGGATTTCATCATCCTCAATCAGCATGGCCAGCAAGGAGGGATGAATGAAAACTGCTCAGGAGCCCCAGCAATCACAGCCTTCCCAAATCAAGAAATGGCTTTGTGCTCCCCAGAGTGCCACTGGCACGTGGCAAAAAACCCCAGGAATTTCAATATTTGGGAAAGGGTGGATGGTGCTGAGAAAAACAGACAATAAAATGCAGGATCAGCGTGGGGGCAGCTCCTCTTGGGGTGGTTTTTGATGATCAGCTGGGGTGGTTGTGTGTTATCCTGATTATTCCATAATTAGCAAGGAGGGGGAAGATAAATATTCCTGGAAACATATTTAGGATTTATTTATCTGGGGTGAAACCCCCGATGTTACATCAGTGCAGGTCTTTCATCTGGGAAAGACAGAGCACAGAATAAACTTGATTTTTATATTCTGTGCTTCTGGTTTATCTCAGAATTCCCAAAATGCCTCCTGGTGTTTTTCAGGCTGCAGTGAGGACAGGGAACATTCCTGAGCCTGCACAGGACCCTGCTGCTGATGGAGGGAATAAAGGTGCCCAAGCACTGGAGAGTTTCAAGGCAGCAGGAGAGCAGGGGCTGCCTTATGTAACTTTGCTCAAAGATATGGGGAAAAAAGAAGAAAAAAAAAAAAAAAAAGGCAAAACACATTCCAGGCTGGTTTTCCGGTTTCTGTGCAATTTTTCAGGAAATGTTTGAAGTTTCCCTGGAGGAGCATCAGTGTTGGGGCTGCCAGGATGGCCCAGTGGGAGGAGGCTCCTCGTTAGCACAGCTTGCAAGGGCTAATTAATAAATAGATGGAGTCTGGAGATGCAAAGGAACAATTTGGAGATTTGGGAAGAATGTGGCCCAGTGGGTTCTGATCCCAGCCCTGGGATTTTATTCATTTCTGTCCTGTTCATCCTGCAATTCCTGGGATTTCACTGGGGATAGTTATTGAACTGTCTGAGAAACTGCAGGAGGAAAATCCCAGGGAATGATTGTTCTCCTTCAGGGAATGATTGTCCTTCAGGGAATGACTGTTTGAATGTCAAATTTGGGATGCTGGGTGCTAGGAAAGGCTGAACTGTGAAGTGAGATACCAGAAAAATGGGAATGGGGAGGGAAAACTCACAAACTCAGCGTGGTGGGGTTGGAAAAACCAACAGCTCATGGAAGTGGCTGCTCACAATTAGCAGAGAATTAATTTTGGCTTTTTCCCCAATAACAATAAGGAGAATGTGGCAGATGTTCAATGGGGTGGGATTTCAGGTCCTTCCATCCCAAACCATTCCAGGATTCCATGATTTGGACATGTATCTGTATATTTACCTCCATCCATGGATGTTGGGCACCTTTTTTGTGGATAATTCCGTGGTCTCCACAAATTTCTTCACCACTGAGAGTAAAACTGGCTCCTGCCAAACCCAAGTGGAGATGGAGCAAAGCCAAGGGGAGGTGAAAACTTTTGGAATATTGATCATCCACGCTGCATCCTGATCTTTTCCTTATACCTTTCATTTGCCCCTATTCTTATAGATTTTTTAAAAAGCTTTTTATCAATAACATCAATAGAATAAAAATACGGATTTATGTCTCATCTCCCAGTTAGAGGAGAGAACCACACAGTTTTTCCAGTCTGGAAAAGCTTTTCCTTAGCTTTGAGTGTGTCAGAGCAGCTGGGGAGTCTGAGTGGGGCTGGAATGACACTGCCACTCTCCCCCTTCCCTGGATTTTTACAGTAGGATTTTAAATTAGGACTTGGCATCTTAATTGCTGAAACAGCTCCTCGTTCTGCCTTTCCAGCTTGGAATTAACTGCAGGGAGAGGGGCTTGGATTGTGAATCCTCTGGGATCCGTGGGGTGAGCCCTGCTCTGTCCCCTGCTGTCCCCTCCTGCTGCTTTGGGAATTGGGAATGTTGTGCATCACCGAGGGCTGATGGAATTTATCCATCACCTATAAAATCCCATTTATCCATCACCTATAAAATCCCATTTACCCCCCACCTATACAAATCCATCACCTATAAAAATCCCCTTTGATTCCAGCCGATGGATAAAATCCCTTCCTTCGGTTGTCAAGGTGAAACGTCTGGAGACTTCAGGGGTGAAAAAAAAAATAAAACAAAACCCAAACCCGGCTGCGGTGCGTGCTGCGCCTTCGGTGCCGCCGAACTTTGTCCGTGCCGGGGGGAGGGCGCGCCGCGCCCGCCCGGCCCCATCGCCTTTGTCGCCTTTGTCGCCTTTGTCACCCCCGCAAGGTGCGGGCGGGGCAGAGCCCTGCCAGCATTCCCGATCCGGGGAAGGAAGCGCTTTCCTTCCCCTCCCTTTATCCATCCCTCCGTCCATCCATCCATCCATCCATCCATCCATCCATCCATCCATCCCTCCCTCCCCCCCTCCATCCCCCATCCCTCCATCCCGGCTCCTCCATCCCTTCTCCTCCATCCCTCCATCCATCCCTCCCTCCCTCCATCCATCCCTCCCTCCATCCCGGCTCCCCCAGCCCTCCCTTTGTCCCCGGGTCCCCTCCCGGCTCCGGCGGGGGCCGGAATTTCGGGAGCCGCTCCCGGGCGGATGCGGCCCCATCTCCCACCCACCCCTGACGTCTGGATGCACCAGGGAGCCGCGCCGGGTTTGATGTGGAGCGGCGGGATTTAGATCTTGTAAATCTTGTAAAATTCCATTTTATGCAGCGAGAGAGAGAGAGAGAGACACACACAAATCCTTGGGCGCCGCGCGGGGCGAGGCTGCGGATTCCCGGGATTCTCCCGCAGGAGCAGCACCTGCCCGGGGATGGCCGGGGCCGGGAGGCACAGCCCCGCTCCCGGGTGACAGCGGTGACACAGGCGGTGACACAGCGCAGGGCACTCCCTCTCGGCTCGCAGTGACCCCTGGCAGAGCTTTGCTGCCGCTCCGCTCGGGCGGGATGCACAGTCCCGGCCCTTCCCCAGCCCGCCCCTGACCCCTCACCTGCAGCCGCATCCCCGCGGATGCTCCCGCTTCTGCAGCGTCACAAAACTTTGCCTCGGCTCCTCGGAGGAAGGAGGGATGTGACCTGGAAAGGAGGAACAGGAAAAAGGGGGATGTTGCTGCAGCTTGGAAAAGCTTTTTTTTTTTTTTTTTTTTTTTTTTTTTCCCTTGTCTCGGGATTATACAAATGAGAGCAGGAAGCTGCAGTCAGGGGGGTGCCAGAAATAGATTGATTTTTTCTTTCTCCTGCTAGAAATGAAGAAATTTGGGAGTCCATAGAGGCTGTTCCACAGGCACCCCCACTTTTTGCTTGGCAAGGCATTTGCATTCCTCTAGAAAGTGACATCCACCTGCAAGGGGAGTTGCCATGTAATCCCAAAGAATAAAAACTCCTGGAAGCATCTCCGTGCCACTGAGCCAACTCCAGAGACACCCAAGTTTGGAATAAGCAGGACATGTCCTGACTCTTTTTGGAAGACAGAGGAGAAGGATCAGCTGGGAAGATGTTAAATATTAATATTTTACCCAATCGCCGCCATTCGTGGATTTGGTGAGTATGCCCTGGGTCTGTCCGGATCACAGCAGCTCTGCTGGGCACTAAAGCTTGGAAATCAGGATTTGTCCTGGCTGAGAAGCAGCTGCTGGATGGGAACACGGATCAGGGGGTTCCTGGAGCTGTGGGTTCACTGAACATTTTCTTCTCTGATCTTCCCTGCTCAGAGTTTGATCTGAGGCACCCCCGTGACACCTTGGAACGGGGGCTGTGGGGACAGGCTGGGGAAAGGATGGAAAATTTCCTCTTGTCCTGGTTTATTTTCCTTCTCAGGTGTTTATGAACCTCAGTTTTCCTTTAAAAATTAATGAGTCCCTAAAACGTCCTTTGCTGGAGCAGTTCCCTGTTGCATTTTAATGAGCAGCTGGAGCAGCTGCTGCTGCTCTGGGACAGGGACAGGGACAGGGACAGGAACAGGGACAGGGACAGGGACAGCACAGGGACATTCCAGAGGCATTTCCCAGGCTGGCCTTGGCACATGGCACCAAAACTTCATTTTATGGGTGCAGATCCACTGGTGGAGTCTTTGGGTGTGATCTTCCAGTGTGGAGAATCCATGGAATCTGTGGGAATACAGAGATAATTTTATATCCTGGTTATTCAAATCCTGCGTGCTGTGATCTCACCTACACACAAATATTCTGGGTTTACACTGAATTTATCCTCTGTAATCTCATTATGGTTTTTAATGGTTTAACTGTGGCTCTGGGATCGAGCTACAGGTCGGTTTTTGGATACAGGAATAAAAATATCCAGGCTCTGAGCCTTGGAATGGTGCTGGGGAGGGATGGGCTTGGAAATTCCAGAGCAATCCTGCTCCTCTGGTGTGGATGAGAGAATGGGAAGGGAAGTACTTGGAGAAGAGGAAAAATGCAGAGCCTGTATTAAAGTTATGGAATCCTGGAATGGTTGGGTTGGAGATCATCTCATTCCATCCAGGAATTCCATCTCCAACTTCCACTATCCCAGGCTGCTCCAGCTGGCCTTGGACACTTCCAGGGGTCCCAGCTTCCCTGGGAAATCCATTCCAGGGCCTTCCCAACATTTCTTCCTCACACCCAATCTAACCCAACCTATCTTGGAATTTTTCCCGTGGTTTCCCCTCAGTGTTTTGTAGTTGTTGGTTTAGTTTGGAAAGTTCCTCCTGAGGAGGAGCCCCAAATAAGCCAAGAAAGAGGAATATTAGGTGGGAAGTGTTAATTGATTTGCCAGATTTACAAATGAAGGGAAGAGGAGAGAACCTTGTGCATTAATTATGGACAAAATCAACACCCAAAGAGCCCAGGAAGTTCTGGGGAAAGGAGGAATTTCCTTTGGAGAAAGGAGAACCCCATTTCTGTGGCTGCAAGGGAACAGAAATAATTTTAGCTCTAGGAATTGAAACAAAGTCTGAGCAGCCCTGAAATCCCAGCAGGGATGGAGACATTGGATCAGTCAGGGAAGTTTCAGGTGATTAAAACTGTGCAGCTCAAAGGGAGCCTTGGCAGGGTGTGGGTTTCTGAAGGAAGGGATAAAATTATCCCAAAAAATTCACTTCACCTGTGCCCAGGTGCAAACAAAGCCAGTTCTTCACCCTGTGCTGGCCTAGCTTGAGTCAGGCTGAGCCTTGCTAAACCAGACCTATGTAAGCTCCTGGCTGCTGTTCAGAGACTCATGAATTCCTGGTTGAAATGTCCTCAGGGATTTCTTTCCTCTGGAATAAATGTTCTGGGCTTCTTCAGAGCTTCTCCCTCCTCTGTGCCATCACCCAAAATGAAATTTGGGACTGGATCCTCAGCCTGGCTAGGGGATGGTGTCCTGTCTGTGGCATTAGATGAGATTTCAGGCTCCCTTCCAAACCAGCCCATCATCCATGGATGGGATTTGGCTTCCATGTTCTCCCCAAATCCAGGAGTTCCAGGGCTTCCATCCCCTCCAGGACAGTGTGGGACCTGGGTCACTGCTGCTTTTGGGGGCAGGGGGTGGGAATGGGCTTGGGTCTCATCCTGGGGAAATGGAAACTGGGATTGCACAGGGACAGCAGCTCCTGCTGCAGAAATGTGGGAATTGCTGCTGGCTCACAGGGATGGCTCCCAGCTCAGGCCCTGCTCTGGAGCTGTGGTGGGGGGGAGCAGGAACTCTGTCCTGATGTGAAGTGGTGGGACCAATGCCAGGATTTGTGACATCTCAGGACTCTTGGAGAGGTGCTCCACAGCTCCCAGACGCAGCAGGGTGGCAGGTCCTGCTGGAGCACAGACATTTATCAGAGCTCTGATAAATGACAGCCACGGGATCAGGAGTCACCCTGACCTTGGCTCCCCAGCTGCCCTGGTTCAGCTGGGATCCTGCACCTGGATTGAGGCTGGAGGGGTTTTCCACAATCATGGAATTCCTGAGGTTGGAAAAGCCCTCTGAGACCCTGGAGTGCCCCAGCACTGCCAAGGCCACCCGTGTCCCCAGGTGCCACATCCATGTCCCCAAGTGCCACAGGGCTTTAAATCCTCCAAGGATGGGACTCACCCTGCTCTGGGCAGCTGTGCCGGGCTGGAAAAGAAAAAATTTTCCCCAATTTCCAATCTAAACCTCCTCTGGGACAACTTGAAGCTGTCTCCTGTTGTCCTGTCACAGTTCCCTGGGAGCAGAGCCCAATTCCTGCCTCACTTCATGGACAAATTTCACTTTGATTTTTTATACTGACTTTCAAAACACTCAGGGTTTGCTCTGGGAATTAACACTCTCCAGATCTGTGGGTTAAACCTTCCAGTCACTTTATTTCCATGAATTTCAGCTGGATCTTAAACCACTTTGGTTTTCCTCAGGGATTAATTCCTCAGCCTCCTATAAATAGTCAGGATTTCCAACAAAGCAATGATTTATATGCAGGAGGTAGATTTGAGAGACAGAACTCTGCAATCTGTAGGCACAATTTAAGAAAGGAGAGGCCAAATATTTCTCCTGTGCTCACAAGTGCCTGGAGGAAGCACAAAGAACTGGCTGAGACAATGCCTGCCTGGGAGGGACTGGGAGAAAACGATGGGATGGGACTGGCAGCGCTTGGCTGGTGGGAATCTGGATCCAGGGGGTTCTGCTGGAGGAGCAGGGTTGGTATTTAGTGACCTTTCCCTTCTCTTCAGGCTGGGCCTTTTCAAGTCATTCCTGGCTGTGTTTTCCTGCTGCTTTTGAAAGGCACAAGATAAGAGTTGGAGGCTGCTCCTGACATATTTACATTTCTGTATTTCCATCCAGTATCTTCACTTCAGGGAAGGAACCTGGGCAGCTTCACTGGGATGGGAAACTTTTCAGCCAAGTTCATGGATGTCTCTGCCTGTCCTGCACACAGAGCTGTTTTTCCAGGCTGTTCCTCCTCCTGCTGCTCCTTGCCTTGGCCAGGAGTCCCCCTGGCTGCAGAGACCCCTTGGATGAGCCTGCAGGGAGGAGCTGCTCCCTTTGGGGTCTCCAGTGAGCATCCCTTGGGAGAGGAGACAGCCAGGCATGAGCTGGAAGCCCCAGCATGGCTTTCCCTGGTTTCATGTGACTGCAGGAGGAGTTGGAGCTGCTGGAACAACTCCTGGAGCCAGGCTGGGAGAGGAGAAGGGTCCAGGGAGAGCTCAGAGCCCCTGGCAGGGCCTGGAGGGGCTGCAGGAGAGCTGGAGAGGGGCTGGGGACAAGGGACAGGACACAGGGAATGAATTCCCAGAGGGCAGGGATGGGTGGGATGCTGGACAGGAATTCCCGGCTGGCAGGGTGGGGAGGGGCTGGGATGGAATTCCTGGCATTCCCTGGATCCCTGGCAGGGCCCAAGGCCAGGCTGGAGCAGCCTGGCACAGTGGGAAGTGCCCCTGCCATGGCTGGGATGGAATGAGATGATCCTTGAGACCTTTTCCAGGATCCTGTGAATGCAAACTCAGCTCTCAGCATTTCTAAGAAGTTCTGGGGCTTTTTCCACTCTCACATCTTAGCAGGCTTAGGAATGCAGATTCCTGCTCTGAAATCTTGATCAGGAGTTCTTCCCTTACCCTCTTCTCCAGGGGCTGAGAACTGGGGTATGGATTCCTTTGAGCTTCAATTCCCTGGCAGATTAGGCAATCCCAAGCACTCAGGGAGCACCACGATGGAAAAGGGATTTCTTTTCTTCTTCCAGCAGAAAGAAGTGAAATTTAATAAGGGAAATTTGGGTTCCTGCTGACCTGGAGTTTGTCATGCACAAAGAATGCCAGAAGTTCAGTGAATTGTTCTGTTTGAAGAATTTATCCCTTTGGAAAGTGGGAATAATGGGAGAATTTATCCCCTTGGAAAGTGGGAATAATGGGAGAATTTATCCCCTTGGAAAGTGGGAATAATGGAAGAATTTATCCCCTTGGAAAGTGGGAATAATGGGAGAATTTATCCCCTTGGAAAGTGGGAATGATGGAAGAATTTATCCCCTTGGAAAGTGGGAATGATGGGAGAATTTATCCCCTTGGAAGGTGGGAATGATGGAAGAGCCTTTCCAGGGCCTGGGCAGCATTCCCAGCCACCTCTGTGCTCCAGTTCTTCTGCCCAGGATAAATCCAGGTGTCCCCTCTGGCTGAGTTCCCTTCCCAGCAGAGAGCAGGGCAGGTGGATTTGGGAGTTTCCTCTGCTCCCCAGCCCAAAGCTCAGCCCAGGTTTAGTCCTAACAACTACACAAAGGATTTTCCAGTGCTTTTCCCAGTCCTGACTTCCACAGGAGCCTCCTCAGGATTTCTCAAAGGAATCCAGGTGTGATTAAAAACCTTTCCCTCCAGACTGCAATCCCACATCTGACATCATCCCCCCTCTCCTGTTCCCACTGCCTGGGATTCTGGGCTCTGCAGGGGGATTCAGTGCCCAGGTGCCATCAGGGCAGAGCTCTGGGACCAGACAGGGAATGTCTTTGCTGCTCCTTCTGGGGGCAGCCACTCTGAAATGAAAGGTTCTGAATTGTGGAATCGTGGAATAATAGAATCACAGAATCATGGAATTGTGGAATAATAGAATAATGGGATCACAGAATCCTGTGTCAGGAAAATTCATCCACCAACACCAGAGGTTCATGTCCAAAAAGGAGACAGAGGAGTCCTTTTGCTTTGTTGGGATAAAGGGAGAGGCCATGGGGCATTGCCCTGGGATCTCTCACATTTTTGGAGGACTCACCTCCCTTTTTATCCCAATTTCCCTCTCTCTTTCCCCATTGCTGAGGTACTTGAGAGGCACAGACTGCCCAAACACCTGAGATTCCCCTCTAGTATCCAATCCTCCCTTTTAATTCTTAATTCTTACAGAATTCATGGTTTTCCCCGTTGCTTCTTTCATCTTCCAATATCCAATTTCATTTCTCAGCAAACCCACAGTTTGTTTGTAAAGGCAAATCTCTTTTCCCATTCATCAATCAGTGGAATCCATCCCATTGTTTCTTTTACCTCTCAGTGCTGGTTTTATCTACCAGATCCACAGCTGGTTTGTAAAGATAAATCTGACATTCCTCTCACCTGGAATCCTGGAATCACAGAATCCTGGAGTCACAGAATCCTGGAATTCTGGAATCCCAGAATCCTGGAATCACAGAATCCTGGAATCCCAGAATCCTGGAATCCCAGAATCCTGGAATCACAGAATCCTGGAATCCTGGAATTCTGGAATCACAGAATTCTAGAATCACAGAATCCTGCAATCCTGGACTCACAGAATCCTGGAATCCCAGAATCCTGGAATCACAGAATTCTGGAATCACAGAATCCTGCAATCCTGGAATCACAGAATCCTGGAATCACAGAATCCTGGAATCCTGGAATTCTGGACTCACAGAATCCTGGAATCACAGAATCCTGCAATCCTGGAATCACAGAATCCTGGACTCCTGGAATCACAGAATATCCTGAGCTGGAAGTGACCCAGAGGGTCGAGCCCAGTTTATATCACACACCTTCATTCCATGCACCATGAAATTGTGTTTTTTTTTAAATGAGTGTTGGAAAAACATTCCCTAAACCGTGTGAAAAGAGCCACTCCATCACCTCTGGCAGCACACAAAGTGTCCTTCACAGCATTTGCACTGTCTTGGTTCACTTATCCCAAAATCCCAGCCTGGTGTGGGCTGGAAGGAACCTTCCAAAATCCTCTCATCCCATTCTCCCACCACGGGCAGGGCTTATTTTAATTTTTTATTTATTTATTTATTTAAAAACTCGGTGAAGGGTGTGAAGAAAGGCAAACAAAGCAGCAAAAGGCTGGGGAGAAAGAACAAACCCCTCGTTCGGCTGCTGCTGAAGGGTTTTCAGCCTCTCGTCGCTGAGTTCAGCAGCCGAGCTCCCGCTGACGTCAATGAGCGCAATGGGAGCATCCGCACATCCAGCCCTGCCCTGGCTCCGATCCCACCCAACCTCCCGGCTCGCAGCCGCCTTTGTCCAGCACAATTAACAACAGCACCCCGGGCATGTGGTAAATGCTGGAGTTCGCATGTCTATCCCAGGAGAAAAAAAAAAAAAGCGAATTTCAAAGTGATACAATGATTGCTTGGCTTTAAAAGGGTTTAATAATCGTTTTATTCATCGTTTTGTAGGGGCTGTTTCTCCCCAGCTCCAATTACTTGGGTGCTTTTGTTGCTTTTTTAATGTAAACTCTTATTTATAAGTCTCATTTTTATTTTTTATGTAACTCTAAATTCTAGGACAGAAAATGCCTGCGAGCCTTTCAGAGCAGTTTCTCCTTTTTTTTTAAGCTTTTTGTTGGAAGGAAAAGCCTGGGAAAAACGTGTTAATTGTCTCCATCTGGGAATGCTGCAAAGGAGCTCGGTGGGGAACCCAGCCATGACACTGAGCTGATGGATTCCTGCTGGGAAGTCTCATCCCACAGATCCTGGGGTTTTCAGGGATTGTCCCAGCTCATCCAAACCCTCCCGGTTAAATCTGAGCGCAGACAGCATCTCCTCAGCCCCACGGAGCACGGGAGTGGGAAATGCTGGGAAATGGGAATTAGTGGGGGAAATGTGGCTGGGATGAGGTCTGAGGACACAGCAGGGAAAATGTGCAGGGAAAAATCAAATTATCTTCACTCTCTGTAGCACTGTGGAAAATTAAACTCACGAGTTTATTCATCCTGGTGAGGAGTTAAAAAAAAAACTGGGATACAGAGGTTGGAGAGCAGGGAAGGGCATCGGGAGAGCTCCTGGGTCTGCTGGGGCTCCTCGGGGTCCTTGGCAGAGCTCAGGGGCTCAGCCCGTGCCTGGATTCCCTTCCAGAACAGCATCCCTGAGTCAGAGTTTTCTCCTGGCCAGCCCTGGGCTCTCCTGCCAGCTGGAAAATGGAACTTCACAGGAGAGAAAACGAAATCAACCCGAGCCCCAGGGCTGCTGCAGGTGGGAGGAGCAGGTGGGGCTGTGGCACCAGAGCTTCTCCTGCTTTATTCCCTAAATCTGTTCTGGGTTTATTCCCAAATCAGCTCCTGGGTTTATTCCCAAATCAGCTCCTGGGTTTATTCCCAAATCAATTCCTGGTTTATTCCCAAAATCAGCTCCTGGGTTTATTCCCAAAATCTATTTTGAGTTTATTCCCAAAATTAACTCCCAGGTTTATTCCTAAAATCAGCTCCTGGGTTTATTCCCAAAATCAGCTCCTGGGTTTATTCCCAAAATCTATTTTGAGTTTATTCCCAAAATTAACTCCCAGGTTTATTCTTAAAATCAGCTCCTGGGTTTATTTCCAGAAATTAGCTCCTGGGTTTATTCCCTAAATCTATTCCTGGGTTTATTCCCCAGATCAGCTCTCAGGATTATTCCCAAATCAGCTCCTAGGTTTATTCTCCAAATCAGCTTCCAGGTTTATTCCCAAAATTAACTCCTGGATTTATTCCTAAATCACCTCCTGGGTTTATTCCCCAAATCATTTCCTGGGTTTATTTCCCAAATCAGCTCCTGGGTTTGTTCCCAAATCAGTTCCTGGTTTATTCCCAAATCATCTCCATTTCTCCAGGAACTTTCCAGACACTCCACCCCAGGCAGGGGGAGCTCAGCCCTGCTCTGGCACCATCCCTGGGATTGCAGAGGGAAGTTTTGAGGAATTTTGCTGTGCCTCCCCCAGGTCTTTGTAATTCCATCTTAATTCCAAATAAACTTGAACAATTCCAGTAAAGGGCAACAACAAAACTAAACCTAATTCTGTGGTGGTTTCCACAACTCTGAAACTCAATAAAAACTCCCACTTTTCTGATGGGAAATTCCCACATTTCCTTTTCCTGCCTGTTCAGGTTTGCCTGGATTGGATATCAGCAGGAAGTTTGGATTTGTAATAGAAATGGCACTTGTGGAATTTGGGATTAGGGCAATTCCCTTCCCTGTCCCTTTGCTTCCCAGGGATCTGCTGGATCCCAGGGATTGGGGGATTCTAGGAAATGTCCCAGGAAATGATGCTTGGTGCTCCCTGGAAGCTCCAGGATCTTCCAGCCTGATGTTTATCCCTGTTTTCCTGGAGGCCACAGGTGGAGGTTTGGGAATGAAGTGAATTAATCCAAAGGGTTGGATTCCTTTGTGAAATATTTTTAGGAGCCGTGGATGAAACATGATGGGTTGATTATTGGAATTACTGTATTATTTGATGATTTTTTGGGATTTTAGGAGAGTTAGAGTGCTCAAGTGGAGGCTCCCAACAGGGGAGCTCAGGCTGGGAGCTCAGGCTGGGAGCTGAGGTGAGAGTGGGTGATGCAGGAACATCCCTGGGATCCCACAGGCAGCCCCAGGAACATCCCTGGGATCCCACAGCCAGGAGGGATCCAGATTTGCAGGGGGTGAGGAGGACTCCTGGTGTGTGAAGGTTGCAGGAATGATAAATAAACATAAACCAACACTCTGGTTTGCTGTGCTAGAGCAGAGGGAGCTGGGAAGGGCTGGATGTGGGTAGGGGGAAAGGTGAGATGGGGATGGGCCCAGGGATGCTGGAATAACGTGGGAAATGGAGTGGAAGTCTGGGAAGGAGCAGCAGCCTCGGTATCTAGGGCAGCACTGACGTCTGTGCTGGGCAGGCAGAGCAGCTCAGCAGCTTCAGCAGCTCAGGGCTGGGAGCAGCAAACGAGGCACAGCCAGCCTGGAGAGAGCTGGGGGAGCTGCAGGAGCCCCACCTGCAGAGCTGCCCCAGCCTGGGAACAACATCAGCAGCACCTGGAGCTGCTGGGAGAGCCCAGAGGAGACCCTGGGGCTGCTGCAGGGCTGGAGCCCCTCTGGAGCCAGGCTGGGAGAGAGGAGAAGGATCCAGGGAGAGCTCAGAGCCCCTGGCAGGGCCTGGAGGGGCTGCAGGAGAGCTGGAGAGGGGCTGGGGACAAGGGATGGGGGGACAGGACACAGGGAATGATCCCACTGCCAGAGGAAGGGATTGGGCAGGAATTGTTCCCTGGGAGGGTGAGGAAGGACTGGGATGGAATTCCCAGATTTGCTGTGGCTGCCCCTGGATCCCTGGCAGTGCCCAGGGCCAGGCTGGATGGGTTTGGAGCAGCCTGGGACAGTGGGAAGTGTCCCTGCCATGGCAGGGTGGGAATGGATGATTTTTAAAGCCCCTCCCAACCCAAATCATTCTGGGATTCCATAATGCAGTTTAAATCTCTGTACCTGTGTAATTGGCTATTCGCTACCTGTATGGGCTCTCTGCCTTCTGTGCCACACCAAAGGGTGTTTGTCACTCTCAGGGAATCTCAGGATCCTTTGGGAATTGTAGGACAGATCCCTGGGTGGGGGAGCCTGACAGAATGACAGGGCTGAGAAAGGCCTTTCCCCATCTGACTTCACAGCCCCATTTCCAAACAGTTCTGTTCTTTCATCTCCTGGTGTTTATGCACATCTCAAGTGCAGCCCTCACCTTCCAGCACACTCACTGCAAAGAGCCCTGGGAACATCCAAACTTTCCTTTTTGGGTGAATAAAAACCCCTCTCCTGGTGCATTATCACAGAATCCCAAACTGCTTTGGGTTGGAAGGGACCTTAAAAATCCCTTAAGTCCACCTTGGATGGAGGAACACCCAGGCAGGGACACCTCCCACTGTCCCACTGTCCCAGCCTGGCCTGGGCACTGCCAGGGATCCAGGGCAGACAATTCTCTGGGAATTCTATTCCAGCCAGGAATTCCTGCCCCATATCCCACCCATCCCTGCCCTCTGGGCATCCATTCCCTGTGTCCTGTCCCTTGTCTCCAGCCCCTCTCCAGCTCTCCTGGATCCCTCCAGGCCCTGCCAGGGGCTCTGAGCTCTCCCTGGATCCTTCTCCTCTCCAGGTGAACATTCCCAGCTCTCCCAGCCTCAACAGTCTCCTCCTTTTGGACTCCCTGTATCCCATCCCTGGAGCTGTTCCCTTCTATTTTCCTGATTCCATGATTTTTTCTCTCTCTTGGTTTTACTGCAGGACTCTCCTCTGCTGCCATCCCAGAGGTGTGGGATGGGGAATCACTCCCTGAATCCCCCTGGGGTCACTTTGAGCTGTCCCAATCCTTTGGGATGGCAGCAAATCCCTCCAGGATTGTGCCCCATTCCCCGAATTGCAGCGAGATATTCCCAGTTCCCTGCATTCCAGTAAAGCATTGCCCAGTTTAGTTTTTATGGCACATCAGTGCTGACCCCGGAGCTGCTCCATTTCCCGGCCAGCCCCTGCTGGCTGCTCTGCCATGCAGCACACACAGGAGCAGGGACTATTCTGGGATCGGATCCCGGGAACAGCCGTGACTCATCAGCTGCAGCGGCAGCCAGGAGATGAGGAGCTATTTATTACAGCTCCTCCAGCCTGTGAATTCTTCTGAGCAGCCCGTTCAGCGAGGAATTATGTAATTATTCCTCCTGGATGATTTCTCTTATTGGTTTGTAATTACAAAATCTTCGCAGCACACTCCTGGATTTTGAAATGACACCCTGGGAGTGACTTAATGTGAGGAGAAGGGAGAGATCCAATCTTCCCTTGTTCCTCTTTGTTTTGTTTGGCAAGAATGGATTTGCACAAACTTCACCTTTTTTTTTTTTTTTTTTTTTTTTTTTTTGTGAAGCGGTTTCACTTGTCATTTACTGGTCTGGAAGTTTAGAAACAAATGTTAGGGATGAAATCATCTAGTCTTGGAAAGTGGCAGGAGGGGAATTCCACGTGGGATTTCCAGCTGGTTGGGTGGGAGAAGAGCTGGATCTGCAGCTCTTGGAGTTGTCCCTGTGCCTCCCAAGTGCTGGCTCTTCCCATCAGGGATGAGGAGATCCAGGAGTTTTTAGGGAGTTTTCTGTCCTTGTTTCCATAAACACCCAGCACTGCTCTGAGCTCATCCCAGGAAAAACATCCCCAGAAGTGAGAGGAAGATTATTGGCAAAACCTTTTTTGCTAAAAACAAGAGGAAAGTGTGAAGTGCTGGAGCAGGAGCTGGGGATGCTCCCAGAGCTCTGCAGCAGCATCCCCAGCCTGCTGTGTGCTGGAACCAGGACCCTGCTCCCAGGAGGGATCAAAGCAGGGAACTGGGATTTGCTGAACCTCACCAGAGTGCTCCTGACAGGCTCCACTCGTGCTTTGCTGAGGGCATGGATAAACATTTCTTCATTTTAATCCCCAATAAAAGAGAAAAAAGCCTCATCCTTCAATTTGCAATCTCGGAACTGTGAACTCATCACAGCCTGAGTATTCCAAAAATCACACAGAGGCCGAGCTGGCAGAGCTCTTGGAAAGCTCTAAATCACATTTTAGTGTCCAGTTATCTTAGGGAAGTCTATTATTTTTGCACTGATCGTGGATAATTTGGCTTTAATCTTTATTCTATGCTCTGTTTTGACTTTGCTGGTCAACTTTTATCACTCCCTTAGGAAGAGATGTTAAAAGATGGTTTAGCAATGAGTTTGGAAGGAGAGATTATTTCAAAATCTGAAGGCAGTGATGGATGGGTCTGTCTCAGGTGCAGCATTCAAGCTCCTATTGGCTGTTTCAAATTAGAATTTTGGTTTTTTCCCCCCCACGATCATGTAGGATCATGGAATGGTTTAGGTTGGAAAAGCCCTCTCAGACCATCGAGTCCAACCTTGTCCCACATCCCCAAGTGCCACATCCTCAGGGATTTTAAATCCCTCCAGGGATGGGGACTCAGCCCTGCCCTGGGCAGCTGGAAAACCCTTCCATGAAGAAATGTTCCCAAAATCCCAGGTGGGTGAGGAGTGAGCCTCCCATTCCCGTGGGCTCAGAGTCCCTGATCCTCACTCTTGTTTTTTGGGAGCCATTCCCCCTGCAAGCCCCTTCTCCTGTGGGATCCGTGTCCCGGCTGCAGAAACCCCTGGAACGTTCCCTGGCTGAGCTTTGGGACAGGAACAGGAGCAGGAACAGGGCAGAGTTCACAGGAAAAACCCCCGGGGAAAGGTGCTGAAGGCGGCGGGGGAGGGAGGCAGGAATTTCTTCCACCTCATCCCCGTGTCGGCTAAAAGGAGAATTCCCGGCACGTCAGCAAAGCCCCGGGGGCGTTGTGACATCGCAGGGATGGGGAATGAATCCAGGGCCGGGCTGAGCCAGGGAAATTCCGGGACGTGGCTGAGCTGAGCCCTGCGAGGCGGGACAGGGAGGGAGGCTCGGGCTGTGAGTCACTTCCAGCTGAGCCCAAAACCTCCTTGTTCTCCTGAATTACAGATGGGATTCCGTGGGGCTGGCATCCCTCCTCAGTCCTGGTGCTGGATAAATCCTCCAGTCCTGGGCTGGGCTGCAGGGAGCGGCTGGATCCCAGCTGGGACACTCCTGAGCACAGAGATTTACTGGGACACTGAAGGAGATGCTCTGCCTGTATCTCTCCATTTCAGTGCATGAAAAATCTCTCTGGAAAATCCAGAGAATAAATATTGGCTGAAGGAATCGAGGTCTGTGAGTGAAGGTTTGAAGTGGGGCTGTATTGGATGTCCCAGTTTCCCTCAGATCACAAAAGGCTGCCGACATTTTTCATCCATAAAGACATTAAATTGTTTGGAGTGGAGGCTGGAAGAACAAGCTGACCCCCTTTTGCTTTGCTGCATCCAAATTGTGCAGTGTAAGAATTATTCCATTAAACTCTGCCCTCACTGCTGCTCTCCCAGACCAGTCTAACTCCAGGAAAGAAATCCCAGCTGATGACAGATGGAATAGGGTGGGTTTATTTCAGATTAAAAGTGCTAAAAAGTGGATTCTGGTAGGAAAAAAAACAAATCACACAGGAAAAAAAAAAAAAAAAAAAAAAAAGCAACAAACCTCTCATGAGATCAGCAGCTCTGGGGTGTGGATTGTGTGAGGCTGGCAAGGGTCAGTTCCTCATCCAGGCTGGGAGGGGCTGGGGCTGCAGGGGGAACATTCCATGGAATCCAGGAATCTGGGAATCTTCATCCTGTCCCCCTGTGCCATGGCAGGGACACTTGCACTGTCCCAGGGTGTTCCAAACCCATCCAGCCTGGCCTTGGGCACTGCCAGGGATCCATTCTCTGGGAATTCCATCCCAGCCAGGAATTCCTTCCCAAGATCCCATCCATCTCTGCCCTCTGGGAATCCATTCCCTGTAGCAGTGGCAGCCAGGACTGCCAGCCCAAATCCTGCCTCTCTCTGCTGCTCCATGTTTGTAAATTTGCCACTCACCTATTTTTATGCAATTTAATATCTTTTCTATGGCTTCATTTTCTCTGCTGTTATTAGAGAAGCAAAGGAAAAGCTCTCCTGGGCCTGAATGAGGAGCTGTGTAATGGGCTGCAATGGCTCCATCCAAACCACTGTGCTCTGTCTTGTGAAGATCTATTTAATCAGCGGTTTTAAAAGAGCTGATTTGTGCTAAGTGATTTTTCTTTCTTAGACTGCAGCAAGAATCTCATCCTCTTGTGAGGATGCAGCCCAGCTATTCTGGGCTTCAATGGCTCCATTGAGGCAGGAGCAGGCTCAGGGAGCAGGGATCCATTCAGATGGTTGTGGTGCTGAGAGGAGGCTCTGCTGGGATGGAGCACCAGTAACTCATCCATTCCTCTCAGTCTCGAGCTGCCTTTGCTTTCTGCTCCACAGAAGTGCTGTGCTGGAGGAGCTAGGCCAGCTCTGGGTGTCCTGGGGCAGCTCCCAGCCCTGCTCTGGAGGGAGCTTTGCTCCATCACAGGGTGCCTGAGGTGCCACCCCAGGGCAGGGACAGGGCACAGGAGCCACCAGTGTGGCCATGCCTGTGTTCTCTCTGGCTTTCTGCTCCCCCTCTGAAGGGTTGGGGTGCATTGTGCCCTTGCTCAAAAGGCAGAATTTGGCTTTGGGAGTTAACAGCACTGCTGGGTTTAGATTCAATGCCAGAGAACATTCCTTGACATAACACAGCAAAAAGCCACCGTGAATGTGTTGTGAGCAGCAAGAATCCTTTCACCTGAGCAGGTGAGTCCTGCCAGGCTCCCAGGCTGTTCCCCAAAGCAGGACAGCCCCTGAGCCCTGCACAGCCCCCCTGCCCAGACACAGCTCCTTGGGAAAGGCAAACCCCAAAGGCACAGCAGCCTCTGACAGAGGGTTTGTTATCTCCTTGTCTTGTTTGCTGCTCACATGAGCTGCAGCAGGCCCTGGCTATCTGGGTGACATTTCTGGGTGACATTTCTGGGTGACACTGGGGTATTAATAGAGAGTGTCACCTTGGATTCTGGCTGGGGGATATCAGGAGAATCCCTTGTTTGCCTCTGGCTCTGCTGGTGATGGTTCCCAGAACTGTCACAGATCAGCAGCCAGCCCCAGGAACATCCAACAGTGCCACAAACATTTCCTGGGCTGGCCCCACAAGGACAAAGGGAGATGATTCCCGACACATCCAGGGGGGTTTGGGATATCTCCAGGGAGAAGCTTCATGAGCTCCCTGGGCAGCTCTTCCAGTGCTCTGCCACCCTCAGGGTAAAGAAATTCTTCCCCATGTTCAGCTGGAATTTGTGGTTTAGCTTATGGCCATTGCTCCCCATCTATTCCAGCAGTTCCTCACTAAATTCAGGTGTTTTCACTAAATCCTCACTAATTCCAGGTGTTGATATCAGCTTCCCACTAATTTCAGGTGTTTTCACTAATTTCTCATTACTTTCAAGTGTTGTTATCAGCTTCTCACTAAATTCAGGCATTTTCACTAAATCCTCACTAATTTCAGGTGTTTTTAATCAGCTTCCCACTAATTTCAGGTGTTTTCCCTAAATTCTCTCTAATTTCAGCTGTTTCCAGCAGCCCCTTACAAGTTTCAGGTGTTTTTAATCAGTTTTTAACTAATTTCAGATTTATTTTTTTTCCCTCACTAATTCCAGGTGTTTTCACTAATTCCTCACTAATTTCAGGTGTTCCCAGCAGCTCCTCACTAAATTCAGGTGTTTTCAATCAGCCTCTCACTAATTCCAGGTGTTTTTCTCAGCTTCCCACTAATCCCAGCTGTTTTCTCTCCTGTGCTCCAGCAGTGATCTCCAACATCTCTTCCTCCCCGTGGCAGTAACCCCTCAGTGCCTCCTCTGCACACCCAGTGTTTCCCCACAGCGAGTCAGTATTCTCAAATGGCTCCACTTTGGCCATCGATTGCCTCTGCCCACTCATTCCTCGTTAGCTCAGGTCAAACCCCTTATCAATGCCCTCAAAGCCCCAGGATGGCTCAGTTCTGTTAGCTGAGGAATGCAGCTGGAGCTGCAATCAGATACAAAGGTTTTGTGCCAGGCCCACACATTTGTGCTTACTCACACTGCAAACTTCACCTTCTGTGTAATTAAGCAGTAATTAATCATACCATGGGCTCTGCTCCTATTTATCCCGAATTTCCAAGTGGCTGTGGCTGCTTTGTTGTGTTGTTTGATGCTCCTGGACTTGATGGCTTGTTTCAGATTTGAGTTTGGGGCTGATTTTGTTCGGTGCCCCCACATCTCTTATTTCTTTTGAAAAGCTTTATGGTTTGGAGGAAGTGACTCCCAAACAGTGATTGCAGCAAGTGATTTTCTACATGAAACAGCTTCTGAAGGATCATTAATTAGGGAAGATCAAAATGAGCCCTGGAGCAGGTCTGGGGAACATTAACAGTGTTATTAAATGATATTTTGGGTGCCAGCAGTGCTCTATCTGTTTTCACATCAGCAAAATCATCCCAAGAGGGTTTGATTTGCTGCCTGACCCCACCATTTGGCACAAACCACATGAAATGTGCTGCAGGATTTCTGCCCTGCCTGGATTTTTGGCCTCTCAATCATTCCTTTAAAAGGTTTTGTTCTTGCTGCTCACCACCTCTGACTTCTCTCCACGTTGAGAAGCTTTTCCTTCTGCTGAATCCAGTTTGCTGTCCTGAGTGATTAAAGCTCATTGCAGCCCTTGTGATTTAAGGGCAGAAATGAAAATCTGGGGTTTAGCTTGACCCTCTTTTCCCCTGTTTTGTTTTGCAGCTGCAGGAGGAGGGGAGGCAGAGCTGTCCCTGCTGAGGGTCCCTTCTGCCTCACTGGCCTTAGGAAAAATGCAAATTTATGGAAATACTGTCTGGGCTGGCAGGCTCTGCCTGTGCCTGAGCTGGGCTCTCACAGAGCTGAGGAATCATGGAATGGTTTGCACTGGGAGGGATCTTAGAGCTCATCTGGTTCCTGCATGGCAGGGACACCTCCCACTGCCCCAGGCTGCTCCACCCCAGTGTCCAGCCTGGGCTGGGACACTGCAGGGGTCCAGGGACAGCCACAGCTTCTATTCTGGAAGAATTCTGGAATTCCAGGGAATTCTATTCCACCCCCCAGGGAACAATTCCTGCCCAACCTCCCATCTAACCTCTGGCACTGGGGAGCCATTCCCCTCCTCCTGCTGTTCCCCAGTCCCTCTCAGCTCTCCTGGAGCCCCTTGAGGCCCTGGAAGGTTCTTCAGGATCTCCCTGGAGCAATGTTTGATGAGTTTCAGTATTAATCCCAGCAGGAATAACACCAAGTTGGTGTTTACCCCATCACTCCCACGGGAAAGCTGCTCAGAGCTCTGGCTGCTCTCCAGGCACACATTTCCTGATTTCCAGCCTCACTTTATTCCTGTCCATTTGATCCCCTCTTGTTTTCACACCAGGTGTCCTTGAGCACCGAGATCCCTTTTCCTTTGGTGGCCTTGGGACACCCTCTGTGCCATTCCCAGCCATGCCCATGACCCAAACCCCTCAGGCAGAGCAAACACTTGGAGCCAAGGATCTTCCACCTTCCCCTTTGCCCCTCGAGCAGCAGCAGGTGGCAGGTGCTGTGATTTGGATGAGGCAATTTTTGCTTTGAGCTTCTGAAATGATCAGTGACAGCTCTGAAAAGATTGGAGTCACATCCATGGGCTCTGACATTTGCTGTCAGTGTCCTTTCCTGTGGATAGGAGAGATGGAGAGTGCAGCTGAGAGATGTGAAGCAAGGAAAATTTTGCTGAAATGTACCCAGCTGGATTAATTATTGTTAAAGGCCGAGTCTCCAAAGGATTTAATGATCTGAATACTATCTTAGGACATTTTGCTGTCTTGTTACTGACAGGCTCCACGGATCCCAATTATGGAGATAAATCCAAAAACCAGGTCAAATAATTATTCCATGAATCAAATGGAAAGGCTGGATGCATTTCCAAGCACAGCAGCTTTCCACTCACCCACTGCTGGACTTTTGGATAGCGTGGAAGGGCTGGGGGGAATTTAAAACATTAGTGCAGGAAATGTGTAAATCTTCCAGCTCAAAGGCTGCCTGCTCAGCTCAGGTGAAATGGAAACTCTGTGGTGTCTGTAAGATGTCACTTTGTTCCTGTCTCCAGTGTGGCTGGACAGCATGAAGCAGCTCAGAGCCTTTTCCCCTGCCTGGAAAGGGAAAAGTGTCTCTGGAGTGGTGCCAGGATGCTCCGTTTAAGGGCAGGGTGGATAATTCTGGCTCTGGCCAGCAGCTCCTGAGGTGGGCTGGACCCTGGGGACCCCTGCTGAAGGCTGTGGGAGGGAGTTAAGTGCAGACTGCACTTAAGAGGGGTAGGAGATGCTTGAAGGTGCATCAGTAAAAGGTGGAATATTGGGCTGGAATTCCCCTTCTGCTGCTGGTAATATCCCAGTGGGAAAAGGCAGGGCTGCACCCCCTGTTCCACTTGCTGGGTGGAATTGTCCCCCCACGCTGCTTCTGGGCAGGGACCAAGGCTTGTCCAGAGGCAGAAGGGCTGGAAGGTGTCCTGGAGCCCCACCAGGAGACACCAGTGTCCCTGTCACAAGAGCCAGAACACAGGAGGCAGCATCCCCGTGCTGTGGATTGGGAGAGACAGAGAAATGCTGCAGGGCTTGGCTGGGGCTGGGAAAGCTGCAGTGACACTGAGCAGAGCAGAGCAGCCAGGCCAGGCTGGGATAAACACTGCCCTGTGGCTGGAGTGGAAACATCTGTGCCATGGGCCAGCAGCGTGGCACACAGCAGGTGCTGCCACAGTCCTGTGTCTGGGGCTGTGCTGTCCCTGTGCCACCTGTGCCACTCCAGCCCTTCCAGCAGGGAAAAGAGGCAGTTTTACCCCTGGGAGGCTCAGCTGGGTTCAGCCATGCAGCAGCAGCACAGCTGGTGCTGGGGTTGGTGCTGCTGAGCTGTGGGTGCTGGGCAGGAGCACCTGGAGGGTGAGCAGAGCTGCACAGGGAGTGGCATCACTGAATCCTGGGATGTTCAAAATCCTCCTGGGCTTGGGCAGGGACCTTCCACCATCCCAGGCTGCTCCAGCCTGGCCTTGGGCACTGCCAGGGATCCAGGGGCAGCCACAGCAGCTCTGGGCACCTGTGCCAGTCCTGCCTTGTGGTGCCTTAGCTGGGGAGGAGGGGAAGCAGCTGCTCCATCAGTTGTTGGCTGGAATATTTTCAGGAGGAAGAAGCCCTTAGGAAATGGCATTGCTGCCCGTGTTGGGAATCGTGCTCACATCCATATGTCTTTCCAAGCTCTGGAAGTAAAACTAGAGGTGGGATGTCTGCTTTGTTTAACTGTGCCTTGCATTTTCCAGAGATCAATGGCAGAGAACCATTGCAAGAGGATGAAATAGCCCAGGATGTGCATTTGGAAAAATAACAACTGGATTTTAGCGCTCAGGATTCCTTCTCTGGGGGACTTAAAACAGCCCCATGATGTTCACTTGTTACAGGATAATGTCAAGCTGCTTATCTGTAGTAAACATGAAAAGGATTAAGTTTTTTGGAACCCTTCATGCATAGAGAGAATCCAAACTCATTTTTACCTCCTGCTGTACTTTTCCAACCATCTCCAGCCCAGCATGGTGCTGGACCCAATCCCTGACATTTGCAGGAACCTCCCCAGGGTGCTGCTGGGTGGGTTCTGGCAGCTGGGAGGGCTCTGGGGACTCATTTTTGTCCCAGGGCTCTGCTGAAGGTGGATTTGGGTTGCAGAGGGAGCAGCAGCAGCTCTGGGTCTGTTTTGTGCTCTGGGTGTGAGCAGGGCAGGGGCTCTGGTTGCTCTGCCTGTTGTACCCATGGGGCAGAAATGGAGAGTGAAGTCACAGAATGGTTTGGGTTGAAAGGGACCTCAAAGATCATCCAGTGCCACCCCTGCCAAGGGACACCTCCCACCAGCCCAGTCTGCTCCAAGCCCTGTCCGACCCGGCCTTGAACTTCTTTACCCCGAGATTACAAAGTCAAGTAAACACATATTTTTGGTTTTGGATGCATGCAGAGGCTCAGTGCTGTGTTGAGCAGCAGCTGACAGCTCCTGTTACCAGCACTCCAGTCAGTGCTGCTGTGACAGGGCTGCAGGGGCTGCAGGCTCAGCTGGGGACAGAGCTCTGAGGCTGTGGGGCCAGTCTGGCTTCCATGGGAGCTTAAAAATCATCCCATTCCACCCCTGCCATGGCAGGGACACCTCCCACTGTCCCAGGCTGCTCCAGGCTGTCCTTGGGCACTGCCAGGGATCCAGGGGCAGCCACAGCAAATCTGGGAATTCTATCCCAGCTCCTCCCCACTCTCATAGCCCAGAATTCCTGCCTATATCCCATCTAAATCCATCTTCTCTCAGCTTACAGCCATTCCCTGTGTCCTGTGCCCCCATCCCTTGTCCCCAGCCCCTCTCCAGCTCTCCTGCAGCCCCTCCAGGCCCTGCCAGGGGCTCTGAGCTCTCCCTGGATCCTTCTCCTCTCTCCCAGCCTGGCTCCAGAGGGGCTCCAGCCCTGCAGCAGCCCCAGGGTCTCCTCTGGGCTCTCTCCAGCAGCTCCAGGTGCTGCTGTTGTTGTTCCCAGGCTGGGGCAGCTCTGCAGGTGGGGCCTCACCTGGATGGAAAAATCAGGACAAACCCAGCAGAGGGATTGGAACTTTTAAGAGGTTCCTGGGAGTAACAATGTTTTCCCTGAGTGGTAGAAGGTCAGGAGGGGAAGAAGGTCAGTAATGCCTGCAGAGCTGGGAGCTGTCTCCCCAGGGAGCCCTGTGCCCCATCCTGGCCCATTAAGTGCTGATGGTTTCAAGCATGGTTTCCACATGGAAGATAATTTAGGAAAAGCAGCAAGCTGCTCAGATAATGGGGAACAGGTGCACAGCATTAGAGAGCAGCCAGGCAGTGGAAGGAACAGCATTTTCCTTTTTTATGGTTTTAAGGATCCTGAGGGATGTCTTGGTGAGATTCATGAATCTCAGAAATGGGATTTATAATCAACCAAGTCCACCCAAACCTCTGGAAATATTTTGGAAACACTGATATCATAAAGGGGGTGCTGTAGTTAGGAGATGGGGAGTAACTTCCTCAGGAATGACTCTGGGAAGGAAAAGCAGATGGTGAACCTTCCTGGAGAGTCAGTGCTGTCATCCTCGGGAAAAGTGTAAATTCCCAACATAAACAAAAATCCCCGAGCCTGCCTGGCCTGCTGGGCTGCAATGTGTTTGTGTCTCATGCTCCAGAGCAAACTGTGGGGCTGTGCAGCTCATGGAAACCACTTGACTGGCAGTGCCTGCTCGAATGACTCTGAATTCCATCCAAATCATGGCTCATTCCTGCTTCTCAACCTTTCTGCCAGATTTGCCACCTTCCAAAACTACTGGTGGGCAGTGCTAATGCAGGGACACGGGTTCCTGGAGCTGGTGAAGGGTCTGGAGTGGAAACATGCCCAATGTGAGGGCACTTGGCTTTTCCTGCTGGAGGAGACTGAGGAGAGACTCTCCAGGGTCTGGAGCTCCTCCCGAGGGCAGGGGAGGGAAGGCACCAGTTTATTCTCTGGGACAGGGACAGGATCCCAGGGAAGGCTGGAGCTGTGCTGGGGAGGTTTAGGTTGGATTTTGGGGAAGGTTTTGCCCCCAGGGAATGGTCCCGGCCCCGGGGCTGCAGGAGCAGCTCCTGCAGCGCTCGGACAGGGACGCTCAGGTGGGATTTTGGGGAATGTGCAGTGATGCTGTGAGTCCTGCGGCTCAGGAGGTGGTGCGATCGCTGTTACAGTAACACCGCAGCATTGGAGCAGCTGGGGCTGTGTTATCAATTCCCTTTGTTTGCAGAGTGACTCACGGAGCCTCGCAGTGTTTTACAATGATTTCTCCTGGCTCGCCGTTGTCTGTTCATTACCCGGATCTCATTCCCCAGGCTCGGCTCTGCCAGGCCAGGCCGGTGCTCGCTCGCAGCTAACTCCTGCCACCTGCTGTCTCCTTCCTTCTCCAAGGCTTCCCTCAGATCTGGCTTTTCTGGGATTCACAGGATGAAGGGACGGAGCTGCAGCTGCCCCTCTGCCCTCCCTGCTCCTCCATCCCAGAGAGCTGGCTGTGGAGTCTGGACAGAAACATGGAAAAGGCTCCTTTCCATCCCAGCTCTGCCCTGCTGGGACACAGGACGGGCTGGGCTGAGGCTCATCCCACACGGATGGTGGAATCACTTGGAAAAGACTTCCAAGGTGACCAAACCCATCCATTCCCACCATTGACCGTGTCCCCAAGTGCCACATTCACATGGTTTTAAATCCCTTTAGGAATGGAGACTCCACCACTGAGCATGTACCCATTCAAATGGCTTTAAATCCTTCCAGGAATGGGGACTCCACCACTGAGCATGTCCCCAAGTGCCACATTTACATGGCTTTAAATCTCTTTAGGAATGGGGACTCCACCATTGACCATGTCCCCATTCTCATGGCTTTAAATCTCTTTAGGAATGGGGACTCCACCACTGACCATGTCCCCATTCTCATGGCTTTAACTCCCTCCATGGATGGAGACTCCACCACTGCCCTGGGCAGCTCTTCTGGTGCTGCTGCCACCTTCCCTCCTCTGGAGCCTCTTTGATTCCCTGGAACCCCTTGGTGGGCTCTGCTCACCCCTGAGAGTGTCCAGCACTGGGAAATGTTGGTAAATAAATTTGATAACACAGGTTGGAGGCAGGCAGGGAATTCTGGCAGCTCCCACATGTCCTAGAGAGACAGGGATTTCTGAAGGATTTATAGGAGCCTTAGATATCAAATTTCTGGTCCATATGTTTAGATAACACAATTTATATCACAATGGGGTGTCTCACTGTGAGTGCTGTTACTTAAGGATAAACTGAAAAGGAAATTTTGTGCTTTGTACTCTGCCATCCTTATTTTTAAGTAGGTAAATGCAGCTTTTTTTCCACTTGGACAAAGCCTGTGGGGTGTGCAGGCTTTGGAGTGGACCCTCACAGTCTGTGCAGTGTTCTGAACACAGTGATGAAGTTTTTCCAGCAGAGCTCAGCAGTTAACTTCCAATAAAAAAAAATTAGTGGGAAATGCAGCTCTGGGAAGGCAACTTTACAATCCCATTGCAGTTCTAACCAATTCCAGCAAATGTTTGTTTGGGGGATGTTTTTGGCATCAGGACACGGTTCCAGGTGGGTGTTGTGCAAACCAGGAGCAACTGTGACAAACACAAGGTTCAACTCTTGCTCTGTGTATGTCAGGTCACATTTTCCTAAGGTTGGATCATCCAAGGGGAATATTCTCCCATATTCCAGTTCTTGTAACTATTAAAAAGCAGTGACAGCAGAGTTATTCCTGAGTTTTGAGGGTCTTGCTCACAGGCTGTACCTCTGGGAGTGCCTGTTCACTCCTGGCAGAGGTAACTCCAAACTCTGGGATCAGTCACTTTTTGGGGAATTTTCTGTTAACTGCTGGCTGAGCCCGTGGGTGGCTGAGTGCTGGATCAAGGCTGAGGAAAAAGAGCCCGAGGAGCTCTGGCGTGGCTGCACATTGAACTTGAGGAAAGGGATAAAAGCACTTTTCAGTTGGATTAACCACGTGATCTGCAGGGCAGAATTCCAGGTGCTGGAACAGGGAGCAGGGGAAGCAGGCAGCAGGACCTGGAGCAGCCACAGAATTCCCAGCTGGGCACTGGCCGTGCCAGGCTGCTCACCAAGGCAGCCTGACGTGTCCAGCTCGTCCCAGTGATGCAGAAATGTGGAAAACTTGCAGGATTCAGGCAGGTTCAGGCATTAATGAGAACAGAGAAGATGGAGAGCTGGGGTCTTCCCTGCCACTCAGGGAATTTTCTGGATTAAGGAATGGAGGGAGTGCGAAAGGAATGTCAGGGACCCCTGGTGTCCTGGTGGGACCAATCCAGCATGGATCAAGCACTCAGTTCCTGCTGCAAGGGGACAAAACCTGACTTCCAAGGGCAAGGAAACTCCTCCTGAGCATGGCCATACCTCCCTTGGCTTTCTGGCCATGGTCACACATCTGCTGTATCCATCAGGCCCAAGTGCCCAGGCAGAGGAGGCCAGCCTGCTCGTTTTCAGCCTTTACAAGGGGTGTCACTCGCTGGAGTGGCCAGGGTGACTTCAGCCACGGGTTGCAGCAGCCAAGTTATGAAACCACAAGAAAGTGGGTGTAAGATGGAAAAGGTGACAAAAAGTTTAGTGCTTTTTTTTTTTTTTTTTTTTTTTTTAGTTTTTTAACAGCCTTTCATTTTGCAGCACAGCTGTTAAAAATTCACTGAACTGATACCTTGAATGGCTAAAACATGGTTTGGGCATCCAGCTCCCACAACTGCCAAGTGCTTGCAAACCAAATCTTGCAGGATTTCCAAAGTTTGGCTCCAGAGCAGATGGGGACAGGGCTGGGCTGGAGAGTTGTTGTCACATTGTGGTGTTTTCAGTCCCTGTTGTGCTTGTAACACTTGGAGTGAGGTTTGGCAAATTGAACCCCAGGGCTTGTGCAAAAGGCCTGGAGGGTGGAGTGGGGTGTTTAGAATCCTGGAATCCTGGAATGGTTTGGGTTGGGAGGGACCTTAAAGTCCATCTCATCCCTCCCCTGCCGTGGCAGGGACACCTTCCATTATTCCAGGCTGCTCCAAGCCCCATCCAGCCTGGCCTTGGATGCTGCCAGGGATCCAGGGGCAGCCACAGCTCCTCTGGGAATTCTATCCCAGGGCCTGCCCACCCTCACAGGGATGGATTCTCCATCAGCCCTAATCTACCCTGCCCTCTTCATCTGCTGAGAGCTGGGAGAAGGATGAGTGAGCAGAGGCAGGACAGGAGGCTCGGGGACAAATGGGACAAATGTCTATGGTCATGCAGGGGGCTTCTGGCACACAAGCGGGTGGCTCTGGTGACCACAGGCAGGTGACACAGGGAGAGCCACATTGGGGTGACACGGGGAGAGCCACATTGGGGTGACACAGGGAGAGCCACGCTGAGGTGACATGGAGAGAGCCACATTGGGGTGACACAGGGTGAGCCACACTGAGGTGACACGGGGAGAGCCACATTGGGGTGACACGGGGTGAGCCCCTCTGAGGTGACACAGGGAGAGCCCCGCTGAAGTGACTCGGGGCTCGCCCCTCTGAGGTGACATGGTGACACGGTGCAAGCCCCGCTGGGGTGACACGGTGACAGGGTGAGCCGGGGCTCGCCCCTCTGAGATGACAGGGTGACCCGGGGCTCACCCCTCTGAGGTGACACGGTGGCAGGGTGAGCCGGTGAGCCGGGGCTCGCCCCTCTGAGGTGACAGGGTGAGCCGGGGCTCACCCCCCGGGTGACACGGTGACATGGTGACAGGGTGACCCGGGCCTCACCCCTCTGAGGTGACACGGTGGCAGGGTGAGCCGGTGAGCCGGGGCTCGTCCCCCGGAGTGACACAGTGACAGGGTGACTCGGGGCTCGCCCCCCCGGGGTGACACGGTGACACGGTGACTCGGGGCTCGCCCCCCGGGGTGACACGGTGACAGGGTGAGCCGGGGCTCCCCCCTCTGAGGTGACACAGTGACTCGGGGCTCGCCCCCCGTGGTGACAAGGTGACACGGTGACACGGTGACTCGGGGCTCGCCCCCCGGGTGACACGGTGACACGGTGACACAGTGACTCGGGGCTCGCCCCCCCGGGTGACACGGTGACACGGTGACTCGGGGCTCACCCCTCTGAGGTGACACGGTGACAGGGTGAGCCGGGGCTCCCCCCTCTGAGGTGACAGGGCGACTCGGGGCTCGCCCCCCGGGTGACACGGTGACACAGTGACTCGGGGCTCACCCCTCTGAGGTGACACGGTGACAGGCTGAGCCGGGGCTCGCCCCCCCGGGTGACACGGTGACACGGTGACACGGTGACTCGGTGACTCGGGGCTCGCCCCGCGCTGCCCCCGCCCCGCCAGCCCTCTCGGCAGGCTGTGACCCGCGCTCTGTGCTCCGTTGGCAGCTTCGATGTGGAGAACGGCCCGTCCCCGGGGCGCAGCCCGCTGGACCCGCAGGCCGGCTCCTCCTCGGGACTCGTGCTGCACACCACCTTCCCTGGCCACAGCCAGCGCCGCGAGTCCTTCCTCTACCGCTCCGACAGCGACTATGACCTCTCGCCAAAGACCATGTCCAGGAACTCCTCCCTGCCCAGCGAACAGTAAGCATCAGTTCAGCTCTGCTCTACACTCCCCAGGAGCTTCGTGTGCTGCTCGAACCCTCAGAGCTCTGTTAACAAGAGCTTAGGGGTGGTACGGGCACATTTCATAGCTGGAATGCACAAAAGATCCAACATCCTCTCCCATCATTCAAATATTCCCATGCCCTCCTTCAAATATTCCCATTTTCTCCAGAATTTAGCAGAAGAGCTTTCAAAGCCATATCCTACAAATATTCCCATGCCATCCTTCAAATATTCCCATTTTCTTCAGAATTTAGCAGAATAACTTTCAAAGCCATATCCTTCAAATATTCCCATGCCATCCTTCAAATATTCCCATTTTCTCCAGAATTTAGTAGAAGAGTTTTCAAAGCCATATCCTGGTGTAGCAGAGAAGTTGTGCTGTACTTTTATTTTCAGTATTGCTGTTCCCCATCCTGTTTTGGGGGCTGTTCCCTAAAACTGAGTGGAAAATGAGCTGAGACAGACAGCTGAGCTCGAGAGGATCAATGCCCACAGATGGATTCCCAGCCCTTCATTGTGAAAGGCACATTTTAAAGTTTTAAAGTGGCCATTAAGCTATAAAAAAAGTGCTCGTTAAACAAAGTTGAGCTGTTGCGAAAGTTTTGTCACGGAATGGAAATCTGAATATTAGCCAGATCCATTAGAATTCTGAGAGAAAATATCCCTGCTGTGAGCTGAAACAGAGTAAATATTTATTGAAGGAAATACTTGAAATTATGCAAATAGTGTTTGGTGTAAATGGTGGGTTGTAATAATTCCCAGCAGTGAGCTGGGGTGGGGGAATCCCGTAATTTCCCCCAAATTCATGGCTGTGTCCATCCACTGTGGGCATTAAAGCTCTGCTAGCACTTGGGAGAGAGTCTCCATCAGTGGGAGGCAATTTTAATTAAATTTACACTTAATAGCACTGATACCCAAGGGGATGATCTCAGTGGCAGCACAGAGGGGAGAATTCCAATTTGGAGGGGTCCAGCACTGGTGGACAACTCTCCAGAGGGACAGGTGGGATTTTGGGAAGGAATTCCTGGCTGGGAGGGTGCCCAGAGCAGCTGTGGCTGCCCCTGGATCCCTGGCAGTGCCCAAGGCCAGGCTGGATGGGTTTGGATCCACCTGGGATACTGGAAAATATCCCTGCATGGCAGGGGGTGAGACTGGATGGGCTTTAAAACCTCTCAATAATTCTACACCCTGCCATCTCTCAGTTAGGTAAATCATTCAGCATGCTCCATACACCACAAGTACCATAACTAATACCACAAAAAAAGAAAAAAAAAAAAATTCCCTCTTACTGCTGGCAATGATGTATTTTGTTCACAACTTCTGCTCAAATCTTCCATGATGAAAACCGCCGGACAAAACCCGGCGTCTGAACAAGATTAAAGACTGCGACAGAGATCAACAAAAGCCAGGAAATTCAAAGGTGACCTTTCCCCGCACCACTACGGTTGGTTTTTTTCCACCCTGGTGCAAGGCTGAGCCTTAACTTTTGAATTTCCTGCCTTTTATTGCCTGGCGTTCCCAGTCGGAGCGCTCGCTGCAGCCGGTTGTTTTGGATCCGCACGGTGACCTTTCCATCAGGAACAAGTTTTTGTGCGCTCTTAACTAACTGTTCGCTCGCGAGGAAAACCCCCTCGGGAAAATGCTGGCTCCCCGAGGTGAATTTTGCTCTGTCTGAAGGTAAATTTGTACAGAAATTAAGCATTTTCTCCATTTTTCCTTAGGCATGGCGACGACCTGATTGTCACACCTTTCGCCCAGGTGAGTCGGTGGCGTTTCGGCCTCTGAGACACTTTTTCTAAAGCATTAAAGCGGAGAAGGTGACGCCTGCTGTTCTGTCTCCCTCAGGTGCTGGCCAGCCTAAGAAGCGTGAGGAACAACTTCACGCTCCTCACCAATTTACAAGGCACCTCCAACAAGTAAGCCTGGCTTTTCCAGCGGCTTCGGTGGGCGAGAGGAGCTGGCGTGGCCGAGCGGGGCCGAGCGGGGCCGGGCAGGGCGGCGGGGCCGGGAGGGGCCGGGAGGAGCCGGGAGGAGCCGGGAGGAGCCGGGAGGAGCCGGCAGGGCCGGGAGGAGCCGGGAGGAGCCGGGAGGAGCCGGCAGGGCTGGGCAGGAGCGGCGGGCCCGGCGCGGCGGCCGCGCTGCCTCAGCTCCGCCATGGCCTCACGGCCCGGCCGCGGCCTGCGCGCCACGCCAGGGGGCGCTGTCTGCCCTCCCCTCATGGCGCCGGCCCGCGGCCGCTCGTTGCTTCGTCAGCTCAGCCCCTCAGCCCCTCATGGCATCCGCCTCTCATCCTCTCATCCTCATCCGCTCATCCTCTCATTTGTTCATCCTGTCATCCCTTCATCCTCTCGTCCCCTCGTCCCCTCATGGCATCCGCCCCTCATCCTCTTGTCCCCTCATCCTCTCATCCCCTCATCTCCTCATCCCCTCATATCTTCATCATCTCATCCCCTCATCCCCTCATGACATCCGCCCCTCATCCTCTCGTCCCCTCATCTCCTTATCCCCTCATCTTCTCCTCCCCTCATCCTCTCGTTCCCTCATTCTCTCGTCCCCTCATTCCTTCATCCCTTCATCCCCTCTTCTCTTCATCCCCTCATCTCTTTGTCCTCTCATCCCCCTCAGGTCCTCCCTGAGGAGCAAGCAATGCGTTTCATCTCGTGCAATGTTCACCATGAATCATGGGGGCAGTTTGGGGTCCCACACCACAAAAAAAAACCCATTGAGGGATTGGAGATCTGGGGAAGGGGCTGGAGAATCCCTGAGGGGATGGGAAGGGGCTGAAGAATCCCTGAGGAGATGGGAAGGGGCTGGAGAATCCCTGAGGGGATGGGAAGGGGCTGAAGAATCCCTGAGGAGAAGGGAAGGGGCTGGAGAATCCCTGAGGGGATGGGAAGGGGCTGAAGAATCCCTGAGGGGATGGGAAGGGGCTCAGGCTGGAGAAAAGGAGGCTCAGGGGGAATTTCTGGCTCTGCACAACTCCCTGCCAGGAGGGGACACTGGGGGGATTTGGGATCTGGGAACAGGGAACAGGGACAGGGACAGGAGGAGAGGGAACAGCCTCAGGCTGGACCAGGGGAGGTTTGTTTGAATATCAGGACGAGTTTCTTCACAGAAGGAGTTGTCCAGCCCTGGCCAGGGCAGGGCAGTGGTGGAGTCCCCATCACTGGAGGGGTTTAAAATCCCTGTGGATGTGGCACTTGAGGACATGAGACAGTGGTGGCCTTGGCAGTGATGGGTTGGACCTGGTGATCTCAGAGGTCTCTGTCAACCTGCACAATTCCATGATCTTCATCACACTGCCACCCTGGCTATCCCAGCCATTCCATATGTGCCCAGCTCGGAGCAGAGCATCAGCTCCATTCAGTCAAGCCACAGTGCTGCCCTGCATTTCCACCCCTGCTTCACAGAGCAAGAGCAATCCCAGAGTCGTTGGAAGGAATCCAGCAGAATCAATCCAGCTCTTAACTGGCCCATGAAAGGATCAAACCCCAAACTTGGTGTCATCAGCACCAGGCTCTGCCCAGCTGATCCAGTCTCACCAGAGCTGTTCATGCCAAGGGGGACACCCCAGACCTGGGGCTCTGGGGACAGCAAGGATTTCCCAGCAGCAGCATCCTGGAGCTCAGCTCCAAGAGGGCTGAATCCCACACCACTTCCTCTGACACAGCCTGCTCTGAATGAGGAAGGTGATGCACTCAGGAGGAGGATGTTGTTTTTTCTACCTGCTCAACAGGAGAAGCCAAACAAACTCCTTTTTAGGCCTTTGTCCGGAGCCACCGCTTCCCTTGGCTATTTATACTGAGCCACTCATCGTCATCCTCTGGCCTGCTTGGCCCCAGGAGAGCTGCTCAGCCTCAGAGCAGCATCATTCATTGCTGGAGTGTGCTGTGCCACCCACCCATCCCCTGATCCCCCTGGAGCTGCTCACTCCCTCTGGCCCCAGCAGGGAAGGGTGAGGTGCAGGGATGTCCCCAGAGGGACACCACTGCACTCCGGGTGTGAGTGCCATCACCAGCTCACAATTGTTTTACACAAAGCCCAGAATTTTATCCAGCTGTGAGGTTTTTCCTCCTGTTGATTCCCGTTGGCAAATTTTGATGGGAAGGAACTGCTGCATTCCAAAGTGGAGGTTAATAAAAAAAACAGATGGCTTAAATATTCCTTTTTTTTTTTTTTTTTTTAAGTTTTGCTTTTTTGGAAAGCTCAGGCATTTTGGCAGTTCCTAATGAGGAATCTGAAATTGGACAGGGCCGGAAGGAAGTGAGGGTGTAACCTGTGGGACACACAGGCATCTTACAGTGTCCTTTGGAAAACATTCCCAGATTTGATTGAGCTGTAAAGTTGTTTGCCCGGCCAAAGTAAAAGTCATTAAATTTTTAAACCATCCCATGCCAAACATCCCAATCCATGGTGGAATGTGCTTCCAGGTGCCGTGGAGCTTCCTGCACAGTTTCCAAAGAGCTCTGCTGGATTGCAGCCATGCTGCCAGCTCATGATTTTATCATCTGTCTCATCATATGTGATATTTTACTTAAACTTCTGCTCTGAGAATCAGGAGAATCTCAGCTTTTCTTTAACCCCTGCTCTCCTCTCTTTTTTTCCTCCTGCTCCTCCTCCACCCCTCCTGGCCTGAGCATGGCAAAAAAGAGGATGCTGTCCCACGTACTTGCTGGAAAATATGAATGTTAAAGCCTGGAGGAAAAAAAAACAACTGGCAGTCATATTTTTTTGGACTTTAACGTCAGGGTTCTTGAGGCAGTTTCCTGATTGGAAAAGAGGAGAGGGTGATTAATGGCTCCGGAGTGGCGGAGTTGGGCAGTTGCAGCCCAGGACGCGGCCGGGAGGCACCCGGAGCTGCTCGGTGTGATTCCCTGCGGCAGGAGGGACGGAGCTGCCTGGGAAAGGACAGCGCTGCGCGACCCGCCGCAGCCCTGCAGAGCAGGATGGGTGCAGAGCAGGATGGGTGCAGAGCAGGATGGGTGCAGAGCAGGATGGGTGCAGAGCAGGATGCCCAAAGGCGTGTCTGTGCACATCGGGGCTCTGCGGGTCCCTGCGGCTCCGTCCCTCCGCTCCCGCAGCGCCGCAGCCGCGCTGTCCCTCTCGGCGAGTTTCTGTTTTTTAGAGATTTCAAGATTTGGCTTTTCAAAGGCTCGGCAGAGGCAGGTCGGGGCACATTTGGAGGGAACGGAGCACCCGAGGTGTGTGCCCTGTGCTGAACCCGCGGAGAGACTCATCTTGCCAGCAGAGCCTGTGGATGGATGGATGGAGGGATGGATGGAGGGATGGAGGGATGGATGGATGGCAGGGAGGCTCCTCGGGGAGCGGGGCTGGAATCTCGCTCCAGAGCTCTCCTGGGCAGCCAGGCCCTTCCCGGAGCGCTTCTGACGGAGCCCCCGCGGCTACGATGGCAGCAATTGAGCCGCTCCGCCTGCTTTGATTCCAGCTTCAAAGCAGAGCTGCGAGTAATGGATGCTGCACCTCGGTGGCTGCCTCCGAAATTTGGGGTTAGGAAGGAGGTTGGCGAAGGGAGAGTGTGGGGAAATCTGGCTTCAGTTAAAATGGATCTGAAACTTCTTAGGGAAGCAGAAGCCCAGAGTTTCATTTTTGGTCAGCCTGAAGTGCTGCAGTCAATCCAGGCTGAAGTGTCTTTATTTTGGTGTCAGCTCTCTCTAACTCCTTTAAAAAAAAAGTCTCTGGTGATGGTTTCAGCTCGAAAAAATAACAGTTTTGTTTGGCAAGTCTCACAGGGAGCTGTGTTGACATTTGGAGTGAATCTGCACCTTTTTCCAGTCAGACCCTGTTGGCTTAACTTGAACCCATTTTTTTCAAATAGCTTTTGGCCCCTCTAAAATCCAGGAATTGCTGCTGAAATTGCTGCTCAGAGTCCAAAAAGTGTCCTTCAGCTGTTTCAGAGCTAAACAATAGTGACTGCAGCATCCTCTCACTTCAGGAGCACTTGCAGTGTTTTCTGGAGGGTTTAAAGGCACATTTCTGACCTTGCCTTGCAGCAATTTGGCATCACTTCAGGGTCCATTCCACACTCTGTAGGGAGAAGCTTTTTGGGAAAAAGCCTTGGCAGTGGGGGAGCCACCAGAACCTGGTCCTTGCTGCCTTCAGGCGTATTTTGAGCCCAAAGTTGCAAAGGCAGCATGGGATGGTGGCACATTTCTCCTCATTCCCAGCTGGTGGAACAGGCAGAGAACAGCCATCTCTGGCTTTTCACAGCACATCTCTCAATACTGCTCAACAAATCTTTGTGAAGTGTTTGGGGTTTTTTGGGAGAATGGAAAAGGATTTTTCACTGAGGGTTTGGAAAGGTAAAATCCCACCTGCTGACAGAGAATTCTTTATCCCTCTCAGGAGATCTCCAGCCACGAGTCAGCCACCTGTCTCCAGAGTGAACCTGCAAGGTAGGTGTGGGATTTGGGGATGGGCTGCCAGGCCAAGTGCACACTGCATTTACTGCCCAGCTCTGCTCACAGCTGCTTCTCTGCCCCCTCCCCGGTGCAGTTCTGGGTTCCTCCTGCAAAACCCATAAGAGAGAATATCAGGCTCCAAATATTGTTATTTTAATGGTTTGGTTTGGGGTTTCTGCTGGTGTATTAGCACAGGAGATGAACATGATTTTGGTTTGATAGTCATGGCCACAGTGGCTGCTGTTCTTGTGAGTCCCTGCGAGCACAGGCCTGGACAAGCCCCAGCCTACGAGCCTTGAACAGGCTCAGACACAGCTGGGCCTTTTTTTTTTTTTTTTATTCTGTTTATTTCAGTTTGTTTCCATGTGATCTGTGTACTCAAACCTTTCCTGGGTGAGACTTCCTTGGCTTCCTGCTGGGAAAGGGGTGCCAGGGCAAGGTGGGGGGAAGGACAAGGATGAGGAGCAGAAGCTGAGTACTTAGGACAGGCTTACTTGCTTTGACAGCTGGGTTTAGCCAAGCTGAGGGGCTGTAAAACCCCACTCAGCACCAGAGCTGGCCCTACTTGCACTAATTCAAAGGTTCCTCCAGAGAGAAGGAGATAAGATTTGGAGCAGTGCCCATTTGTAAGGTTTAATCTCAGCCTTTCCAATAATTACATGCTTGGAGGGACTAATAAAGCTTCATTTTCACAGTGTGGAGAGCTATCATTTCCTCTCCTGCTGTGTTATTTATTCTCAGGGGACACACAGAGTCCTGGACACTTCCAGATGAGGTTCCTCCAAACTTGTTAATGGGAGATGGAAACCTCTGATACAAAAACAAAACTGGACAACACAATCTTGAACTCCTTCTCTTTCTGTCACAGCCAGCAGGAATGCAGCTCATTACCTGATTTAAAGCTGGGTCTAGCTAGGCTTTAAATTTGTGCCTGTGTGAAAAAAAAAAAAAAAAAGTGGAAAATTTCCTAGGTTTTCCATAGAGCTGTTTATGTAAGTCAGACAATCTAATAATGAGGGGAGAATGCCCTTCCAGGAATTCTAGTTCATTTTCTTAACATTTTCCGTGGAAAAAATCTCTCTCAACTTTTTAACACTTTGGGGATATTTTTCTACACTATTTCCAAAGTGAGCTGTAGGACACTTGGTACTTTTTAGCTGATCCAAGCTTCTAATGCTGGGAATACATGAAAATTCCATTAGGAATGAAGTGTTTGACACACAGAACTGCAGAGTGAGCTTTGTCTTACCTTGTAAAGGTTGGATTTTGGCCCCTCAAGTAAATAGTTTTTTAAGCATGAATCTTAACTGCTTTTAATTTTAATTTTAAAAACTTAAAATTTTAATTTTAATTTTAATTTTAAAAACTGCTTTTAATTTTAAAAAGTGGGTTGGATCATTGCAGCTTCAGCAAATTGTGACATTTTGTAGATAAGACAAAGGAGATGCATTTTTGAGATTAATAGGAAATTGTGTGATTTCCTACATCAGACCAGCCAATTTTGGCATTATTGGTGGAAGATCCTGGTTAAATTCAGGTCACTGCCTTCCTCTGCCTCTTCACAGCTGCTGTCACACTGAATCCAGGCAGCAGAAAACCATCACAACCCTTGACTTTCTAAGGAAGTTTCCATTTAATTCAGCAAGAACAGAGACTTTTAAGGATTTTTTTTCAGTGTTTGCACCTTTTTCCCCCGCCCTTGATGGCTTCTGCTTTGGAAGGTATGAACAGAAGCAGAGATTTTCCTATCAGATCCCTTCCAGTTCTGTGCCAGTGGCTGAGAGGATGCAGAGTGTTTTTCCTGAGGGTTTTGCAGGAGGAAGCAGTCGTGTTTTGATTGGGACCAGGCTGCTCCACATCTCTCTAGATAAAAGACTGTATTTGGAACAAACTGGGTTTAGATTCACGAGATTTGTTGAAACTTGGAATTTGATTTTAACCCTCCAATGTCGCCCATTGATTCATGGCTTTACCACAAGCCACTGACATCACTGTGAGCATCTTGTGGATGTCTCCTTTGATTTGTCATTAATGGGGTGATTTATATCCTGTTCTGAGAAATGCAGAACCCAGGGTTTAAAGCAAACGAGGCTGCATTAATGAAATTATCCTGGAGGGAGGCAAATTACATCCAGCATTTGCACTGCAAGGGATACACGCCAGCTATTTACTCCAGCTGGAATATTCCAGGATTTTCCAAGCCAAATCTGCTGCTGCTGTTGCATCACTGAGGACCCAGGCCCGTGGTGGAATAACTGAGCTGTAGTGAAATGAGGAAATTCTTTTTTTGCTTTCATTTTCTTTAAGCAGTAAAACTTTTGGCCAGGTTTTTCCTGGGACAAAGGGCTTTGAGAGGCACTGCTGGTGTCACTGTGAATTTCAGAGCTTTCTTAACCTTGCAAGCACAGCCAGAGAAGGAAGGGGAATATGGATTGAACATCCTGTGTTTTGTCCTTGGTATCAGCTGAAGTAAATCTGGCAGATTTTTCCTGTTATTTTGTTATAACCGCGGCTCACGGGAACGCACAAAATCGCTTTTATGAATTAACCCAGAAACCATAACAGGGAAATACAAAGCCACAGCAGAAGTGCATCAGTCCTCAATTAGCTGGGCAGGGTGGTGGGAATGCAGTGGGGCTGCTGCCTGCTGCATGGCATCCCAGGGCAGCACCGTGCTGGGCCACAGGAGCAATGAAGGACTTTGTCACACACTGTCCCCGAGGGTTCTTTCTCCTGAGGTTTCTTTCTCCTGTCCCCCTGTTTGCAGAGCCTGGCCTCTGCCACAGTTGTTTTGGTGACCTTTGTGCCACCTTGGGCTCAGGAATCCATCAGTGCCTTCCCTTCTCCATCCAGCCCTCCCCTCCCCTGGCCCCAGTGAAAGGTCTGCAGTTCCTACCCAATGATTCAACCAATAACACCTTTAACCAGCAACAAGCCTGACTTTTCCTGCTTGGTTTTCTTCCTTCTTCCATATTTATTCCCCTCAGTGACCCTTATTCCCTCTGAATTAAATCACCTTTCACTGCCTGCCACCATCAGCCAAAGCCTCTCGTTCTCCCACAAATTTGGGACAAACTTTTCCCGACTCGTTTTCTTCCCACACCATCAATCCTGTGTCAGCCCATTCCTGTTTGATCCACTGCCACATCTAATGTCACCAGTGGTGACAGGAGCAGAGCACAGAGTTGTGGATCAAACAGCACCGAGTTTTTCCCAGACTGTGGGAGGTTTGCAGAGACTCTTCTCAAGATCCCCTTGGATGCTCTCAGCACTGACTAATAACAGTTCTCCTCACAATTAATGACACAGTATTGCTGATCTGCTGCCGCCCCAGGCTTGGGGGGTGCAGCCCTTTGGGCTATGTGACCCACAGCATTTCAGGGCTCAGGGGATTAAAGCTTTGTTCAAATTCCTCTCTGGGGATGGGAGGGAAGGCTCTCTGTTTTTCTTCCTTGTGCCTTAGCTGTGCTTTCCTGTACCTCGGCACGTTTGTCTGCACTTCTCACATGCCTTTACACGACCTCCAAACTCGTACTCTTTCATTTTTCCTGTGGGTGTAGGACGTACACAGCCCCGTGCACGGAGCTTTGTGTAAAGCATAAACAAAGACTGGATAGCGCTCATGCTGCTGAGAGCCCCAAGCTTCGGTAGGAGCGAAGGAGCCCTGTGCATCCCAGTGAGCTCTGGGTCACAAATATCTCTGAATCCCGAGTAATTAGCAGGGAGCTGCTGCTCTTGCGCCATCCTCCTCTGCTTGGCACGTGCAGAACGGCTCTGGGCACACACAGAGGACAGGATTCATTTTGAAATTCTGTTTCTTTGCTGGGAGTTTGGCTGAAGATTTGACCTTTAGATTTGGAGAGCGACTGTAAAAGTCAAATGGTTGCGGCGCTTTGTGCTTTTTACAGGAGCGCAGAGGAACCGCGGGTTCCCGAGCAGCCGAGCCGCAGGGTCGCCGGCTGCCTGCACAATTGGAGCCTTGTTAGCACCTACAGATATTCCTTTTAAAGGATGCAGCGCAGGCACCGTGCAGATCATTGAGAAACCAGCCCAAACCGTGTAAGAAATCAGGGAGATAATGAGCTTGATGAGCGGGCTGTGAGCGCCGCAGCGATTCTCGCAGATGAAAAGCGCGTTTCAAAGGGAATCTCAGAGCGGGGCTGGGGCGGCTCCAGGCAGCATCCCGAGGCTCCTGCCGGCTCTCCGGGGGGAGTTCATTCCTGCCCGCAGTCCGTTCCGCGTGTTGCGCCCGCCTGCCTCGAACACACCCCCCGAAAGTTGGACTCATGCATCTTAGTAAGTATTTCAGTTATGCTATTGACGTCAATGCAGTCATTAAATAGATTGCCGGCCCTCCCAGCAGCAAACCTGTGCCAAAGACCTACAGGCAGACACATTTTAAAAGAAGAACATCAGGTTTGCTTTTAGCATTTGGAGAGAATAAGGGAAAAGTTTTTTCTGAAGTCACCCTTTGCAATAAGGGTGGTTTTTTGCTTCGTTTTCTGAGGCTCATTTTCGGTGGAGATAATTGCTGTGTTTTATTGAACACACGTTTATTGTGTTGCTGTGTGCATAAACGGCTCCAAACAAGACTAAAAAGTCATTTTTGTGACAGGCTCTGGATGACAAGTGACACTTGTTTCAGGTCCCCTGGCCAGATTTATTTGTGTATCAAGTGACAGGAGGCATTCAGGAAAACCTGCTTAGCCTTTGACTCCCGAAATCCTGCCAGGATTGATTTCATGACATCTATATAAGAAAATAGCCCTCATTTCTCCTCGGCAGGCTCTGAAGACACACAAACTAATCACGACTCCATAGCAACAGATAAAAACTGTTTTCCCCTCCGCCCCACCTGTGGATGTCACATGAAGATGCTCCACGTGCTGCTGCCATCAGGAGCTTGTCACTCCCCGGGGCCAGCTGCCTCCTGCAGCCGTGGGTGTGCAGGACTCCCTGAGCATTGCTGCTGTCCTGCTGGATTCCCAGGGCTGCTGGGACAGCATTCAGCCTGTGGAGAGAGCCAGGGCTGGGGCAGCTGGGGCAGCACTGACCCTGTGAGATACCCAGGGCTGGGGCAGCTGGGACAGCACTGACCCTGTGAGATACCCAGGGCTGGGGCAGCTGGGGCAGCACTGACCCTGTGAGATACCCAGGGCTGGGGCAGCTGGGACAGCACTGACCCTGTGAGATACCCAGGGCTGGGGCAGCTGGGGCAGCACTGACCCCATGGGAGATACCCAGGGCTGGGGCAGCTGGGGCAGCACTGACCCTGTGAGATACCCAGGGCTGGGGCAGCTGGGACAGCACTGACCCCACAGGAGAGACCCAGGGCTGGGGGCAGCTGGGACAGAACTGACCCTGTGAGATACCCAGGGCTGGGGCAGCTGGGACAGCACTGACCCTGTGAGATACCCAGGGCTGGGGCAGCTGGGGCAGCACTGACCCTGTGAGATACCCAGGGCTGGGGCAGCTGGGACAGCACTGACCCCACAGGAGAGACCCAGGGCTGGGGCAGCACTGACCCTGTGAGATACCCAGGGCTGGGGCAGCTGGGGCAGCACTGACCCCACAGGAGATACCCAGGGCTGGGGCAGCTGGGGCAGCACTGACTCTGTGAGATACCCAGGGCTGGGGGCAGCTCTGCTCTGTGGGACAGCACTGACCCCACAGGAGATACCCAGGGCTGGGGCAGCTCTGCTCCCTGCACAGCATTGACCCCACAGGAGAGACCCAGATCTGGGACAGCTCTGCTCCCTTTTCCCATTCAGGGATGGCTCCCGAAGGGCTGGTGATGCCTTGGAGTGGCTGCCTAAAACAGAGGCTAGGCAGAATTCAGATAATAAAAGCAGGTAATTATTAAAGGCTTTTGACAGGTACTCCTTGGGCAGTCAGAAGCCTCCAAGGGGCTACACCCAGGATGGATGATGGCGACGAGTTTTTCATACAGTTATAGGTTTGGTCCGTTTACATATCAGGGGTTAATCCTCCAATTACAGCTTTGGGTAATGAAGTTATTTACTCTCAGGTTGCACTCCCAATTCACTGTTGTTGAGGCCTGGGACAGTGAAGTGTCCTTGAGTTTCAGGCTAGAGAGGAATTGTGTTGTCTGGATAAAACAGAACAGGAGCTGCCAGGCTCTGGAGTTTTAGAGTTACCCGCTAAAGCAGCACAGGATCTGAAAACCATGAGAGCTCATTCCCGAGGCACTGCTGGGAGCTGAGCCTGGGGACACACGTAGGTGGCAGGCGAGGGAGCAGCTGTGCTGGCCGGGAGGGCAGGTCTGTGGGACCAGCAGCAGCGTTTGTGGGGAGCTCGGGAGCCCGAGCTGCGGGGTGTTGGTGCGGCTGTTCCACTGCTGAGCCGCTGTGGAAGGGCTGTGTGTGATGGGCGCCTCCTTTCCCGGGGCCAGGCTGCAGCCCGCGGGGGCGGCGCGGGGACCTCGGGAGTGGCACGATGCCATTGTGTCCCTGTGTCTGTCCCATGGTGTCCCCGTGTCTGTCCCATGGTGTCCCTGTGTCTGTCCTATAGTGTCCCTGTATCCCGTTGTGTCCCTGTGTCTGTCCCGTGGTGTCCCCGTGTCTGTCTGTCCCGCTCTGTCCCCGTGTCCCTGTATCTGTTCCGTGGTGTCCCCGTGTCTGTCTGTCCCGCTGTGTCCCCATGTTGTCCCGCTGTGTCCGTGTGTCCCGTGGTGTCCCTGTGTCTGTCTGTCCCGCTCTGTCCCCGTGTCCCGTGGTGTCCCGTGTCTGTCTGTCCCGCTGTGTCCGTGTGTCCCGTGGTGTCCCGTGTCTGTCTGTCCCGCTCTGTCCCCATGTCCCGTGGTGTCCCGTGTCTGTCTGTCCCGCTGTGTCCGTGTGTCCGTGTCTGTCTGTCCCGCTGTGTCCCTGTGTCCCGTGTCTGTCTGTCCCGCTGTGTCCCTGTGTCCCGTGGTGTCCCGTGTCTGTCTGTCCCGCTGTGTCCGTGTGTCCGGCCCCGCTGCGCTCCGTGGCTCGTTGGTCCCGCAGTCCGTGGGGCTGAGCCATGGCCACCGCCGGCAGCAGCGCCGATAAATCGCGTTCCTTTGCTGGGAGCGATGGCAGATCCACAGCGCAGCCCGGGCACCGGGAATCGCTTCCAGATGGGAATGGACGTGTGTCCTGCACGGAGAGAAAACAGCCCGACCCAGAAAACCGCCCGAGCCAGACCTCTGGCGGGTCGGGATGTTTTGTTTCAGGTCTCAGGGATAAACACTGTCCCGCTGGCTGAATCCTTTCAGCTTCCGTGTCCCAGCGTTTCCAGGCCCTGGGAATTGCAGCCCCCAGCAGCAGCTCAGCCCCACAGTCCGGGAAGTTTCTAAGTGCTGAGCTCAGTGCAGTGTCCTGGGCACACCGTGGAAAAGGGATCCAAAATCCAAAAAGTGTGGAGACGTTCCCAGGGAAATGCACTGCTCAAATCCCACAGCCCCCCAAAGCCAAAGCTGTGTCCTCCTGCAGGATCTGGGTCCCTGCAGAAGTTGCTTTCTTGTGTTTTAAAAAGTGTTTCTGGCCTTGTGCTCTGATTCTCAGCAGCTAAACGGTTTGTTCATGGTTCAGCAGGAATTCTCAGATTTTTTTTTTTTTGTATTTATTCATCTTGCTGGGAGCAGGGGTTGGTTCCAGGCTGGAGGGGAATATAAAGAGGGGAAAGTTCTGTTTCTGAAGGACAGAACTGGAATTTGCTGTTCCTCTGCAGGGACATTCTGCTGGCCAAACCCAACTCTGCAGTTACAAAATAACAATGACAAAGATGAAAACCTTCAGAGCTTTAAAAATCAAGGTGAAATTAAAAGAGGGAGCAAAGGGCTGTTCTGGAACTTTTCCCTCTATTCCATATGCATATGCATATATTGCATCCATTCTGATTCACACTCAGCTGTTGCCAAACAGAGACACTGAACAATGAACATATTGATCGTTTCGATGTTCAAATCACCCAGAAATGTGCTGGTTTTATCACCAGTTTCATCTCCTGATGAGCTAAAAATGATTTTTAGCCAAGCAAGGTGTGCTAATTAAATTAACCATCGTTGTGCAAGAGGGGAGGAATGTTTCACTAAGAGTTAATGAAACATTTCATTGTCATATTTGCTCCAAGAAGTGCCTCTAAATGACAGCCTTAAGGATGCTATAATTGCAATACCTTTTTTGACAGAAAGGAAACAGCTGCTAATTATTTATGGTTATTAATCAAACCTGTCAGTTTATTCAAAGTTCATTCAGTTCACTGTAAATATGTATGATTACCAACATTTAAATGTTTTAAGCAGTAGCCTTTAAAAACTATTTAAATACACCTCTGCCTGTGGGATATATTCTCACATCTAAAGGTAGCATTGATTTGCTTTGCTGTGCATTCAAGCACAGAATCATTTTAGGAATTGCGAATGGTAATTTAAAAACTCTCCAGAATGCTGCAGGGTGTTGATTTGACAATTAATATCTTTTGATTTTGCAATCAGGACTGTGACAAACATGAGCCAGGAGCAGGATCTGACCCAAGCTTTGCTGGGATCCAAGATCCATTTTTCAGTGCTAAGGAACTCCATGGTTAAATTGAATTTTAAAGGAACTGTGCATTTTAATGTAGATATTCCAGTATAAATATCCTGCTGTCAGAAATCTCCCTTTTCCAGGAGCAAATTAATCATCTGTGCGTGCCAAACTCCCCCACCACACCTTCACACTCTTCAAAAGCTTTCAGGAACAGACTTTTTCCCTGGACCTCAAAAGCCTCCAGGTTCCAAGCATTTGGAGAGAGGCTTTGGCTGCAGCTTGCCAGGTCCTTGGAGGATATTCCAGACATCCCAATTTCCATTCCCAGTGGGTCCAACCCTGTCAGACTTTTCGTGTCGTTCAGGGAGGTTTGTCAGCTTTAGCACTTCATAGCAAAATGCTTCTGAAATGTCACATTTTACAAGCACTGTCTTTTTCTTTAAACACCAGATATTAGGCTGACAAAATTAGGAGTTGGTCAGAGCAATCTTTGTGTTCTCTGAAAAACCAGGGGAGAATTCTGGGAAGTGGAAAAGCCAGCCTGTTTTCCTGTGCCTCTTCCCTCCCTCCCTGCCTCCTTCTCTGTACAGATTTTACAAGAAGTGACCCAAAATCGTGTCCCTGCTGCTGCTGACAGGAGAACAGGACGTTTGGATCCGTGCTGGGAGCATTTGTGCTGCTCTGGGACAGCCCAGGAGGATGTGGGATAGTGTCTGTTCTGTGGGGATTGTCACTGAGCACAGCAGGGGGCCAGTCCTGCAAAGAAAATTCCCAGAATAAACACACACAAGTGCAGGGTTTGTTGGAAATGGACTTTGCTGGCATTTGACAGCTGTGAAATGTTTTCCTCTCTTTTCTTCCCTCTTGAAGAAGAGAACTGCAGGGAGGAGTTTCCAGTTGAACTGGAGTGTTTCTGGTTTAGACTCTATGGGACAGGATCCCCATCCAGCTCCTCCTCAAATACTGCTGGGCCTCCATCTGAATTTCATCTCTTTGGGCAGGGTATTTCCCAAAATTCCTCTTGCAGCTGCCTGGGTTTCAACTCTATTGCCCAGAACTTTCCAACATTTCCATCCCCTTCCAGTGGGAAAATCCCATGCAGGTAAAAGCCAAAAAAAAGCTGCTCCTCACCCTCCCTGGGTCAGGAAGGAGGAACCCAAGCAGAGATGCTGCTCTCACCACATTTCCCAGCAGCTGCTGCTCCCTCTTTTGTAACACTTGGAAATGTGGCTCTGAGTGCTGCTAGAACAGCTCCTGCTGCACATTGCCTCGAGTGGGGAGTCATGTGCTGAAATCCACCCAAACTGTGGGAATTGTGCTGGATTTCCTGCACAGAATTCATGGCAGTGTGAGTGACAGCACAGAGACCTTGGCCAAGGCTGACACCAGCTGCCTCTGGTGCTGCTAAATGTAAGAAGTTCTGGAAAATAGAGTATAAAACCTAGAGCAGGAAAAGCAATGCCTGGAATAATCCCCAGCAGCACAGTGGGGAACGTTTCCATTTCCATGGCTGTTCAATCTGATATTTGAACTGGAATTGTTAATAAGAGGTGCTTTTGATGCTGACATTTTGATTTCCTTGAACCCAGATCGAGGTGCTTAAATAAATGTATTCTGAGGGCTTTAATCAAATGGTTTTTAGGGTGAAAGGCTGTTCTTAGCTCTTTCAAGACTGCCTGTCATTACTGGGTCACATCTGTCCCCATCTGCCCCTTCCAGGCATCTCTGTGGTGGAAAAAACCTGACTTGGGCCAGGACTGACCCCAGGTTTAAGGAATGTTGTCATACAGGACTCAGAATCCTCACATTTGGCTAAAAGAGTCCAGGTCTAGGAAAACAACCTACAAATAAATTAATATTTAGTGTTGTATAATACCAAATTCTGATTGAGGATAACCAGGGAATGAATCCGATGTTGTTTCCCTGGTAATTTCAGGGAAAATACAGTCCCGTGTCCCCAAACCACCTTTAAACAAGCCAGGGTGTGCTGGCCTCAGCTCTCAGGTGGAGAGCAGCACGTGCAGGGTTTAATATGGAACATGAAAAGCTGTCAAAACAAATGCTGCAGCTCTGGAGGCTCCTGCCATCTCCTCTTCCTCCCCACCCCTTCCCCGTGGGACTGGCTGCGTGATTTCCAGCAGATTGTTCCCAAAGCTCTGCCTGCACTTGGGGAGGCAGAGAGGCCAGTGAGTCACCAGCAGTGCTCTGGGGGAGATGAACACCCAGGATTAGCACAGGGATGTTTCAGCCCTGATGAAATTTCAGGCTCACCCCAAAATCAGAGTTGTGCTGCAGGGGTGGACAGAACCTTTTGGGGTTCACAGGCAAAATATTCTGGGTTTTTAAAAGCTGGAGGGTTGTGGGTTGGGAAATTGGGATTGTCCAGGGCTCTGTGCTGGTTCTGCCCCCTGTCCCTCACTGCAATCCCCATCCCCAGTAGCACTGACTCACAGCTTTGCTGCACAGCCAGTCCAAACAGGACATTTTCTGCCACATTCTGCATTCTGGGGTGGCTCTGCTCCCTGCAGGGATCCCTGGAGTTCAGCTGGGGGAGGACAGTCCCAGGTATTTCAGTGAGAGGCACAGAGTTCAGCTGAGGTGAATCAGCAAGGTTGACATTTCCCCCCTGGGTACAGAAAATAAAATACCAATTGGAGGAAAACAGATTAAAATCCCAAACTAAAGCAGGTTTTAAGCTGCCATCCTAAAGGATAATCTTTAAGTAATTACATTTAGCCATGAATAAAACACCAATTTGTTATATTTTATAATTAATATTGTTGAAATGCTCACTCAGAATGTGAGGGCTGATTTTGTGTCCTGTCTTTCTGTGGCTTGAGCAAGGCATGGGGACACAAAGGGTGTCTTAAAGAATTCCTATGGATTATAGCTGGGATGCTTCCTGAGACCACATTCTTAACTTTCATACTGAGAAACTTCAGGAAATTAAATTGAGAGGAAATCCAGGCAAATTTAGTGTTAGATTGTGACCTTTTAACCTCCCCAGAGCCAAGGAACCTGATTTAAACAGGTTCCAACGTTTTACCAGTGGCCTGTTCTACGTGGTGATGTGGGCAGCCTTGCTCTGACCCTTATTTAACATTTCTGAATAATTTTCCTCATGAAGAGCCAAGGATTGTGAATAAACTTGGTCTTTGCATCCAGTGCCGGTGGCCAGGTGGAGTTTTTCAGGTAGATCTGGCTTTGAACTTCCAGGATTCATCCCTGAGGTTCCTCCTCCACTTCCTACCCCAGCATTTATTTCACCACAAAGGACTTTCACTCTCAGCAGACTCCTTAGACCAGAAGTTTTATTTTCTCCAGGTTAAAACCTGATTTAGTGGCTGCAGACAGGTCTGGGGATGCACACAGCACCTGGATTTGGGGGCAGATGCAAGGCAGGACCTTTGTGCTGGTGGTTTGCCGAGCTCTGTGACACAGATCAGAGCCGGCCCTGAGTCTCTCTCAGGCTCTGGGTTGTTTTTTCCTCTGCTCCAGCTCAGATCGTTGCCCTGCGGTCGGGCTGGGGAGTTCCTCCCGTGCCCCGGGCCTCTTGTGAAAGTCACCTCGGGCTTTCAGAGGGGGAGGAGGATCTGGGGCACCTGCAGGGGTGCAGGAGGTGTTTGTGCACAGAGGTGGGGACGGAGGAGTTTGGGATGGGGAGAGCTGGCTGCCGGCAGGATCCCCAATCCTCGGCCAGGCTGTGGCTGAGCCGGCTCCAGAGCCGGAAACCGTCCAGCCACAGCAGCCCAGGACGGTGCCCCACCTAATTAAGGCTGTTGAAAGGCAGGGCTAATTAGCTGAAGGTGGAGCACCTCGTTAGCACAAGGATGTTGCTTCCAGGATCCAAGTCGGTTTCCCCGCACGTGTGAGCTCCCCAGCGCTCTCCCACGCGCGGCAAAGGAGGTGATGCAGTGCCCAGGGAGATCCTAGGTGGGTACCAGGTCATTGCAGCATCACATCCTGACTTTTCCAGGCCTCTCTCACCCTCCTGCACTCACGTGTGCTGGGCGAGAAAACACTTCTGCTCACACTGCAGAATGTTCTTGCCGTGACCCAGCCTGGCCTCGTTTAGTTGGAGGAGCAGAAACACAACGTGAGTGGCAGGAAGTTGGGACTGGGGTTTGAAACGCTCAGCTCAACTCTAGGGCTGGGCTGGAGCTTCCTTCCCATCCAAACCCATCTCCATCCCGGGCTCTTTGGGACCATGTGGAGTAAAGCTGGGATGGGGCTTCACTTCATTTAGAAATCCACCACCACCTTGGAAATCCTGTCTTCAGCAATGTGTTCAAAGCGTGTTCAATCCCCTACAAAATAATTCCCAGTGTTCTCCTCCCCTGTGTGCACTCTCCATCTTCTGAACTTGCTGGAATTCCTCTCTCGCTTCCTATTTTTCCCCCTGTCTTGTGATTGAGGCAAGAATCCTCCAGGGCAAGGAGGACTCAGCGTGGTCAGTGAAAGGATAATGTGCCAAACCCCGAGATAAAGTTGGAACCGAGGAATCTTCTTGGATTAGAATCCACCTCCCTTGCCATGTCTGCTTCTCCCTCTGGGTGGACCGAGGAATTCCTACAATGCAAATCCCGTTCCCAGATTCCGGGGTGATAGCGCTGCTAAGTGACATCTGTCAGGATGCTTCCTGCATTTTGTTACTTCCAGCTGGCACCATGCAAGCACTGTCACTTACCCCCCTGATTTGTGGCACCTGCATTGTTCCCTGGGGGGGAAGGACACTGGGAGCGGGATTACCCTGCGGCAAAATCATCCCTCCCTACAGGAGATGCTATCTCCAGCAGAAATCCTTCCTCAGAACGTCTCCAGTTTTCCTTCCTCGTTAGCATTTCAGATTAAACCTTTAGGCTTATCTCCACATCAGAAATTACCTCTCTGGGAAGCTTCATCAACTTCTGTCAGGCACCTTTAGGTGCTCTTGGTGTTCACGCCTGGTTTTGGCAGCTCGTTGCCATGAGAAAGGTGCAGTGGAGCTTGGCTTTGGCAATCTGGGCTTTCATCTCTTCCTGTAGCATCTTCAAAGCTGAGCTACACTTGGATGCATTCAAACACACGAAATGGATGTAAAAGTGCTTTTTGAGTTTGATTCAGGAGATTTTTATTCCCCCTTTCCAAGAGTTCCCAGTGCTCTGTTGGAGATATTGGTGTTTATTGGGTGGGAATGAAGGTTCCTGGTGAAACATCTCTGCAGCTCAGGGCCTTCACTCCCAGCAACATTTGGGATTTGGGAAAGACAAAACCTGAGTAGCCCCATCTCTGCACTTTCCAGTCTGGTTTGAAGAATACAGCGACTCCTCCATCAGTTCAGAGCTTCTGTTTTTTGATCCAGCTGCTGGGCTTCTCCCAGTGCTTTTCCTGCCTTGTCCACGTCCCCCTGCTCTCCCAGAGGGGCATCCCCAGCTCTCCTGGGAGGGGTGATGCTGTGGCACTCTCAGTGCCCTGCTGCCACCCCAGGACCCTGCCAGTCCCACTGACTGCCCCCAGTGGGGAGCTCCATTCCCCCAAACTGAGATCAGGAGCACACTGTGCACGAATTGCTGGGCAGCTCTGGCTCCTCTGCCAGTCACTGGGCTGGCACTGAGCTGCTGGTGGCCTTGGTGACCCGATTCTCATGAGCTGGGTGGTGACCCAGCACCCAGCCAGTCCTGGTGGGTACAGGGCTCTGCAGGTTTGGCCAGTCCTGCCCTAACCAGCTTCCTTCCCACTGCAGGCTGACCTCTTGGGATGAGCTCCCTGGAAATGCTTCACTTCTGCTCCCAAACACCCCATGGCTGGTGTCCTGCTGTCACCCTGGGCTGGGTTACAGGAACTGGGATCAAACTGGGACTGGCCAGCACCAGGGCTCTGCAAGAACTTTGTTTGCTGCCCAGGCCTTCCTCTCCTGCTTGCTCTCAAGGCTCTGTCATTGTCATGAGATTCATTTCATCCTGCTTCAGCCACCTAAAAATTATAGGCCAGTCTTAAGTGATGGCTGCTTTTTGAAGAAAAGCTGGGGAGCAAACCATCCTGTTGTGCAGGAAGATCAGGAATGCCAGTGGGAGCCAACCTGGTGAAGCAAGGAGCTTCTCAGAGAGTCAAAATGCAAGAGAAGAGCAGGGAAAGAGTGAGAAAGACTGGGAACAAGGGAGGCATGGAAAATTTTGGGAATGTGGGGTTGATGGAGCTGTGAGTGGCGAGGAGACTCCAGTGGGGGAATGGAGTAGGGAAAGGAAATACAGAAAAAGTGTTAATCCATGGGTGAAACAACCTGATGATAATAGTACAAGAAAAACCAAAATAGTCAGTGGGGTTTTTATCTCAGTCTTCATCCCTCAGCCTGCTTGGGAAGATAAGGATGGAGGCCAAGGAGGGAGCAGCAGGCTGGGGATGACCTAGAGGAGGTGGAGGTGTCCAGCCCACACCAGTGGAGCTGTGAGGTCAGTGTGAGTCTCCCATGGAAATCGTGGTGCTTAGGAAGGTGGCAGCAGGAAAAAGGAGCATCTCTGGGAAGGGTGGAGCAGGTATGGGGAACTATGGGCTGTCAGAATCTTCTCATCACCAAGAGGTCACTGAGGGTGTTCTCTGGAAGGAAGGACAGCTGGGGATGGTGGATGCAGAGCTGCCAAAGCAAACTGTGTTGGAGAGGCCCCAGCTCCCTGCAAGGGCTGGGGGTGTCCTGGCCCTGGGGGATGTGGGGAGCCATGGCTGGGTGTGCAGGGGGCACTTGCTCCAGCATCAGCCTGTGCTGGTGCTCAGCTGGGATGGTGCAGCTCTTCTAAATCTTCTTTTTCTTTGCCAGGGTCGGGATTGAGTGCACGAGAGATGGTAATTCTTGTTGGGACTTAGATGTTTATTAACTCTTATCTATATTACAAACCATGAGTTCTGCAGCACTTCAAGCTAACAAGCTAAAAATGGAGCCCTATCTCTCTCCTTACAGGGTGTTTTAAGGCCTAATGATCCAATTAAGAGCTAACACCTAAATCATTTTTACTTTTAACTCAATAACCAACCACCCCTGACCCACAATGTGGAATTTTCTATCCAATCACAAAATATCACCCAGACCCAAGAAGAAGGTGAAGAAGAAAGAAACCTCTGCCCTAAAACTTCCATCTTGCTTTCTATATATTACTACATTCCAAGACCTTAAATTCTAAATTTTTCACCCTGTGATATTAGGGATATTACTTCTATTACTTCTATTCAAACTACCCACCAGTGATCCTAATTCTATCCCTCAATTTTGGAAGGCTACTCCACGGGCCCAGGTCAGATGCAGTGTTTTCCTGGGGGTCAGTGCCTGTCAGCACAGAAAGTGTAAAACTCTCATTTTCCAGGGCTCCAGCAGGATGTTCCTGCCGTGGGTGGGAGGCCAGGGGACCTCCCTTGGGGCAGAGAGGGTGATCCAGCCTGAGAACAGCCCAGGATCTCCCTGGGAGCTCCCAGCCACTTTCCAGGCTGTGATTAACTGGGGGCTGGCTAAAGACAGCCCAGCTGGGCCCCCGGGCAGTGACATTTCTGGCGGGGGCTGCTGCTCGTGTTTCCTGCAGCCGGCCGGGGCTCAGAGCCCGGGGCTCGCTGTTGGCTCACAGACATCGCCCGGGGCTCAGAGCCCGCTGTTGGGCTCGCTGTTGGCTCACAGACATCGCTGCTGCCGTGGCTCTGGGGCTGCTGTGTCCTGGCCAGCCCGGCCACCCCACGGGGTCCTGCCCTGCTGCAGCCTCTGTGCCTTCCTGGGGTGCAGCCCGGGGGTTTGCATCCAGGGCTTTCCTTCTTTTCATTCCCCATGTGGCAGAACCTGGGGCTTCTTCCTTCTTTCAGCCATCTCTGTGCCATCCCCTGCATCCAGGGCTTTCCTTCTTTTCATTCCCATGTGGCAGAACCTGGGTCTTTTTCCCTCTTTCAACTATTTCTGTGCCATTCCCTGCATCCAGGAGGATTTTCCTTTTCCTTTTCATTCCCCATGGTGGCAAGAACTGGGGCTTCTTCCTTCTTGCCACCATTTTTGTGACATTCCCTGCATCCAGGGCTTTCCTTCTTTTCATTCCCATGGTAAAAGAACCTGAGGCTTCTTCCTTCTTGCAACCATCTCTGTGCCATTCCCTGCATTCAGTAGGTTTTTCCTTCTTTTCATTTCCCATGGTAAAAGAACGTGGGGCTTCTTCCTTCTTTCAACCACTTTTGTGCCATTCCCTGCACCCAGGAGGTTTTTCCTTCTTTTCATTTCCCATGGTGGCAAGAACTTCTTGCAACCATTTCTGTGCCATTCCCTGCATCCAGGAGGATTTTCCTTTTCCTTTTCATTCCCCATGGTGGCAAGGGGCTTCTTCCTTCTTGCCACCATTTTTGTGACATTCTCTGCATCCAGAAGGTTTTTCCTTCTTTTCATTCCCTATAGTTACAGAACCTGTGTCTTCTTCCTTCTTACAACCATTTCTGTGCCATTCCCTGCACCCAGGAGGATTTTCCTTCTCCTTTGCCTTCCCCATGATGTCAGAACCTGGGTCTTCTTTCTTCTTTAAACCATTTTTTTGCCATTCCCTGCATCCAGGAGATTTTTCCTTCACCTTTTCATTCCCTGTGGTGACTGAATCTGTGTCTTCTTCCTTCTTGCCACCACTGTTGTGGCATTCCCTGCATCCAGGAGGTTTTTCCTTCTCCTTTCCATTCCCTGTGCCTTCTCTTGGTGAGACATCTCCTCCTGCCTCCCAGAAACTTCCAGTTTGAACCTGGCTGTGTCCTGGATGTTCTTGGCAGTGCTGTTTAATCACTGCTGTGACGTCTTCAGCAGCTCTGGAGCCGTTTTTCTTGGGGCTGAGTTTTCCCAGCAGCTGGAATGGTGTGTCCCAGAAAGGACCTGTCTTTAATTAGGGAACTTAGAATGCCAGGCTCCTCAGCAATCTAACAAAAAAAAGTTCATTTTTCCTGCTCCCTGTTGTTTGGAAAAGAGAAAAGAAAATAAGAATGCCCCCCAAAATCTTGGCTGCATTCTGCCAGAGGCTGTTGCTGATGTCAAACACTCTCATCCCCAGTTTTAGTTTCCCACATTATTCCTGGCAGCTCCAGCTCACTCATTTCCTGGCATTTTTCGCAATTAGCAGTAGAAAGCTTTCACTTCATTTTTTTTGTCTCTATCTTCCCCTCTCATCTCTGAGCCCAGCCTGAATACAGGCCCCATTGTTCTGCTGCTTCAGAGCCCTGTTGGGATTTCATCCTCGTTCCCCACAGCTGGAGCTCCTCCAGTGCCACCTCCTCAGTGACCCCTGGCAGTGCCTTGCCATCCATCCCATCCCCTCTCCCTGCTGGGATCCCTTTGTGCCCACACCTCTCACAGAGACAAATCCACATTTCCAAAGGGCTTTTTGTGCTTGGCAGAATAACTGTGGGACAGCTCATGTGCCTGGGCTGCAGCATTCCCGAGCTGCACATCCAGCAGAGAGCCCTGCAGGTGTGAGAAACCTGAGAGGGGACAGCTCGAGTGGCTGGTCGGACTGGAGTCCCAAAAATACCACCAGGGGAGAAGGGCAGGCTCGTCCATTTGTTGGGGAGTTGCTCAAGAGCGTCGTGGCTCCACCTGTTCCTCAGCACATCTGCACTTCTCCCTGCCCAGACATAATTAGGGGCAGCAGGGAGGTGCAGCTCAAGGATTTTTGGTCCAGCAGAGTCCGTGGAACGAGCTGGGTGCTCCACCATCCTCCCCTCCTTATGTGGCTTTTGTGCTCAGATAAAAAAACAAAACAGCTGGGAATGCATTCAGTGGATTCCCTGCATGTTGGAAGGTGCATGGGGGATCTAGAAAAGGAAGCTGCGGTGGCAGGATTTTCTCAGTGCTTGCAGTTTGGAAGATTTGGACATTTCGTTGCAGATTTGAAATGAATCCTGGGGGTTGTGCTCTGTGCCTTTGGTTGTTTCCACCTGGATTTCCAAATCTGTCCACGGGAATATTTTCTGGATCTGCTGGAACAATGCTTTAATTCAAGGAAGCAGCTCTCAGAATGCACTAACAGGATACATTAAACAAATAAATCACTGGGTGTCAGTTATTCCCTCGGCATTGTGAGGGATAAATATGTAAACATGTCCACACGATGCCTGAGCAACCACAGCTCCATTAGGGAAGGCAAAGGGTGAATGGCTCCCAGCCCTTTCCCATCGAGTCCTGGCACGTCCTGTGTTGATAAACCTGTTTTACTCACCGTGCTCCGGGGTTTGAGAGTGATGCGAGGCACTGGCAGTAATTAACGTGGGGCAATGTTCCTGCTAATGAACCTCGTGCTGCAGAGGTGAAATAGCCATTTTCTGGCACTGCTTGGTAATTAATGTGGGGTGATATTGCTGCTAATGAGCCTCGTGGTGGGAAGGTTAAAGAGCCCTTTTCTTCTGGGGAATGGGAGGGCCTTTGGTCATCGGGATCTGTGGGGCTTTTAGCTGAGCCATGCCCGTGTGGGTGCCTTGGTAAATCACTGAGCACCCTCCTCCTCCTCCTCCTTCTCCTTCTTTTCTTCTCCTCCTTCTCCTTCTCCTTCTCCCCTTGTCCTCCTTCCCTTGTCCTCCTTCTCCTTCTCCTCCTCATCGTCATCGTCGTCCTCCTTCTCCTTCTCCTTCTCCTCCTCTTTCTCCTTCTCCTCCTTCTTCTTCCCATTCCCCTACCCCTGGCCCTTCCACATCCCTTCTCCATCTTCTTCTTTTTCTTCTCCTTCTCCTCATTTTCTCCTCCTTCTCCTTCTGCTTTTCCTCCTCCCTCTCCCCATCTCCTCTCCATTTCTTTTTCCTTCTCCTTCCCTTTCTCTCCTCCCTCTTCTCTCTCCTCCCTTTTCCTGCCCTCTCACCTGCCCCAGGGGTTTGGATCCCACATTTCCCAAGTGGGATCTGCTGCTGGATCAGTTGGGATGTGTGTCCCACACCGGGACCCTCTCCCACCTTCCCCTACACCAGCTCTTAGTCAGAGCAGCCAAGGAGTGAGCAGTGCAAATGAGGCCTCCAGTGGCATTAATGAGCTCTATCAGCTCCCAGATAATCACCTGCCATCCATGTGATCCACTCCAGCACCTGCTGCTCTTCTGGGTCCTTTGTGTCCTCTGCAATTGGCATCATCCATAATAAACGAGAATAATTAAAAGTAGACTGGTTTAGGGTCCTCTGATGGATGCAGACTCTGGGATTGTGTCCTGTGGCTTTACCTGGGAGTGAGGGACATTTTAAAATTTCATATATTTTTAGTTGGGAGTCTGTGCTGTCAGACTTTTCCTGGAGTAGAGTTTTCCTGCACCAGGATAAACATTTCCACCTTCCCAATCACATCCACGAGGACTCCAAACTCCTCCTGTGGCCCAAGAGCTGTGGTGCAGCTCAGCTTCCCAAATCTGCTCCCTCTTCACCCAATTCCCTGTCACTCCTGGAGGGAAGGAACCATTTCCCCCTGTAACACTTGGATTTTAGTCTTTGGGGCTTTATCAGTGTTTGTCTGCTTTAGGTTTGGTTGAATTTTATCACTGGAGGAACATCTCAGTGCCACGCTGGATTTGGGAATAAACCCAACATCAAAACCTTCCCAAGGCAAAAGGGAGCAACTGCTCTTATTAATTTTCATTTTAGAGGAACAGATTTTATCCTGAGTCTAAATTGTTGAGGTGAGGTTTAGATAGAGTGATAATATTTTATTAAATCAGTTGGAATCACTGGGAAATGGCTTTGGTGACCTCGAGCCTCAGCTGTTGTTGCTTCAGAGGCAGCTGGAGCTTGGGCTGGGAAGGACAGCCCCAAACACTGAAGAACTTTATAAATAGTCCCAATTTATTGCAGCCAGGGTGCAGTGAAGAGTAAATAACTTAGGAGATGTCTTATGGCACTGTAAACATGTGGGGTAGGATGGATAGACTGAGCAAAGTGGGGAAAACTGCTGGAAGCTGCTTTGAACCTTCCCTGTGAGAGTTTCTCTTGGAATTCTTGGCAGAGTCTGTCAGGGTTGTTGGTTTGGTTTGGTTTGGTTTGGTTTTGTTTGGTTTGGTTTGGTTTGGTTGCTTTTTTTTTTTAGTCTTTAGCTCCACATGCCCAAGGTTTACAAGGAAAGTTGTGATCCAACAGAAGGAATTCTTCTTTTTCCTTGCAGAACTAGAAATGAAGACTTTTCCCAGCACACTGAGCCCACAATTTGATCTTTAACAATCAAGGAGAGCTGAGTGTGAAAAGATGTTGGCAAATATTTGTCTTTAACATTTCTTATCCACCAGGTTGGACAATCTGTTCACAACTCAGTCCCACTGGGAATATTCCTCCTACTGAGTTTTTTTGGCAGCTGGAAAGGGAATTTCAGCTGCTCCCCAAGTTTTTTAATCCACCTGGTTGGGATGTGGAGCTTTATCCTTAAAACTCTTGTAGCTTTATGGCCTTTGCACTTTCTGGCAGGAGAAGTTTTAATTTATCAGGAGCTTTTATTTATCAGGACTGGGGTGACAAGAGAGAATCATGAGGCAGAAAATAGACCCCACTTGAAGTGTTGGCATTTGGATCTCCTCTCCAAATGTTTCCTGGCTCGGTTCGTGTCCTGCCTCAGCCGAGGGCAGAGCCACCAATCCCTGCTGGGGACCCTCTGCCCACCCCCTGCCCTGCTGTGGCACTTGGGGACAGTTTGTGGGCTGAGAGAGGAACTCTGGAGCTGCAGATAACGATGGCCTCGTGCTCAGGTCCCTGCAGGCACCCGGGGGGGCACAGATGGGATCTGGGGGAGCGTTTGTCCCTCCCCATCTGTGATACTTCAGGGGCCTCCTGGTGGAGTGTCTGCCTGTCCTTACACTGAGCTGCTCTAGGAAAGGGGGTGCTCCCCAAAACCTTCCACTTTCCAAGTATTTGGGGGTGAAAAAAGGCCTCAAGTCCATATTGATGAGCATTATTATATTGATGAGCAGCTCTCACTTTTCCCCCATGCCCAGCACACCTCAAATCCTGGGGTCACTTTTGGGACCCTCATGACATGAAGGACATGGAGGGACTGGAGGGTGTCCAGGGAAGGGAAGGGAGCTGGGAGGGGACTGGAGAATCCCTGAGGGGATGGGAAGGGGCTGGAGAATCCCTGAGGGGATGGGAAGGGGCTGGAGAATCCCTGAGGAGATGGGAAGGGGCTCAGGCTGGAGAAAAGGAGGCTCAGGGGGAATTTCTGGCTCTGCACAACTCCCTGCCAGGAGGGGACACTGGGGGGGATTTGGGATCTGGGAACAGGGAACAGGGACAGGAGGAGAGGGAACAGCTCAGGCTGGGCTCAGGGTGGATATTGGGAAAATTCCTTCCTGGAAAGGTTTGTCCAGCCCAGGGCAGTGGTGAGTCCCCACCCCAGCAGGATCTAAAAGTGGATGTGGCACTTGGGGTGGCCTTGGCAGTGCTGGGAATGGTTGGACTGGATGGTCTGAGGGAGATTTTCCAACCCAAACAATCATGTGAGCAAAAGAGAACACAGAGGTGTCAGTAAGTGGGAAAAAGCCTCTAAAAAAGGGGCTGCTAAGTCACCCCTGCAGGGAGAGATTCCGTGTGTGCCATCACCTCACAGAGCTGGGAAGGGACAGATGGCAAAAGCTCCCAAAAATGCAGTTAGTGCAGAATGCTGGCACTGGAAAGGAGCTGCAGCTCAGGGCACTGGAGCCTTGCAGGTGCCAGAGGAGGAGCACGAGGCCAGGGCTGCCTCTGCCTCAGAGGGACTGGCAGCAGCTCAGCTTGGTGAGGAAATGTCACCCCAGCCCTGCTGGAGTGCCACCAGCACCAGCCCTCCTGTGCAAACACCAGGGAGGGTTTAAAAACTGGAACTGCTCTTGTTCCTCACGTCCTGTTGTGTCAGCAATGAGCAAACACCAGCAAAGCTGCAGTTTACAGGATTGCCTTGTGCAAGGCCCAGATATAAACTGAAATGTGAGAGGCTCCAAGGCACGTCCTGGGGTGTTCCAGGAGCCCCACATTGCAGGAGTGTTTCCAGAAGTGCCCCTGCACAGGAGGGTGATCCAAGGCAGCCCCTGGCCAGGGTTTTGGGGTGTTTCTGCTCTGCTGATGTCAGTGGGACGCTCACGCTGGGTTCAGGGAAAGAACAACTCATGGAGCATCTAAACTTGTGTTTACTGTTTGTGGGAGTCGCTGTAGCAACAGAGAGAGCACCCAGGGAGAGAATCCCAGGGCTCCTGATGGCTGAGCTCTGCTCTGCAGCCAGGCTGGGAGGGCTGGGGGTGGCCAGCCTGGGCAGAGGAGGCTCCTGAGAGCCTCTTCCAGAGCCTAAAGTGGCTCTGAGAGAGCTGGGGAGGGATTTGGGACAAGGGCCTGGAGGGACAGGACACAGGGAATGGCTTCCCTCTGCTAGAAAATGGAATTAGAATTGGGAAGGAATGGTTCCCTGGGAGAGTGGAGAGGCCCTGGAATGGAATTCCCAGATTTGCTGTGGCTGCCCCTGCATCCCTGGAAGTGTCCAAACTTCTGGAGCAGCCTGGGACAGTGGGAAGTGTCCCTGCCCGTGGGTGGAACTGGATGGGATTTAAGGTCCCTTCCAACCCAATCCATTCTCTAATTTAATATCCATGAATATTAAATATGAAGAAAGTCAGAAAATATTTGTTATTTTAAGACCATTCCCACACAAAGTTTTTAGATTGGTAGAAGAGCAACTCCTAATGGATTCTATATCTGGCTGTTATTTCGGGGTAGCTGTGGATCTTAAAATACTCCACGGGGGACTTGGAGGGTATATTTTAACTTCACATGCTGGTTTGAAAAGCAAATTTAGCTTTAGGAGTGGGACTGTAGCCTCTGCTTTCACAATATTTTTGTGGCTAGCCCCAGGTTCAGCACAGAGGGTTGCCCAGAGCCAAGGAGGGCTGGTGATGAGGGTTGGGGTTTCCGGGGTGATGGGCTCAGCCTGGCTTTGGGACAGCTCCGAGTTTCTGAGAAGGGTTGAGCTGGGCTCTCCTCCTGCCAGGACTGGGGTGTGATTCCCTGAAATGAGCAGGAATGTGGTGCCTGTGACGTTGCTGCTGCCCAAAGCTCAGCTGCAGCTCAGAAATTACAGCCCAGCAGCACCAGGGCAGCAGCAGCAGCTGCAGGCACACACCCGTCTCACCAGGCTGCTCACTTGAGAAAATGAGAGGAAAAAATAAATTGGGGATGAGTCAAAAGCCAAAAACACCAAGAGGAGCCGCACAGGGATGCAGGTGCTGCATCTCATGGGTGCAGGGCCAGGAAAAAGGGCAAAGCTCAGGAAAAAGCAAATTCTGAAAGAAAATGTAATGGGCATTTGAAAATCTCTTCTGCACTGGAACAGCAGCAGAACTCACCGTTTTCCCCTTGAAATCATCCTTAGCCAGAGCTGTTTGCTCTCACTTTATTGTGTCTTTGCCATTGAAATGACCTGAGATATCTCAAGTTTTCAAAAGATCTGAGTTTAAATGGTGAATCCATTGTTCTCTCAATGGTTTTGGTGCAGAGGTTTGGCTAAGTGACAATGCTGGTGCTTTAAACCATGGAGGGATCCCTGCTGCTCCCAGGATTCCTGCAGGAAACTTCCTGGGAATGAAGCAGGGAGGCACAAACCGAGGGAAGGAGGGTCCTGATGCACCCTGCTAAAAATTCCAGAGAACACTGTGAATGTGTAAAATATTCACTCTTTATTTAACTCATCTTCTGAAACCCAAAAATAAATACAAAATACTTACAGCCAAATTCTCCAAGCCCTCAAGTTTCCTAATACACCTCGATATCCTTAATATGTAACAGCTTTGCTTGTTTGGGGCTTTTCCCCTTTTATTACCTAAAACTCAGATTACAGAGTAAAGGAATATCCTGAATATCAGCTCTGGGAATGTGAGTCCTTCAATACCAAGAGCAGATTTCTGTTCTTGGTCCTGCATTCCCTCTTCCCGAGGTGAGGATTGGAAGTGAAGTGACAGTGGCAGCGGGTTCTGCAGACCTGGGCAAGGCTGGAAATCCCCCAAAAGGCTAAAATTAGGGTCTGGTGTCAGAGTGTCAGTGAACCTGTTCCTTCTCCTCCTCCAGGAATGCACACATGGCCCGGCTGTGCTTCCTGAGGAGTCTCAGAGCACAGGACAAGAGCACAGGATTTGATTTTATCATACAGGTTTTAGTTTGGCTGAGATGGGTTTTTACCTATTCCTAAACTTATTTTACTTGTGCTGGTTTTATCAATCCCAACAAGTGGTTTGAGCCCTTCTGGGTCAACTGATTTACATGATAAAATAGTTGAGGGGGAATACTCATGGTAGAAATGAAAATACACAGAGCTTTGTGTGATTTTGGATATTTTCACCTGCTTTTTGATTGTGCAGGAATGAAAAAACTTTCAGTGCTTGGAGCTCTGTGAGCACAGAAAACAAAACCCATTAACTTCCAATGCCACAGAGACTTGGATTCACCAAATCTTTCAAACCTGTCTGTGCCAGGTTTATCGCTGAATTACCTTTGGCAGGGTTTATTTTCTGTTTATTCTCAATCATTGAATGGAAGGTGCTGCCCTGTTGATGTGGTGAATGACAGAGAGGATCTGTCCTTGGGGACAGACACCAGCACAGGGTGGCAGCTCCTTCCCCCGGGGACATGGGGACAGGAGGGACACCAGGGAGGGAGGGGACACGTCTGGGGCTCAGCTCAGCTCCCGAGTGTGTCTGAGCAGTCCTGCCTGTGATGTCACCGGTACCTGCCCGTAGGAACGCTGAATCCATCAGCTCTGACAGATTTATGGGACGAGCATGTGTTACCGGGATTATGAGAAGCAGTTACATTCATGGGGAGATTTTATGATTCACTGTATCCACTCGTGGAAAGCTCGACTTTTGCCCCAGAGCTGCCGGGGAGGGCAGCGCCGAGCGCCGCTGGCGGGGCTGGAGCTGAGCTCGGTGGGAGAGGGAGCAGGGATGGGGTTTGGGGTGCGGGGCCTGCTGTGAGCTCTGGGCTGTGGGGTGGTGGGGACAGAGCCGGCAAAGCTGGGGAGCCAGGGAAACAGGGAAACAGGAGCAGGGTCGGGGATGGGGAGTAGGGTCAGGATTAGGGAGTAGGATTAGGAGTGGGAACAGGGTCAGGATTGGGGAGCAGGGTCAGGATTGGGGAGCAGGGTCAAGGAGTGGGGTTCAGGCTTTTGGGGTTCAGAGCTGATAGGGAGAAGAACTGTTGGGGTTCAGGGTTAATGGGGTCAGGGCTGATGGAGTTCAGAACTTTTGGTGTTCAGGGCTGTTGGTGTTCAGGGCTATTGGGGTTCAGTGCTGATGAGCAGAACTTTTGGGGCTCAGTGATGACGGGGAGCAGAACTCTTGGGGAACAGGGCTGTTGGTGTTCAGCGCTGTTGGGGAGCAGAAATTTTGGAGTTCACTGCTGATGGGGAGCAGAACTTTTGGTGTTCAGGCTGTTGGTGTTCACTGCGGATGGGGAGCAGAACTTTTGGGGTTCAGTGCTGACGGGGAGCAGAACTTGGGGAGCAGGGCTGTTGGTGTTCAGCGCTGAAGGGGAGCAGAGCTTTCAGTGTTCAGCGCTGACGGGGAGCAGAACTCTTGGGGAACAGAACTCTTGGGGAGCAGGGCTGTTGGTGTTCAGCGCTGGCGGGGAGCAGAACTCTTGGGGAACAGAACTCTTGGGGAGCAGAACTCTTGGGGAGCAGGGCTGTTGGTGTTCAGCGCTGGCGGGGAGCAGAACTCTTGGGGAACAGAACTCTTGGGGAGCAGAACTCTTGGGGAACAGGGCTGTTGTGTTCAGCGCTGACGGGGAACAGAACTCTTGGGGAGCAGAACTCTTGGGGAGCAGGGCTGTTGGTGTTCAGCACTGACGGGGAGCAGAACTCTTGGGGAACAGAACTCTTGGGGAGCAGGACTGTTGGTGTTCAGCGCTGAAGGGGAGCAGAACTCTTGGGGAGCAGGACTGTTGGTGTTCAGCGCTGACGGGGAACAGAACTCTTGGGGAGCAGAACTCTTGGGGAGCAGGACTGTTGGTGTTCAGCGCTGACGGAGCCGGCTCTGTCGCTGCGGGGCTCAGCAGCAGCAGCAGCACATCCCCGGGCGGCGGGCAGGCCGATCCCGCAGCCCCGGCGGGGCGGGGGGGCCGCGGTGACGCTGCCGAGCCGCAGCCCAGCCCGGCCCTGCCCCGCCCGGGGGGCGCTCGGTCCCCCCGAGCCGCGGGGGCCGGGCCGGGCCGGGGCGGGCGGGGACTCGCTGCGCGGCCGGGACAGCGAGCGGCGGCCGCGTGATGAGGGAGCGGAGCGGCTGCTGCGGCTCGGGCCCCGCCATGGAGGGGCAGCCCGAGTACATGTCCGTGTGCCTCTTCGCAGAGGAGCCCTACCAGAAGCTGGCCATGGAGACGCTGGAGGAGCTCGACTGGTGCCTGGATCAGCTGGAGACCATCCAAACCTACCGCTCCGTCAGCGAGATGGCATCCAACAAGGTGAGCCCGGCACCGGGATGCGGAGCGGGGATGCGGGACGGGGATGCGGGACGGGGATGCGGGACGGGGATGCGGAGAGGCGCGGGGCTCTGAGCCTGATCCCGACCCGTCCTCCTGTCTGTCCAAGGCTGCAGCTCAGAGTTAGTTGCGGTGAAGGGGATGCGGGTTCCCCCGCGAGGATGCGTCCAGGGGGAACTCGCGGCGGGTGGCGAGGGGAGCGCGATCCGGGATGGAGCGGGGAGAGCGATCCGGGATTGGGGAACGCGATGCGGGATATCGTGGCGAGCGATCCGGGATTATTTGGGGAGCGCGACGCGGGATATCGTGGCGAGCGATCCGGGATATCGTGGAGAGCCCGATCGCTGCCGCAGGCTCATTTCCGGAAATTAAAGAGGTTTCAATTAGCGCCCGTCCCTTGGAGCCGATATGAGCAGGAACACTGTGCGAACGCCCGCGTTTAGCAAATCATCACGCCAGAAGTTAATTAACTTCATTGCTGTCTGGCCGTAATAACGGCGAACTTTAAACATTGTGGGTCAGGTATTTCACGGCTGTTTTGGCTCTCGGTGACGTTTTAATTCGGTTTTTAATGCTCTGGGCTGGCTCGGTGAGGGTGGGCAGGCGGGGATGGTGACAGGGAATCGGCTCCGGGGGCCGCTGCTCTGCGGAGCTTCCCACAACTCCTAAGGGCACTTGGGAGCTTTTCTGCTCAGAAACAAGCGCTGAAGTAAAGCAAGGAAAGCCCTTGGTGTTTAAAGTCGGGGGAGTTTAAAGCAGGAGGAGAGCGGAGTGCCAGGAGTGTCCTGACAGGCAGCGGAGAGCGAAACGCGAGCTCCGAGCGCCTGTGCGCAGCTTTTGGGAGCTGATGCTCCAGCTCGGCTCCAGCATCTCCCGCAGCCCGCCCGTCCCTGGCACAGCCCGGGCACAGCCCCGGGCACAGCCCCGGGCAGCCTGGCAGCTCCCAGCCCGCTCCTGCCCCTTCAGGGATCCCAGACAGCGCTCCCAGTGCCCGCTGGAGTTGTCACAGTCGCAAATTCCCAGCCCCGTGCCCGTCGCATCCAAGTCCTTGCTCAGCTGAGATGGTCTTAAACCCACCTCTGCACCACCCCCATGTTGATGTTATTTTTTTTTCTGATTGGAAATGACTGCAATCAGAAATGATGAATCAGAGACTGAATTTATGGGAAAAAGTTGAGCAAAGAAATGCCATGTTGTTTCACCTTCCTCTTCTGGTAGTGATTACCACCGTGTGCAGGGGCAAAGGAAGCAGTAAAAGTTTTACAGACCGAGCTTTCAAGAAAGAAATATTATTTTTTTCTTTTGACTTTGTGTCGAGGGAACCCTGGATGAAAGTTGAGAAGGGTTCAGGCTGCACATCCAGTGTGAACACGACGCCCTTAAGTTTGAGGTTACTTCTTTTTTTTCTCTTTTCTGAATGACAAATCTGGCCTCGTGAAGGTGAAACTAAATTGCTTTTGTAGCACTTTAAAGTTGCGATACTCGGGGTGCAGATGTCTTGCAACTGGCTCGAGCAAAAGCTTCCTGAAACTTTGTTCTTTCACAACCCCTTTCTGAAATGTCTGCGCTTTTTTTGGTCAACTTCCAGTTTCACAGTTCTCAGCTGTGAAAGAGAAGCATGAAATGGCCTCACACCTCGCTTGCCTTCGCTCTGGAGCTGTAAATATTGTCACAAATCACGGCACGGTTTGGGTTGGAAAGTTTGGTTTCAGTGCCTGATGATTTTTTGGGGGGATTCGTGGCGTTTTGGGGGGTTTGGTGGCAGATGATGAGCACAGCGGTCCGGCAGCGCTGGGTCGCTCCTGCATCTCCAGGAGGAGGCTGCAGCCTCCCTTCCCCGCTCCGAGCATCCCGTCCCAGCGCCGGCTCCGCTCCGGGGCATCTCCATTTGTCACCGGCAAACAGCGAAGCCGGCAGATGTTTTGAAAACAGGATGCTGGGGCTGCGCATTATTAAAGAAAAAACGGAAAGAGAAACAGTCTAGATAGGAAGAAAGCAAATGGGCTCGGCATGCTCCCAAGCGCAGCAGCAGAATAAACACTGACCTATCTTCCTGACCTCCGCTCTCGCCAGTTCCTGGCCCCGTGCCACCCAAGCCAAACTACGTCATTTGAGCCTGATAGTAGGCATGGCACAGCTGTTGCAAGTGTGACTCGAATTTCCTGTCTCCTTCCTGACAGACGTAGTTTAGAAAATCCAGAGTTGCAACAACAGCGCCGAGAGAGGCAGAGAGGGAGGCTCTCGGCATCCGTGCGCGCAGGGGCAAAAAAAAAAAAAAAAACCCCAAAAACTAAAAAAGGAGGCAGCGGAGGGGGAAGAGCCATGCGGGACGGCAGCCGGGCTTTGAGCTGATGGGGTTCGGCAGGCAGCGATTAAAACATGTGCGTATTCCTCGGTGAGGCGGGAGGAGCGGCGGGGGAAGGAGCGGGGCTGTGCTGGCAGCGGGACCCGCAGTGCCGCCCGCAGGGATCCCACGAGAGCTGGCACAGAGCGAGTTCTGCTGCCCCCGATGCTGGCAGCCAGTCCCGCTGCGTTTCCAGCGCTGAGCAGCCCGGGCTCTCTGCAGAACTAACCGTGCACAGCGCTCTTGTCTTTCTGGTTTACAGAAAAAAAACAATAACCTGCCCAAGTACCTGTTTGCAGCTGCCGTGAAGGGAGTTTATTTTCCTAACACTGGATTTCCTAACATCTTTTGCTGGGAGCTGATAGGGCCCTGCAGCTTTGCACTGAGACAAAATAACCTGGAAGGAGCTCTGCAGGCACTCGGTGCTGCCTGAGAGACCCGACCACACTTATTTACATTATTGTTATGTATATACTCTTATTTTTCCTGCTTTTATCACCCTGTCCAGCTTCCAGCTCAGACAGCTGCTGTGTCAGAGGATTTGTGACTCAGTGATGATAAAGAAGGGGATATTTTCTGTCTTGGCATTAGGCAGCTGTCCTCAGCCTCACTTTGCTGCAGATGGGACTGCTCTAGTCCCTAATTTGGGATCTGGGGCAGGATGTGCTCAGTGCATCCCCTGGATTGTAAGAAGGAGCAGGTCTTTTTCCCAGCTGAAATGCTGGCCTTGCCAGCTCCAGGTTTTTATGGGGCCATCACATCAGAAAACGGAGGGGTGGAGAGCAGGGATAGTTCCTGCAGGGCTGCCGTGTGGGATGCAGCCAAACACAGATCCCTGCACGGACCTGAGCAGCACCTTTGCCTCTCCTGAATCAGACCTGGCTAATTCAGAGTTTGCTGCAGCCATCGGGTCCAGAGAACAGAATTTGTGGTCTCTGGGGATATCCAAAGTTTAAATAGACAGAGTGTGAGTGGCGTCCTCTGATGACTTTGCAAACTCTCTTGTCTCTACCCAAACTGTTACTTGGAGGACTGTTCCTTAAGCTCTGTCACTGCAGCTCTTGGGGATGTTTCTGTTATTCCCGAGTGCTGGTAGCTCCAGCCGTGTCCCGCTAGCGGCCCGGCCCAGCAGCACAACTGCTGCGCGTTCCCCGAGCCGCAGGATAAACACGGCCGCTCTCATTGCGCTTGGATTTCAAAGGGCATTTCGGGCAGAAAAGCGGAGCAAGGCCGCACCTCGCTCCGGGAGAGGATAAACATCTGGCCAGCAATGTAAACTGCGCTGGAGGTCGCGGCCGAGTGCCAGCGGTGGATGTGCCGGGCTGCACAAAGTCCTTCCCTCCAGCCTGGCAGCCCCCAGCCCCGTCCCCCCTTTTCCTACGTGATGTTTCCCTTAAGCGGTGCCGAGCTGTTTAGTCTTCCCCCGGCTTTGCGCTGGGACTTCCTTTGTTTAATCTCCGCACAAAGCCGGGGTTTGTTGGCTGCGGCAGCCGGCGGAACAAAGGCACTTCCACGTCTGCTGTTTTTCCAGGCGGGATGAATCACCGAGCCGGGCTCGGTGCGGGCATTCCCGCACACCCCGCGCTCCCCGCGCAGCTTTGACGTCGCTCTTTAACCCTTCGCTCCCCGCCCGCGCCGCCGCCGCTGCCGAGCGGGACCCCGCGCTGTCGGCATGCTGCAGGAGGTAGGAGCTCTTCTGGGGATATTCCTCCTCGCTCTGAAGGATTTTTTGGAGGGTTTTGGGGATGTCCTTGCGCTAGAGGACAGGGCGCCGCGTTGCTGCGGGTTTGCAGGAGGGGCGAGCAGGAGCTTCCAGGGAGCAGCTCTGCGTGCTGGCTCTGACCCAGGCTGGGAACCCCGCGGGGTTTGGGGGGCTTGGTCCCGCTCAGCTCCACCAGAAATGGACTTTGACACCCCCAGAATGATTTCCTTTAGAGGGCAATAAGCACGGGAGGAGGACAGAGACAGGCACCCCAAACATGCCCTAAAAGCAGGGTGGAATAATGGAGCCATACTAATTTAATAATGTGACATTTTGTCCTTGTGAGCCCTCTGGGCTGTTTGTCCAGATATCTTGGTTAAACTGCTTCAGACATTTGAAAAATTGGCAAGCTGCAGCACTGGCTGTGGGGACAGGATGAGGAGACAGTGTCACCCTCCTGGAGCAAAGGGATTTGGAGTGCTGGATGCTTTCCCATCCTCTGGGATGTTGTGGGAAAAGCCCATCCAGGGGGGATCCCTTGGCCACTGGTGGTGCAGAGATCAAGGTCTTGGCAGTGGAATTTTGGTTCAAATCCTTCTCCCCAGGAGCATTTTGGGGAACAGTCACCCATCCTGGGGCCACAACGGTGCCCAGGACCTTCTGGTGTGTCCTTTTACCAATTCTGGTTTTCCTGGGATGTGATGGGGTTTTAAAAGTTCTGCATTCTCAGACTTTTACGTTATAACACGTCAGGGTGGGGCTTAAATAAATAATAGCTCAAAGGCAGGTTCAAAATGAATCATGAGCTGAGGGCAGCACTGGAGAGTGACTAAATGTGGGGAGCAGGGACCTGTGTGGAGTGAAGGATCCTGGTGACATCCCAGAGGAGCAGCATCACTTGGGATGAAGGAGCTGAGAAGGATTTCAGGCAGTCCTGACCCTCATCCTGCTTCCGAGTGATTTTGTGGACAGCCTGACTCCAAACTCCTCATCCTTTCCCCCAGCTGTGTTCCACAGGGCTGATCCAAATATTTGCATGTAGTGAAATGAACTGAAGGATGTTGAGTTATCAGAGGCAGGAGAAGTTGTGGGGATGGTCTGGGATGGAGATTCACCCTGAGAGCTCTGAGAGGAGAGATTGCCCCGATTAAAGCAAACAAACCAGAAGAGCCTCACCTTGCTGCTGGTTTAGCACAGCTGGGCCAACAGCAGCAAAAGGATTCTGAGGAGCATTTGCCTATCTCTGTGTGAGAAGGAGTTTTCATTTAATTTTATCTCCATTAATTAGTGCCTTCTGTATGAGTTTGATGCTTGCATTAGGCTCATTTTCATTTTGGCAGGACTAGCTGCCACGTTTTTGGGGGATGCTGAGCTACACCAATTCCTGCCCTGGGTTTTCACTGCCCCCTTCCCAGGTCTCCCTCTTTATCCCGTGTTTGCTGAAGAAAACAAACTTCTGTTCATTCTAAGTTGCCAGAATTTATTTTTTTTTCCAACACGGGCATCTTAGAAAAGTCTTCTGAGGGCACTAAGTCATTTGAATTTTCCAAAGCCTGTTCTCCTACTCAGGTAAAACCCCAGCTGAATTTGCCTAAATGATGACTTCAGAGCTTGATTCAAATTTAAATTAAATTTAAATTGCTGCTTGGTCCCATTTACAAACCCCGTGTTTAATTGCCTCTCTCTCTGGTTAAATGACGAACGCTCCGTTCGTTGTTACTTTGGGGGCGTTTTTGGGATGGTGGGTCTCATCCAGCCCGAATTCCCAGCATCTCCTGGCTGCCCAGAGCAGCAGGGGTGGCTCTGTGAGCTCTCTGCTTTGTGGCTCTCCTGACACACGGCTCAGTTTCCTCTGGCACCGAGGTTTGCAGGGTGTGACCGACACAAGCTTTGGGGCTGGGATGTGCAGCTGCTGCTGCAGCACTCTCTGCTCTCGGGGCCACAGATGCTGTCAGGGCTTTCTTCACTCAGCCAGCTGGAGGTTTGCATTTGGTGCTGCTGGGTCTCAGCATCTCACCTTCCTCAGCCTCCTTTTGCTCTCAGCACATCCAGCACTCATCCAGCTGGTAGAACTCTAAAAGTGGCACTGCAGAGCGAGTGGTTTGGACAGTTTCTGCTTTTATTTACTCACCTCTCCCCAGAGGGAAGGATAAAAGCAGTGCTGGGATGAGGGATTGGTGTGGATGCTGAGCATGCTGCTCTGGGGAAGGTGGGACTGATCTGGGGAGTTATCCCTGGCCTGGGATGTGCCTTTTGTGTGGTTCTTCCTCCCAGCAGAGCCATTTGTGTTACAAAATGCACCTTTCAGTGAGGGAGAGAGGAAATCCACACAAAACCCAACCAGATGAGCTGCAGACTCCAGATGTAGCTGCCAAAAGGATGGGGCAGGAGAGGTCTGTTCTGGATATTGGATGGAGCAGAAACCAACCTGAGCTTCCTCCAAAGGATCCCAAAACTTCAGACCAGGCCAAGCCTCCCTGCTGGGGTTTTTCCATCCAAGGAGACCAACAGTGTGTCCTTTGTCCCATCTCACAGCCAGGAAAACTGTCCAAGGCTGGCTGGACAGGGCTTGGAGCAGCCTGGGATGGTGGAAGGAGAGTTTCAAGGTCCCTTCCAGCCCAAATCAGTGTGGGATTCTCTGAAAGCTTAAACTTGGCCAGTCCTGGTATTTCACATCATTCCTGACAGGTGGAAACACAGCCCAGGGGTGTGGGCAGTGGTGCTGGAAACTGGGATTGGGATCCATGGATTGGGATCCAAGGATTTGGATCCAGAGGCAGTGGTTTTGGACACTCCAGGATTGGGTTCCAGGGATTGGGATCCAAGGACTGGAATCCATGGTCAGTGGTGTTGGACACCTCAGGACTGGGATCCATGGGCAGCAGTGTTGGGCACTCCAGAATTGGGATCCAAGGATTTGGATCCTTTGGCAGTGGTGTTGAATGCTCCAGGATTAGGATCCAAGGATTGGGATCCAAGGATTTTGATCCATGATCAGTGGTGTTGGGCACCCCAGGACTGGGATCTATGATCAGTGGTGTTGGACACCCCAGGACTGGATCCATGGACTGGGATTCAAGGATTGGGATCCATGGTCAGTGGTGTTGGACACTCTGGGATTGGGATTCAAGGACTGGGATCCACAGTTGGTGGTGTTGGACACCCCAGGACTGGGATCCATGATCAGTGGTTTTGGGCACCCCAGGACTGGGATTCAAGGACTGGATCCACAGTCGGTGGTTTTGGGCACCCCAGGATTGGGATCCATGGTCAGTGGTGTTGGGCACCCCAGGACTGGGATCCATGATCAGTGGTTTTGGACACCCCAGGACTGGATCCATGGTCAGTGGTGTTGGGCACCCCAGGACAGGGATTCAAGGACTGGATCCACGATCAGTGGTTTTGGGCACCCCAGGATTGGGATTCAAGGACTGGATCCACAGTCGGTGGTGTTGGGCACCCCAGGATTGGGATCCACGGTCAGTGGTGTTGGGCACCCCAGGACTGGATCCACAGTCGATGGTGTTGGACACCCCAGGATTGGGATCCACAGTCGGTGGTGTTGGACACCCCAGGATTGGGATCCACGGTCAGTGGTGTTGGGCACCCCGGGACTGGGATTCAAGGACTGGATCCATGGTCGGTGGTGTTGGACACCCCAGGACAGGGATTCAAGGACTGGATCCACGGTCGGTGGTGTTGGGCACCAGGACTGGGTCAGCAGCGGCAGGAGCAGACCCGCCCCGCAGGGCGCTCGGGAGTTCTCAGGTGCCGGGCGCGCCTTGCCCACGCAGGGCTCGGCTTTTCAGGGAAGCACAGCGCCGCTTTCTGCGTGACCCGAGCCCTTCCCCGCGGCGGCCCAGGGGGATTTTCCTCCCTCAGCGCTGAGTAACACCCGGAATTCTCGGCACCGCAGCGATCCCGGATCGTGCAGCCGCACCGATGAGTCCCGGCGCTTTCCCTGGGCAGGCTCCTGCAGGGAGCTTTTCCTTTCCGGCATTCGGAGCAATTTGCATATTTCGAGTCTCATTTGGCTGGAAACGAGCTGGAAATGCCCCAGTGCTGCGAACACTCAGCTCCAGCTTCCAGTGCATCACTTTTTTTGAGCCCCGTGTTGCGTAAATTCCGTCCCACCCAAGGGAGGCTCTGCTGCTCTCAGAAATGCTAAACTTCACTGGGGGGAGGAGGGAAAAATCTGAATATTGTTCTGTCTACATCAGATAGATGTTCTTGCTTTCATGAGCAGCCACATGCTGATTTATGGCAAGCTGCTATTTATTTATCAACATTTACATTGTGGATTTCTAAATTATTCTAATAACATCAGGCCAACAAGTTGGTCATGATGCTGCTCCTTTAAAGTTTTCCTTTGAACATCTCTATAAATCAAGGCTGCTTTGATGTGAAATTGGAGATTTCATAAGCCTGTGTTTACTTTTGGGTTTCCAAAATCAGCTGAAGGGAAAACAAAAAAAAAACAACCCAAAAAACAAATAGTATTTTGTATCTCATTAAAAAGAGTTTCTAGCGCATTAAACGTGATATTGTTTTAGGAAATAAGAACTAGAAAGAGCTGCAAAAGAAATTAGATTTTTTTTTTTAATGACTGATAGTTGACTGCAACCATTCCTCTTTTCCCTAGGCACTGAAATACGGCTGAAAACTTTCTCCTTTAGTGCTGTTTAGTGTGAAACAAACTCGTGGTTTGGTTTTTTTGTTTTTATTGTTTTTTATTTAAGCACTAAGTGCACCTCCCATGATTCACCATGGAGTTCCTAGGAAGGAAAATCGATGGGAATTATGAAGTAACAAGGACAGCTGCAAATTTGTTTGCCACGGTCCTTTCTGTAAGTGATGTAAGAGCAGGAAAACACAGATAAGCGAGGTTATTGCTGCTCCAAATGCAGGAATTTTAACTCTTGACTTCCAGACTTTCGAAGAAATGCTGCACAATTCCAAAATCCAGGAGTTTGGTTCGGTGCAGGGCAGGAATGAGAGGGTTGGGAGTAACAAATATTCCTTCAAGGGGGTGGCATTAATCCATTAATTTTTTTTTCCATTTTTTTTTAAATCCATTAATCCTTTTTTTTTTTTTTTTTAACCTGGAGCAGAGTGTCACATCCATCCCAGACAATCGCTGGGATGAGTAATTTCCCTCCTGTGTGTAAATTATTTCCGACGGGACTCGGGCAGGTGAGGGGCGGCTCTTCCCAGCCGGGAGCATCCCGCGAATCCTTAAAAAAAAAAAAAAAAAAAAAAAAAAGAGAGAGCTGCTCCATGCAGTCCCACCAAGGTTTAATTGCGCCTCTGGACCTGCACTAATTACCCGGCTAATTAAGCGAGAAGGATTCAGCCCGGCTGCCTCAGCGAAAGTAACGCTGGCCCCACAAATCCTTTTGTTCTGGGGATTTCGAGGAGAGCCGGGACGGGAGTTTTGCGTCAGAAGGGTGGGTGGGGAGCAGGGTTTATAAACACGGAGATGAGCAGCGAGATTCCTGCATCAAAGTGGGGGCAGGATCCGTGTGCAGCCTCCCCAGGCACCGCTTTCATCTCCAGCATCACCCGGGCTGGTTTTCTGAGCTGCCTCTTTGCATAAGGGCTCCTGGCCCCGGGGAGCCCCAGCCGGGCTTCAAAGGGCTCCCAGCAGATCGCTGCTGCTGTCGGTGCCCTCCCGGTGTGCCAGGACATCTCTCCGAGCTCCAGAGGGAGCGGGGACAGCAGCAGCGTGCATCGCTGGGGGCAGGGGGAGGCTGGAAGGGCCAAGGGCGGTGGGTGCTTCTTGCTGGCCCTCCAGAGTTTCCATAAAGAGCCAGAAAATTGGGAATTTCCACACTAAGTCATCATCTCAGTCCCCATCGTGGAATCCCAGAGTGGTTTGGGATGGGAGGGATCACACCCCAGCCCCAGTGTCCAGCCTGGCCTTGGGCACTGCAGGGATCCAGGGGCAGCCAGTTCTCTGGGGATTCCATCCCAGCCTTCCCCTGGGAACAATCCCTGCCCAGTATCCCATCCATCCCTGCCCTCTGGCAGTGGGATCCATTCCCTGTGCCCTGTCCCTCCATCCCTGTCCCTCTCCAGCTCTCCTGGAGCCCCTTCAGGTCCTGGAAGGTCGTGGTAAGGTCACCCTGCACCCCCCAACAGGGTTGGGCTCCTAAATCTGTCAAATCTGATCATAAATTAGGCCAAATTTTCTTCCCCTGCATAAAAATGAAGCACATTAGGTTAGGATGGAGGGACAGAGCTGCCCTTGGTGCCACCCCCACCACCCTCCCAGGGCCCCTCACCGAGGATTTCCATGTCTGGAACCAGAGCTCCTTTGGAAAAGGCACGAGGATCATTATTAATTACGAAAATTAATGAAAACAACAGCGCGGGCCGCAAATGGGCATTACCGTAATTACCCGCGTGGCTGGCGGGCGTTACCGTAATTGCAGGCGGCGCTCTCCAAAGCGCCCATCCCGGCGTTTGCTCCAGTTGGAATTTTCTCCTCGCTCCCCGCAATCTGTTTGTTTTCCCCGTCGCTGTCGCATGGATTTAAGGTCGCGATTGCTGCAGGGGGGTTGTCGTTGATCCCCGCAGGGGCAGCACTGCCCGCTCGCTCCCTGCAGAGCGATTCCCGGGAAGCAGCACCGCCCCGGAGCATCCCGACATCGAGGAAAAATCCCAAAAACCCCCCACGGGCACTGCAACATCCGGGATGCCTCGTGTTTTTTGAAAAGGGGGGTGTGTGATAAAGTAAATCCTGCTTAGCTCGGTGCCAGCATCGTTGGGATGACAAATCCCAATAAACTTCGCAAATCCTGTGGGAATTCCCACAGCTGGGTTTGAGCCCCGCAGTCCTTTTGGCAGTGCTGGGATTCTGCTGCCCGCGTTTATAAAAAGCTGCTGGTTAAAGGGCTGGAAAAATGAGGGAGATTAAGGCTGTGGGGGGCAGATTCCTGGAGGATCCCGAGGTTTTTTTCCTGCTGCAGATGCCCGGGGTGACCTTGTGGTGGCCACTTAATTGCTCCGTGCCTCTGTGGAAGGGCAGCGGCCGCCCTTTGTGCTTTGTGAGGCCACTTGTGAGGTAAAAACATTTTTATCAGCTGTTTGTCCAGCTCATTGATCTGAAAGGGAGCATTGTAAGGAAGCCTCGGCTGGTTCGGGGCGGCTGGTGTGACTCTGGGAGGGCTGGGCGCAGGGAAATGCCGCAGCAGGGCTGGGAGGGCTCTGTGCTGGCTGTGCACGGACGTCATGCGGGGGGAGCTGGGGTCGGGGCTCCCCTCCCCTGCCGCGGCTCCCCGCCCTCCTGCTCCCGCCCCAAGGTTCTCCCTTGGCGTGTTCAAAAGGGATTTTTGTCCCTCGTGCTTGGCAGCAGAGCCTGTGGGACAAAATCCGTGGCCCAGCGCTGTGGGATGTGTTCCTGGGCAGCCAGAATCCTTCAAATCCCAATCCTGTCCCTATATCCTTCCTGTGTCCCATGGGATGCCAACCTTCACATCCCAATCCTGTCCCTGTCCCATGGGATGCCAACCTTCACATCCCAATCCTGTCCCTATCCCATGGGGTGCCAACCTTCCATATCCCATGGGATGCCAACCTTCACATCCCAATCCTGTCCCAATCCCATGGGATGCCAACCTTCACATCCCTCTCCCTCCTCTATCCCATGGGATGCCAACCTTCACACACCAATCCTTCCTGTCCATATCCCATGGGATGCCAACCTTCACATCCCAACCTTCCTGTATCCCATGGGACAGGATTTAAGCTGCTTGACTTAGGTCTCACCGTGTGAAGGTGAGAGTAGGATTGGCTGGGATATTGGGAAGGGATTCTTGGCAGGAGAGTGATGAGGGGCTGGAATAGAATTCCCAGAGAGCTGTGGCTGTTCCTGGATCCCTGGCAGTGCTCAAGGGATCCCAGCCTGGGACAGTGGGAGGTGTCGCTGCCATGGCAGGGCTGGGATGGGATTTAGGATTTTGGGTTCTTCCCAACCCAAGCCGTTCCAGGATTGCCAGTTTCTGTGGCGCTGGCAGGCTGGACAGCAGGGACAGCAGGGATGGAGGTGGCATTGTCCCAGCAGGTCACACACCACCTTTGGCTGAAAGGAGGTGCCATCAGCTTCCCACCTCTGCTCGTGCCGAATTTTAGGGGATGAGTCACGCCCTGCTGAGCTGCGGGTGCCGAGGCTGAGCTGGGATCGCACGGGGGGTTCTGGAGCCGAGCCGTGCCCAGCCCGGGCTCTCGGGGGGAGCGGGGAGCGGATTTTGGGCTGCGGCCGCTCCTGCCGTGCTTCGTGCGGCATCCCGGAGGGGCTGGAGGCTGGGAAAGCGTTCCAGGGCAAAGATGGCCCTTTTATTTCGGGAATCCTGGCCTCTGGCGTGGGCTGTGCTCCCGGCACAGGCACCAAGGACGTCCTGAGCAGCGGGAGGGCTGCGCATCCCAGGATCCCGGGCACAAAGGGATTTTCTTTGGATTCCGTGTCAAGGACAGCTCCAGCTCCCTCCTAAAGGGATTGCTCGCAACAAAAACTGCAGAACTGATTAAATATTGAAATTTTTATCGTGAATCACACGGAATGGTTGGGAATGACCTTAAAGCTCTTCTCGTTCCACCTTGGGCAGGGACATTATAGAATTTACATTAACACTTTAAGAATGAACGTACGAATTTATGAATTGCAGTTACAGATTTAAGCTGATTATATCCTTTATGTCTTATCTGAAGGATATTTCAGTTTGTCAAGGGTAATTTGGCTGGTTGCTGCGTTTTGCCCTTTACCACAGACTGATCACACTGAAAATGTGACAAACGCTTTTAAAAATCCTACTGGGAATATTCTGAAAGTCCCTGTAAGGAATAGGATGAAAGCAAGGCAGGAACGGAGAGGAGGCTGCTGCCTGCTTTTCCTCCTTATTTAAATATTCCCGGAGCTTCCTCCATTTTAATTTCCCCATAAAACATGGCTGTGTTAGCGGAGCTGACAACACCAGCATCATCATTTCCCCGGCTGGGCTCAGCTCCCGCCGAGCGGGGACCCCCTTCAGGAGCCGAGCGAGCAGCACCATCCCGAATTCCCGAATTCCCGAATTCCCCAGCGCTCCCAGGCACGCAGCTGGATCCATCCCCGTCCCTTTGTGCCTTCCCGGGTCTCGCCCCTCGCTCCCGCGCCCACCCACGGGCAGGATGCGCCGCCAGCCTTGCCTTAGGCTGGGCTTAGCCGGGCTTTGCGGGGTCTCCGCCGCGGATGAACGCTGATTTTGGGGGATCGGGAAAGGCTCCTCTGCCCTCGGAGCGGCGATTTCTCCCGGAGGATTTGCGCTGCCTTGCCAGGAGCTTTCCAAAATGCCTGAAGCCAATTATTTGTTATCGGTGTCTTGGGGTTACATTAAGGTGGGTTTAATTCCTGACGGATTATTAATTACCGAATTATTAATGGCTGCTTGCTTTATTTATTTTTTTTTTCGTGCTGTGTTGCTCGGAGAAAGCCTCTGTGAGGAAAAGATGCTTTAAAAATGCGGATTTCTGTGTGTTTTGGCTGATCGTGTGTGTAGTGTGCATGCAGAGTCCATGGATGTAATTTTTTTTTTTTTTTTTTTTTTTTTTGAGAGGAATTCGGTGTTGCAGGATAAAATGATTCAGCAGTGAAAATGTTGGATTATAAAATCAGTAGGATCACAGCATGGATATCGAAGGGAATAATGCCTGAATCCCACATTTTGCTGAATGATCTTCAGATTTAGGGCGTATTTCTCCTCTGGATATGCAGTCGCCTGTTTGTTTAATACAAAATGGAGCAAATTTAGAACACCCAGAACAAAAGAAGGTTTAGGGATGGGAAATCTCAACCTGAGATAAAAATCTGAGCTTTCAGTGAGATTTATCTGAGACGTTCTCCCCTCGTTTGTGGCAGTAACAATTAATGAGCATCCTTAGAGGAAATTAATTCCGTGGGCTGAAAAGAAATACCCAGTCATGGTGATGCCGAGCAGGATGGAAATGAAACCATCTGTTCGCCCGACTCCATCGCAGATATCCCAGGAATTCTGCGTGCTGGGGGAGCCTCCCGTGCTGGGGCCGTGCGGATTTGGGCCAGGATCCCATAAAAATGCCATTTTGCTGTGCTCTCCCCCCCGCAGTTCAAGAGGATGCTGAACCGGGAGCTCACCCACCTGTCCGAGATGAGCCGCTCCGGCAACCAAGTGTCCGAGTACATTTCCAACACTTTCCTGGGTAAGGAATGAACCCCCAGGGGTTTTTTTTCTGGCTCAGGGAAGGGTTAAGGGCAGCCTGATCGCCCCCATTCGCAGCTCCTCTCTTGGGGGTTTTCACTTTGGAATGGCTGCGGGAAGGGGGAGAAGGGTGTTTGGTGAGTGTATCCACAGAGGAATTCCTGCCCGAGCCCCGGGATAATTCTGGGAGGATTCCATGGGATAATTCTGGGAGGGATCCATGGGATAATTCTGAGAGGGTTCCATGGGATGGTTCTGGGAGGGATCCATGGGATAATTCTGGGAGGATTCCATGGGATAATTCTGGGATGGATCCATGGGATAATTCTGGGATGGATCCATGGGATAATTCTGGGAGGATTCCATGGGATAATTCTGGGAGGGATCCATGGGATAATTCTGGGAGGGATCCATGGGATAATTCTGGGAGGGATCCATGGGATAATTCTGGGAGGGATCCATGGGATAATTCTGGGAGGATTCCATGGGATGGTTCTGGGAGAGTTCCATGGGATAATTCTGGGAGGGATCCATGGGATAATTCTGGGAGGGATCCATGGGATAATTCTGGGAGGGATCCATGGGATAATTCTGGGAGGATTCCATGGGATGGTTCTGGGAGGATTCCATGGGATGGTTCTGGGAGGATTCCATGGGATAGTTCTGGGAGGATTCCATGGGATAATTCTGGGAGGATTCCATGGGATAATTCTGGGAGGGATCCATGGGATAATTCTGGGAGGATTCCATGGGATAATTCTGGGAGGGTTCCATGGGATAATTCTGGGAGGATTCCATGGGATAATTCTGGGAGGGTTCCATGGGATAATTCTGGGAGGATTCCATGGGATAATTCTGGGAGGGTTCCATGGGATAATTCTGGGAGGGTTCCATGGGATGGTTCTGGGAGGGTTCCATGGGATAATTCTGGGAGGGATCCACGGGATAATTCTGGGAGGATTCCATGGGATGGTTCTGGGAGGGTTCCATGGGATAATTCTGGGAGGGTTCCATGGGATAATTCTGGGAGGATTCCATGGGATAATTCTGGGAGGGTTCCATGGGATAATTCTGGGAGGATTCCATGGGATAATTCTGGGAGGGATCCACGGGATAATTCTGGGAGGATTCCATGGGATGGTTCTGGGAGGGTTCCATGGGATAATTCTGGGAGGGTTCCATGGGATAATTCTGGGAGGATTCCATGGGATAATTCTGGGAGGGTTCCATGGGATAATTCTGGGAGGATTCCACGGGATAATTCTGGGAGGATTCCATGGGATGGTTCTGAGAGGATTCCATGGGATAATTCTGGGAGGATTCCATGGGATAATTCTGGGAGGGATCCATGGGATAATTCTGGGAGGATTCCATGGGATAATTCTGGGAGGATTCCATGGGTGGCTGCCTTATGCAATGCTGGGTTTTTGTGGTGACCTTACTGAAAGGACAAAGTGACACCGAGCCAGCTGCAGCCACTGCCTCCTTCCCTTCAGAGATGGGCTTCAGACTAAATCACCCCCAACATTTTATCCATTACTTTGTGGGAATCTGCTCATTTGGCAGCAGAAGTCACTTAAAAAAAAAAAAAAAAAAAAAAAAAAAAAAAAAAGGGAATATTTTGCATTTCATTCATTCTGTAGGAGCTTGCAGCTCCAGGGACATGAATGAATCCTCTGTGCCAACGTTTGTTAGGAGGAACAGGAATTTCTCAGGAAGCAGCTTCAGGATTTGTGACCATTTGCATCTGAAATGAGGAGCCTCATATTTCTAGACATCCCTGAATCCAGCATCTCCAAAGGCTGAGAGTCTGTGGATGCTGGGGATTCATTCCCTGAGGCTGGAACGGCCCCAGTGCATTCCCTGTGTGACACACAATTATTCCCATTAAGGATTTTAAAGTGATCCCAATATCCAGCTGCAGCTGGAACTGCTGCCTGCATTTAGGACACTCCACAGCATTAATAATCCATGGAAGTTTGGAGCTGCTCTGTGGAATGCATTGATTTTACTGCTCAGCTGGATGCAGGGCATGGATTCAGACAGGAGGGGGATGCACAAAGGGGCAAATCCAGGGATTTGGCTGCTGCTCACACGTGAGTGTGGAGCAGGAATTGCCAAAGTGGCCACCAGAACTAAACCCCACAAACACTCAGGTTATCAGAGCCTGGATCCCAGCAGGGGCTGATGGGCCAGAGCTGCTGCTGGGGTGGTTTTATTCAGGAATTCCAGACTGGTTTGGGCTGGGAGGGGCCACAAGGATCCTTTAGTGCCACCCCTGCCACGGCAGGGACACCTCCCACTGTCCCAGGGTGCTCCAAGCCCCAGTGTCCAACCTGGGCTTGGACAATTCCAGGGATCCAGGGGCAGCCACAGCTGCTCTGGGCACCTGTGCCAGGAATTCCCAATTCCCAGTATCCCATCCATCCCTTCCTTCTGGGAATCCATTCCCTGTGTCCTGTCCCCCCATCCCTTGTCCCCAGCCCCTCTCCAGCTCTCCTGCAGCCCCTCCAGGCCCTGCCAGGGGCTCTGAGCTCTCCCTGGATCCTTCTCCTCTCTCCCAGCCTGGCTCCAGAGGGGCTCCAGCTGCTCCCTGGATTGCTCTGGGCTCTCTCCAGCAGCTCCAGGTGTGAATTCCTGCTATTTCCATGCTCAGGCAGCTCCATTCCCCTGGCAGGGCTGGACAATGCTCAGCTCATCCTCTCTGTGATGCCACTCAGGGCCTGGCACTGAGAGGAGCAGGCTCTCCAGACTGGGCCAGATTGCAGCCTGATGGCTCATCTTAAAAAAAAAAAAAAAATTAGGCAAGAAGCTTTTAAAAGGATCATCAGTTGTTTCAGGAAGTCGTGCTGGTTTTATGAATTAGTTTTTTCCTCCCTAAAATTCAATTAAATTAAATGAACGCCCGAAATAACAGGAGTCTGCAAGTGAGGAGGTTGAGCAAACAAACAAAAAGAAATATGTGGGTTGGACACTCACTCATTTATCTCCAGAGCTGGGGATAATTCAGAGATATTAAACCCAGATCATGTGACTTCATTCAGCCTTTTGATTTTATCAGGGCAAGGAGGGACAGGACACAGGGAGTGGCTCCCCAGTGCCCCAGGGCAGGGATGGATGGGATGTTGGGAAAGAATTCCTGCCTGTGAAGGGCACAGGGTGCCCAACAGCCCTGGCAGTGCCCAAGGCCAGGCTGGAGCACCTGGGACAGTGCAAGGGCTCCAAGGGATGGAGCCAGACCATCTTTAATTTAATTTATCCTGTAATTCTGAGATGGGAAGGCTCCAGCCCTGCATTCCCAGCCTGGCAAGGTCAGAGATGAGCAGCAGAGCTTCCAGGGCAGGTCAGAGGGACAATCCTGCTCTTCCCAAGGGCTGCCACCCCCCTGGGGACACAAATCAGGGATTTCTGCCCACAGTGGCCATTTGATACTGCCTTAGTCACTGCTGAGGAGATTATGGAGAGGAAAGTCCTCCAGTGGTTCAGGGGTGACTCCTGTCCTAATTGCTGCTGCTTGGGATTTCTCAGGGGTTTAATCAAAAGTTACTCCTGCCTGGAAGCCTCATCCCTCTGGAGCTGCTCAAGGTGTGGTAAAATCCATGGAAAATGGTTTTGGGTGGAAGTAATGAGCCACTGGTGCTTTAATCAATCAGCTGTAGGGCAGGAAGTGACAGCTGGTTTTAGGAATTATTTATTTATTAAACACATCTCCCCAGCCAAGTCTGGGCCCTCTTCATGTGCACTAAAACTCTGATTATCCCTGAGAGAGGCAGGGGGAATTTGGAGCTGTGCTTTGGATTTTTGGATATTTGCAAAGGAAAAATCTTTAATTAGTCGGTGACACCCATTTGTTATTGTTTTAAGAGCATGGGTATTGACCCCAGAAAGTGAAAATAGATGTGGTTTTACTTTATTCAGGAAAAAAAAAAAAAAAGTGTTGTTTGAACATATCTTTTGTTTTCCTGAAAATAAGGAATAAAATTAACTGAGGAGAACCTTCCAGGCATGGAAAATCACAGAATCATTGAGGTTGGAGATGATGGGGGCCAACCATTGCCAGCACTAATCCCTGTCCCCAAGTGCCACATCCAGAGACATTCCTGGTGTCCAGTGTCCCCAAACCACACAGTGGCTGCAGGAGAGCAACCAGAGCTTTTGTAACTTGTTTTTTGTTTTTTTTTTTTAATTTTTTGATTTCAAAATGAGGAGTTTGAAGTGGGGAGCAGAGGCAGCAGCTGGAGGGTGATTCTGGGGGATGTGCTGGGAGCTCCTGTTGTGCTGACTCATTTCCCCCCCTTGCTCTGTTGCAGACAAGCAGAACGATGTGGAGATTCCTTCCCCCACCCAGAAGGACAGGGAGAAGAAGAAAAAACAGCAGCTCATGACCCAGATCAGTGGGGTGAAGAAATTAATGCACAGCTCGAGCTTAAACAACACCAGCATCTCACGGTTTGGGGTGAAGACAGAAAAGGAAGATCACCTGGCCAAGGTGGGGGAGATTCCTGCTCCTCTGGGGGAGTCTGGGATGGAATTAGTGCCCCTGGAATCATGTGGTATTAGAAATGCTGTAAAAAAAAAAAAAAGCCTTAGTGTATTTTACATTTAAAAATATGTGAAAATAGCCCTAAAATAAAAATAAAAAAAAAGGTGATGAGGGCTGAGGAGAGCAATGATGGAACACAAAGTCAGAAACTCCGTGTTCATTAACCTCACATTCAGCACTTACATCATTGCAATCACCATTAAATCTGCATGTTTGTGAGTAGCCTGGAAAACCATCCAAACCTTTCTGCTTTTGTGCTCTTCTCCCAAAGGAGCTGGAAGACCTCAACAAGTGGGGCCTGAACATCTTCAACGTGGCCAGGTACTCCCACAACCGGCCGCTGACGTGCATCATGTACGCCATATTCCAGGTGTGTGCTCTGCAGGGAGCTCTGCTGCTGCCCCTGCCTGTTTCCAGCTGTGACCCCTCTGCTGCTCCTGCCTTGTTTCCAGCTGTGAGCTCTCCTGCTGCCCCTGCCTTGTTTCCAGCTGTGACCCCTCTGCTGCCCCTGCCTTGTTTCCAGCTGTGACTCCCCTCTGCTGCCCCCTGCCTTGTTTCCAGCTGTGACCCCTCTGCTGCCCTGCCTTGTTTCCAGCTGTGACCCCTCTGCTGCCCCTCCTTGTTTCCAGCTGTGAGCTCCCCTCTCTGCGCCCCCTCCTTGTTTCCAGCTGTGACCCCTCTGCTGCCCCCTCCTTGTTTCCAGCTGTGACCCCTCTGCTGCCCCTGCCTTGTTTCCAGCTGTGAGCTCTGCTGCTGCCCCTGCCTGTTTCCAGCTGTGACCCCTCTGCTGCCCCTGCCTGTTTCCAGCTGTGACCCCTCTGCTGCCCCTACCTTGTTTCCAGCTGTGACCCCTCTGCTGCCCCTCCTTGTTTCCAGCTGTGACCCCTCTGCTGCCCTGCCTTGTTTCCAGCTGTGACCCCTCTGCTGCCCCTGCCTTGTTTCCAGCTGTGACCCCTCTGCTGCCCCCTGCCTTGTTTCCAGCTGTGACCCCTCCTGCTGCCCTCCTTGTTTCCAGCTGTGACTCCCCTCTGCTGCCCCCTCCTTGTTTCCATCTGTGACTCCCCTCTGCTGCCCCTGCCTGTTTCCAGCTGTGAGCTCTCTGCTGCCCTGCCTTGTTTCCAGCTGTGACCCCTCTGCTGCCCCTGCCTGTTTCCAGCTGTGACCCCTCTGCTGCCCGACCCCTTAGCTGCCCTGCCTTGTTTCCAGCTGTGACCCCTCTGCTGCCCTGCCTTGTTTCCAGCTGTGAGCTCAGTCAGTAGAGCATGAGACTCAATCTCAGGGTCGTGGGTTCGGGCCCCACGTTGGGCGCCACTCTGCGGGAGACTCCCGGATTCTTTGTATCAGGGTGGAACAAGACTCAAATGCTCTGTAAATGCTAATAGCTACACTTGCAGTTTATTGTAAGAGAGTCTGCAAGGAGCTGCCCGGCACAGCCACATTCAGATTAAAGAGATAAAAGAGGGGAAAGAAAGAGAGAAGGGGGATGGTAGAGAGAGAGAGTAAAGAAGGTAAAGAGGGGAAGAAAAAGAGGAGAAGAAGAGGAGGAAGAGAAAGAGGGAGAGAGAGGACGACTTCCCGTTTGTAACACAGTAAATCCATTTCCATCATGAATATTCTGATCCCTAAGAACCAATCTAATACAAAATACTAATTCTATAGCATTTACATACAGCCTATAGGAATCCTTATATTAGCACCGTGTGTGACATTCTAAACTCTAAGATCTAATCTTGGACCCTGATAAGTCTTTTGTGTCTTTTGGCCTTGCCCTCTGGCCAAAAGCATTGTTTAATTAAGAGTGGATTAGCTTCAGCAGCCATCCTATTGTGTTTATGGTAATTCAGTAACTAGGGCTTTCCTGTTCTACCTTCCCCAACAATTCCCAGAATCTGAGGATTCATATTTGCAAGATTCCTCAGTTTCATCTTCTCCAACAAACCCCTTCTGCTGCCCCAGCCTGGCCTGGCTCTCAGCTGCCTCTCTGTGCTCTCTCAGGAGCGGGATCTGCTGAAAACCTTCAAGATCTCGTCGGACACGCTGGTGACGTACATGATGACCCTGGAGGATCACTACCACTCAGACGTGGCCTACCACAACAGCCTGCACGCTGCTGACGTGGCCCAGTCCACCCATGTGCTGCTCTCCACCCCTGCCCTGGATGTGAGTGCCCTGCTGGCCTTGGCTTTCAGCCTGGGCTGGTGTTTTGGATTCAAGGATTTCTGCTAAAAGAGGCAGGAAAGCTTTTATTTGGAGAATGTAACCCCCTCCCTCCAAATTATTGTAATTTTGAAATTAAGGGGCTCTCAGGCAAAGATATGGGAATTAGGAATAACAGTTCTTTACTAGGAACATTAAACTAGAAATGCAGTATTACACAGAACAATCCCAGCCCTGCCAGAGTCAGAATCCAAGCTGACACCCGTCAGTCAGTCAGGGTGTTGGCACAGTCCCATTCAATGGTGGCTGCATCCTCCTGCAGGGGCAGATGTGGTTCAGCTGGAGCAGTGCTCCTGGAGAAGGTGCAGTTTCCTCTGAAGCCCCAGGGATGATGTGCAAAGGTCTGGCTTTCCTCTGGAATCCAGTGGAAAGAAGGTGCCTTGGTGTCCAAATCTCAGTTTTTATCTGGGTAGGAAAGGCTTGGCTGCTCCCCTGGCTGGAGCATCTCCCATGGGATGATGGAATTTTATCAGTCATGCCCTGGGACTCACTGGCCATGAACAGGAGATACCTCCTGGAGGGAGGATGGGCTGTGGGAAGATAAAGATGATTGCCCAGCTGGTTTAAAGACGGCCCATTAGCAGGAGATATCTCCCACAGAGATAAGGTTTAACAGAAATTCACATTTCTGTCACATCAACCCAACACAGGTGGGCACTGGGGGCTCCAGGGCTCTCAGGAAATCTCAGAGTGGCATCTCTGTTTCACCCTCACCTTTCTCCTTGTGGCAGAAATCCAAGTGAAAAGCACAGTTAGCTCCTCTCAGCAGCTGCTGGGAGGCCAAGCCCCTCTGACAGGTTGCTGTTGCTCCATCCTAGGCTGTCTTCACGGATCTGGAAATCCTCGCTGCCATTTTCGCAGCAGCAATCCACGATGTGGATCACCCCGGGGTCTCCAACCAATTCCTGATCAACACAAGTGAGTTTTGTTCTGAATCTCTCCCAGTCTCACCCAGAAATGCTTTTTACATGCCACAAATGGCAACTTGCAGGCTCTCAAAATGTGGTGCAGGGATCCTGCAGGAATTAAAATGCAATCCCTGACAAAGGGAACCATTGCAGCACAACTGGTAAAATCAATATTTACTACCTGCTAACCCATAATAATTCTGCCAGCTCTGAGTGCAAATTTTACCATTAAGATAAATAATCCTGTTGCTATTGGCAACCAGAAAGCCAAATATTGGGGGCTTCTTGTTGTGTTCTGGACAGGCTGAGCATGGATCTGGAGTCCAAAATCTGGGGGTTGTTGTGCTTTGGGAAGGGTTTTTGCAGGATTCTGTGATTTATATCTGAGCATTATTTTGTCACCAGGACTGAGCAAAGGCTGGTTGAGTGCTGGGGCTAAAAAGAATCCCAAAGTCCTAAAACCATCCAGAGTGCAGGGACACCCTCCCCCAGAGCAGACTGCTCCCAACCCCATCCAGCCTGGCCCTGAACCCTTCCAGGGATGGAGAAAGGAAACTTTCCCCCATTTCAAACATTTCAGTGCTCAGAACAAGCTCCTGCTGGCTGCTGGAAACCCCAGATTTCCCACTCTGGCTGTTCCCTCCCCAGATTCCGAGCTGGCCCTGATGTACAACGACGAGTCCGTGCTGGAGAACCATCACCTGGCCGTGGGCTTCAAGCTGCTGCAGGAGGAGCACTGTGACATCTTCCAGAACCTGACCAAGAAGCAGCGCCAGACCCTCAGGAAGATGGTGATTGACATGGTATGGCCACCCCCTCTCCTCCTCTGAACCAACAATCCTGGATTTCTGTGCCTTCCCCACCTGAAATCCTGGTTTTTTCCCCCACTTCTGGAAAGGTGTTGGCCACTGATATGTCCAAGCACATGAGTCTGTTGGCTGATCTGAAGACTATGGTGGAAACTAAGAAGGTGACCAGCTCAGGAGTTCTCCTGCTGGACAATTACACAGACAGAATACAGGTGAGGCAGAAAATTCCCTGGATTTGGGGTGTTCTGGTCAGGAGGGAGAAGCCACACTCCTGTTTTTACCTTGACTCTGGTCATATAGAGCAGCTGAATTCTCAGCAGTCGTTTTCTTCTGCACTGAAAAGCAGCATGAGGTGTCCCATGTTTTTTAGGTGACCAGAATTAAGATTTTTTAAACAAAAAAAATTAGAACTGCAAACATAGCATGTTTGAGGTCAATTTTTGAGGGCTCCTAAATTTCCTGGCTGCTTTCTCCCATTTGTTTCTCCTGTTCCAACACTGCAAGAATTTCGTTGGGAAATGAAATCTGCATCTCTGCAGCAGCTCAGAGGAGCTGGAATTGCTGCTGCACAGTCTGTTCCCTCAATCATTTAATCCCTGATTGGCAGAAGTGACCAGGCAATGCTGGATCAGGGCTGTGCAGGGAGCAGGACAAGATGCATCCTGCTCTGCTCTCCTCTTTGATGACCAACTCCTTAAAAACAGACTCCTGGGGAAACTCTTTAAATTTTTATTCCAACCACTCTGGTGCTGCCCAAATCCTTGTGGCCACTAGTCAGGCTCATTTTGTGCCTGTGTGGAAGGGATATTACTCATTCCATGAACTGGGAGGGTTCCACCTCTTTCCCTGAGAGCATGGAAGTGGATTTTGAATGGTGGGAAGCAGCTGGGTTCCCAAACAAACCTGTGTGATGTCATGGACCCTTCCACAGCTGCACCAGGTTGAGTGAGCACATCTGGCTTTGGGGCTGGGGCAGCTGAGCTCATCCATGGAGATGGAATCACAGAATTCCACACTGGTTGGGGCTGGGAGTGGCTTGAAATCCATCCCATCCCATCCCATCCCATCCCATCCCATCCCATCCCATCCCATCCCATCCCATCCCATCCCATCCCATCCCATCCCATCCCATCCCATCCCAGCTGTCCCAGGCTGCTCCAAGCCCCAATCCCACAATCTTCCACTATCCCAGCCTGGCCTTGGACACTTCCAGGGATCCAGGGGCAGCCACAGCTGCTCTGGGAATTCTATTCCAGCCAGGAATTCCTGCCCATATCCCATCTAAATCCATCTTCTTTCACTTGCAGCCATTCCCTGTGTCCTGTGCCCCCATCCCTTGTCCCCAGCCCCTCTCCAGCTCTCCTGGATCCCTCCAGGCCCTGCCAGGGGCTCTGAGCTCTCCCTGGATCCTTCTCCTCTCCCAGCCTGGCTCCAGCCCTGCAGCATCTCCATGGATTCCTCTGGAATTTCTCCATCAGCTCCACACCTTTAACGTGCCCCAATCCAATGTTTCTGATATTTTTGTGTTCTGTTTCATAATCAGAGAATCCTTTGCTGCAATGTTCTGCAGATCCAGCTCAAAAGCCTCATTTTTTTCCCAGTGGATTTTCAATTTTCTGGTGGTTGTCTTTGCAGGTTCTGAGGAACATGGTGCACTGTGCAGACCTGAGTAACCCCACCAAGTCCCTGGAGCTGTACAGGCAGTGGACAGACAGGATCATGGAGGAGTTCTTCCAGCAGGGAGACAAGGAGAGGGAGAGGGGGATGGAAATCAGCCCCATGTGTGACAAACACACAGCCTCCGTGGAAAAATCCCAGGTAACGGGCCCTGAGCTGCAGCTCTGGCTGTCAAAGACAAAATTCAGCTGCAGAGCCTGGTTCTGATCCACCCTGACACCCAGCTCTGCCCGGGGCTCCCACAGGCTGGAGAGGCTCTTCCAGCTCCTCTCCACCCCCTGGGCATCTCCTCATTCCTCAATCCCTGAGCTCCCCCCAGGGCCCTGCAGAGCTCTGGCTGTCCCTGCCCACCCAGGACAATCCTGCAGTGTCCTGTACAATCAGAGGCTTTTGGAGCTGCCCTGGGCAGGGTGAACCCCAAAAATACTCATTTATGTCCCTGAAAAGCTTCAAAGGAGCTGGACTTGCCTCTTTTTTTGGGTGGCTCATCCCTAGTTCTGATTCATAAAATGGTTTCAAGGTCAGATTTTGTTCTGACCTGTGCAGCACAGGCCATAAAATTTCGCCTGGATAATCTGGAATGAAACCAGGAATTTATGTTTGTCCAAACAGATTCCAGCCTTTATATAACGCTGTCTTGCCTTGTTGTTTTTGAATGACTCCAGCAAGTCATCACTGAGGTTTTTCAGCTTGAATAAGTAACAAAATTGATGATAATTATTTCCAAATGTCCTCTTGGGCTCAGCCAAGTGCTTTCAAAATTATTCACTCAACCACGTGGTGATTTGGTTGGAAAAATCTGTCGGATTTCTTAACCTCAGAAAGAGATGAATCCTTCAGCCAGGCTTGCCCATGTGCTCCACATGTGAGCTCCAATTCATTCTTTGCTTCACATCTGCACTTCCCAGAGGCTTCAAAATGGCATTTTTGCTGAGCAGAAAACACAGGAATTGCACAAATTGTCCATCATGGAATGGGAAAGGAAAAAGGGAAGCAGTGTGTCCATGCTGGAGATTTTAAAATTACATTTTTGCTTGCAAAAAACACAGGGATTGGACAAAATGTCCATCATGGAATGGCAAAGGAGAGAGGGAGTTGGTGTGTCTGTGCTGGAGGGAAACAAGGAGTGGGTTGGGAAGTAACATGCAAATATTTCAAAGCTTGAAATAATAATAATGAGATAACAATAATGAGATGCCCCCTCATTATTTTAGGATCAGTGCTGAGCCACGTGGCCAATTATTCCACAGTTTGGGATGTTTTTAAAAGAACAACTTGAAACAATGGTTTTAAAGAACAATATTTAATGAGTGCTGATTTTCACCCGTGGAGCCCTGGAGCATTTTGGGTTCCAACCATCCCAAACCCTTTTTCCCTGTGCAGCAGGAACTTTTCAGCACCTTTTTTGCTGGAGCTGCCTCCCCACCCTGCTGCAGTTGGATGTTCCAGCCCTGTTGACATCCTGTTGTGTCTGAGGGAGGTTTCCAAAGCAAACATGTGCACTCTGGGCTCCTGGGAGAGGCATTTCCCTGCTCCACACAGAGCCTGGAGCTGGCACAGACCCTGCCAGGGTGGGAGAATTCCAGTGCCCCTTATGGCTCCATCCTGGAGGAAAGGAAAGGAAAGGAAAGGAAAGGAAAGGAAAGGAAAGGAAAGGAAAGGAAAGGAAAGGAAAGGAAAGGAAAGGAAAGGAAAGGAAAGGAAAGGAAAGGAAAGGAAAGGAAAGGAAAGGAAAGGAAAGGAAAGGAAAGGAAAGGAAAGGAAAGGAAAGGAAAGGAAAGGAAAGGAAAGGAAAGGAAAGGAAAGGAAAGGAAAGGAAAGGAAAGGAAAGGAAAGGAAAGGAAAGGAAAGGAAAGGAAAGGAAAGGAAAGGAAAGGAAAGGAAAGGAAAGGAAAATGGGAAAGGAAAATGGGAAAGGAAAATGGGAAAGGAAAATGGGAAAGGAAAACCAAATTTTGAACTTCAGCACACAAAGGCTGCTCCCCTTGGGGTGTTCCCAGCTGCCAGTGATGTGGAAGCAGCCAAGGTTTGGTTTTGGAGCAGACATCAGCCCAGCCCAGCCCTGTGTGTGGCTGCAGCTTTGGGTATCAGGTAACTGTGTCTGCATTAGGCTGTGCTGCTTGGGGACCCACTCCCAGTATTCTGCTCGTGAAATGAATCAAATAGGAGCTTTTCATCCAGCACCTTTCCTGGTGCTTCCCTTGCCCTGAGTGTGTGTCCCTGTGTTTTCCAGGTGGGATTCATCGACTACATCGTGCACCCTCTGTGGGAGACCTGGGCTGACCTGGTGCAGCCCGACGCCCAGGACATCCTGGACACCCTGGAGGACAACAGGAACTGGTACCAGAGCATGATACCTCAGAGCCCCTCCCCTCCCCTGGAGGAGCGGGGCCAGGACTGCCAGGGCCTGATGGAGAAGTTCCAGTTCGAGCTGACGCTGGAGGAGGAGGATTCGGACGGGCCCGACAAGGAGGGCGAGAGCCTGGGCTACTTCAGCACCACAGAGACGCTGTGCACGGCCCAGGCGGGCCAGGAGGAGCCCCAGAGGGAGGCCACCATCGAGATTGTGACAGAAGACACGTCTCCTGTGGACACATAATGGCCCGGCCCCGCGGGAGTGGCTTTGAAACACTTGCGGGGCGCGAGCAGCCCCTGCGGCGGGGCTGGGCTCTGCTGGGCTGCCAGAGCCCCCAGCTGCCCCAGCTGGAGCCAGGGCACGGACAGGGCAGGGGATGATTGCTCAGGAAATGCAGTGCACGGCTGGCTGCTTGTGCTTTGAGCCTCGTGGGCCCAGAGCTCCCGGAGCTGGGCCCGGGGCGGCGCTGACACACAGCTGGGAGATTTTCTACTGTTAGTTCTGGAGTTCATACCAGTTAGAGTGATAGAAACTACTGATCAATAACTCATATCCAACCTGTCCACCTGTCTGCAGACCTGTGTGCCTTCTTTGTAAACACTTTCATGTCTTTTCCAGAGTCTCTTGATCCAACACACGGAGCTTGGTAGTTCAAAAGCGACACAAGGTGTTCGGGAATCGACGGCCACTTTTTGGATTCTTCCTGTTACCAGAAGCAGTCTTCCTTTTTTTTCATGGGCAATACCTGTCACTTTATTGCAGTTAATCACTTTGACAGACTAAACAGAAGGGGAAACCCTCTGCTTTGCATTGCTGCACCTTCAGTGTGTTCTTATTCCCCCCGGTGACCCGTCGGGGGTCGCTCGGTGCCGTCGTGCGCCCTTCCCTCGCTGGGATTTTTCCTCCCTGGGGTTTGGGTTTGTGGTGAGCAGGACAGAGGGCAGTTTTTGGGTTTTTTTTTATCTCAGTCCATCCCTGAGTAAGCGTGGCAAGGCAGCGTGTGGCACGCCCTCCCCCTCGGCAGCTCCCCGGAATTTGCACGCTCGGATATTTGTGTTTCTCTGGCCTCTCGTCCACGTTCCCTAGGTTTAGATCCATCCTCCTCCTGCACTGCCTCGAGCTTTACCACCTCCATTACTGTTTATAACAGTGTATTTATTACCTACTGTACATACTGTAATGTTTTGTAAGTTATTAATTTATATGAATTAGCATCGCCTGTCGGCGGCGATGCTAATGGGGTAGAAAACTCGGAATAAGAGTTGCCTTTTTTTTTTTTTTTTTTTTTTCTTGTAACCTTTTGTATTGCATAAAGTCCCAGAACCTGAACATAGCTGAAGAGACAGACACAACCCAGGAAGGGCATTCGGGTGGCAGCCGCCCGTGGGGAGGGGACAGCTCATCCCAGGGCAGCAAATTTGGGAATTTGCCAGGAGCACAGAGAGGGGGAACCGAGAACAAAGAGCTCCCCACGCCCGGGCCGGCTTTTCAATGTCACAATGTTCCAATTTCTGAACAACCCAATGTGAATTTCTATGACATTAAAAAAAAAAAAAAAAAAAAAAAAAAAAGAGAAAAAGAAAAAAAAAAAAGTGAACTGATGTAATAATTGTGCTGTGAAACTTCCTCTGACAAAGCTTGTCCGGCATCGTGAGCGGTGTCAATCTCAGTTTGTAAAATATGTTTCAAGCTTTTTGGTCCAACTCGTGACTAATTAGTTCATGACAATAGCACAGTTGTGCATGATCAATGGGTTTGTTTGTCTGTTGAACACTGCATTGTTCCAGGTGGTTATTTTATTGTTCCCCAAAGTTTCACACTATGTATGTTATAGTATTCTATATTGTGTTCAGACGCATTCTTAAGAGATTTTTATATGAAGTGAATAAATGAAAGCATGACCCAGCCTGAGGCTCTTCAGGGGGATTCTGTCAGGACAGTGTGGGCTGTGTCACCACGGCTCAGGGCACAGAAATGGCACCTTCCAAACCCAGAACCCTCCATGGCTCAGTCCCAGAACCATCCCATGGTCCAATCCCAAAACCCTCCTGGGGCCTAAACCCAGAACCTCCTAAGCTCAGACCCAGAACCCTCCATGGCTCAATCCCAGAACCCTCCCATGGTCCAGTCCCAAAACCCAGAACCTCCCACAGCTGAAACCCAGCACCCTGACACAGCTCAGTCCCAGAGCTCCCCTGTGGCCAAAACCCAGAACCCTGATGGGGCCAAAACACAAACTCCTTTGATGGCTGAAATCCAGAACCTTCCTTTGGCCAAAGACCCAAACTCTCCTACAGCCAAAACCCAGAACACTCCTGTGGCCAAACCCCAGAATCTCCCATAACTGGGACCCAGAGCCCTCCTGGAGCCAAAATCCCAAACCCTCCAATGCTGAAACCCAGAACCTCCCATGTCCTAAACCCAGAATCTCCATGTCCTAAACCCAGAACTTCCCATAGCCAAAACCCAGAACCTCCCATGTCCTAAACTCAGAATCTTCCACATCCTAAACCCAAAACACTTCCATGTTTTAAACCCAGAACCTTCAATGTCCTAAATCCAGAACCCTTCCATATCCTAAATAAAGAATTGCCAATGGCTGATACCCAGAATCTGCCGTGGCTGAAACTCAGAACCTTCCATGTCCTGAACCCAGAACCTTCCACATCCTGAACCCACAATCCTTCCATGTCCTAAATCCAGAACCTTCCATGTCCTAAACCCAGAACCTCCAATATCCTAAACCCAGACCATCCAATCTCCTAAACCCAGACCCTCCATATCCTGAACCCAGAATCTCCAATGTCCTAAACCCAGAATCTCCAATGTCCTGAACCCAGAACCTCCAATGTCCTGAACCCAGAATCTCCAATGTCCTGAACCCAGAACCTTCCACATCCTGAACCCACAATCCTTCCATGTCCTAAACCCAGACCCTCCAATGTCCTGAACCCAGAACCTTCCATGTCCTAAACCCAGAATCTCCAATGTCCTAAACCCAGAATCTCCAATGTCCTGAACCCAGAACCTTCCATGTCCTAAACCCAGAATCTCCAATGTCCTAAACCCAGACCCTCCAATGTCCTGAACCCACAATCCTTCCATGTCCTAAATCCAGAATCTCCAATATCCTAAACCCAGAATCTCCAATGTCCTAAACCCAGACCCTCCCGGCCAGCCCAGACCCCGTTCCCGCGGCCCCGGCGGGAGCAGAGCAGCGCTGCCGGTGGCACGGCCACCACCCGGGGGACACCGGGGGACCTCGTCCTTCCTGCGGTGGCCGCGGAGGCGACAGGAAGGCGAGCGCAGACAGGAAGAGGTGGCCGCGCACGGCCCGGCCGCGGCAGCTTTCATGTCCCCGCCTGACCCAAAACAAGCGACTTTCCAGTAAAAAACATCCTGTGCCAGGGCAGCAGCCACAGCCGAGCGGGGACACCCGCAGCGTCCCCTGGGGGTGGCAGAGACAATGTCCCCTGTGGGGTGACAGTGTCCTCTGGGGGGTGTCAGTGTCCCCTGTGGGGTGACACCCGCAGTGTCCCCTGGGGGTGACAGAGACAATGTCCCCTGAGGGTGACAGTGTCCCCTGCGGGGTGTCAGTGTCCCCTGGGGGTGGCAGTGTCCCCTGTGAGGTGGCAGTGTCCCCTGTGGGGTTACTGTCCCCTGTGAGGTGACAGCCACAGTGTCCCCTTGTCCCCCTCCTCGGTGAAAATTCCTTGGTAGAAACTCCTCGAAGGCCCAGGAGTGATTTGTCTCTCCCAGTGGATTGGCAGAATCCTGGAACTGGTTTGGGTTGGAGGAAATTCAAGGCCACCCAGTGCCACCCCTGCCATGCAGGGACACTGCCACTGTCCCAGGCTGCTCCAGCCTGGCCTTGGACATTCCAGGGATCCGGGGGGTGCTCTGCCCGTCCCCCTCCCCTCTCTCTCTCCTTTCTCTCCTCATTCCCGTCCCTTCCCTGACCCGGTTCTGCCACATCCCGGGATCACCGGCAGCTCTGGAAATGTTCCAGGTGCTGCTGCCCCGCAAAACCAACCGGACCCTTCTGTTTCCTGGTTTCAGGGTGGAAATCCCGGTTCAGGCGCCGGGAGATTCGCTGGCTCCGTTCCTCGGGGATGAGCCCCCGGCGGCCGCTGCTCCCCCTCCCTGGGGGTCCCCAAATCCCTTCCAGGGACTCGCAGCAGCTCCAGGAGCGCGGGGGGGATGGGGAGGGACCCCAGCTCGGGGTCTGCACTGCCTGGGACACGGATGTACTGGGATACTGGGATGTACTGGGATGCACTGGGATTTACTGGGATGCACTGGGATGTACAGGGATGTGCTGGGATTCACTGGGATGTGCTGGGATTTACTGGGATGCACTGGGATGTACAGGGATGCACTGGGATGCGTTGGGATGTGCTGGGATGCACTGGGATACACTGGGATGTACTGGGATGTACAGGGATGTACTGGGATGTGCTGGGATGCACTGGGATGCACTGGGATGCGTTGGGATGTGCTGGGATGCACTGGGATGCACTGGGATGCACTGGGATACACTGGGATACACTGGGATGTACTGGGATGTACAGGGATGTACTGGGATGTGCTGGGATGCACTAAGATGTGCTGGGATGTACTGGGATTTACAGAGGTGCAGTGGGATGTACAGGGGTGCACTGGGATGCACTGGGATGTACTGGGATGCACTGGGATGCACTGGGATGTGCTGGGATGCACTGGGATGTACTGGGATGCACTGGGATGCACTGGGATGCGTTGGGATGTGCTGGGATGCACTGGGATGCACTGGGATTTACAGGGGTGCAGTGGGATGCACTGGGATGTGCTGGGATGTGCTGGGATGCACTGGGATGCACTGGGATGTACAGGGGTGCACTGGGATGCACTGGGATGTACTGGGATGCACTGTGATACACTGGGATGTGCTGGGATGACCCCGAGGTCACCGTTGTTCATCCAGCCTGGGAGGCAGAGAAATAAAATAATAATAATAAAAAAAATAATAATAAAATAACAAACCAGCCCTGCAGCTCTTTCCCAGCTCAGCCTGCTCTCCTGGGGGTGCAGCTGGATTTCCATGTCCTTTCTCCCAACTTTTCCATGGGATTTAGGGATGAGTGTGGCTGTTCCCAGCTGCCCAGTGATGGGTGACAGAGCCAGAACGAGGGACAGGATGAAACGGCCTCGAGTGGCACCAGGGGAGGTTTAGGTTGGATGTTTGGGATGTTTGGGATGTTTGGGATGTTCGGGATGTTTGGGATGTTCGGGATGTTTGTTTGGGATGGAGCATCCCCGGGCTCTGACCCGTGCGGATCTGCCCAGGGCTCAGCCGGGGGTTGGGTTCACCTGGAACTCCCACGGGTGAGGAAAGTGAAAAGGAGAAGCGCTGACAGTTGTGGAGCCAAAACCAGGAAGGAGCCGGGGAGGGGACAGGGACTCCAGCCTGGCGCTGGCGACACTGCGGGGACACGGGGGTGGCCGGGACGGACAGCGCAGCTCGTGATGGGTCTGAGCTGGGTTTGGGTGTCTGACCCTCCCAAATGTCGCTTTTGGGGCGGCACAGGGAGCCCAGACCCGAGAATCCCCGTTCCCAGGGTCCCCAAGCCCCGCTCCACCGGGACATTTCTGCCGCCCTGGGGTGGCACCGTCCCCAGCGCTGGGACAGCAGAGCTGTGCCCGGGGGGCGGCAGGACCGGGCGGGACACGGTGCTGCACATCTGTCCTGCCCCTGCACATCTGTCCGGCCCCTGCACATCTGTCCGGCCCCTGCACATCTGTACAGCCCCATTCTGTCCCTGCACATCTGTCCGGCCCCGTCCCGTCCCTGCACAGCTGCACAGCTCCACCTGCCGAGCTCCCGGCGCCGCACAGGCCGCGGGACGTGCCGAGCCGGGACGGGCCCTGCAGGGCTCACACAGCTGGAGAGGGCACAGCTGGAGCGGGCACAGCTGGATTCCCGCACAGCTGGATTCCCGAACAGCGGGATCCCTGCACAACTGGATCCCCACGCATCTGGATTCTCACACAGCTGGATCCCTGCACAGCTGTATTCCTGCACAGCTGGATTTCCTGCACAGCTGGATTCCCACGTATCTGGATTCTCACACAGCTGGATCCCTCCACAGCTGGATTCCCAGCACAGCTGAATCCCTGCACAGCTGGATTCCTGCACAGCTGGATCCCTCACAGCTGGATTCCCAGCACAGCTGAATCCCTGCACAGCTGGATTCCTGCACAGCTGGATCATCCCCCACATCTGGATTCTCACACAGCTGGATCCCTCCACAGCTGGATTCCCACACAGCTGGATCCCTGCACAGCTGGATTCCCAGCACAGCTGAATCCCTGCACAGCTGGATCCCTGCACAGCTGGATTCCCAGCACAGCTGAATCCCTGCACAGCTGGATCCCTGCACAGCTGGATCCTCCCCCACATCTGGATTCTCACACAGCTGGATCCTCCCCCACATCTGGATTCCCACATAGCTGGATCCTCACACAGCTGGATCCTCACACATCTGTATTCTCACACAGCTGGATTCCCACACATCTGGATCCCCCACAGCTGGAGGCAGAGTCTCCAGGGCTGTGCTGGGATTTCTCTGCCTTTGCTGCCCCAGATGTTTCCCAGCTCCGCCCCCGCCTCTGCCCCTCCCCATCCCGTTCCTGTCTGTGAATAAATGAGTTTTCAGAAGAATTCAATATTTATTAGCAGTGATCCGAGCAGACTGACCCAAAACCACCTCAGATTTCGGTGGGAGACTCCTCTGGCGTTTCTGACGCTCTGGGTTGTGCCAGGGCAGGATTCGTTTCTCTGGATTTCTTTACACAGCTGGGAAATTTCACCTGGAGGAGGCAAAAGCTCCGTTCCAGAAGCAGGAATGAAAACCCTCGGGAATGGTGTGGGCAGGTGGAAAATCTCCTGCAGCTCTGACCCCCAGGCTCGGGGATGGATCCATTCCCACCCTAAGGCCCAACCCAGGCTGATGCTCCCAGGGACCAAACCCAAAATGGGCTCAGTAATATTTTGGGTGAGGCAGTGGGACCAGGCCTACATGAGGACTTTGCCAGTGCCCCTGAATGATTTTTTTCCCCCCAGAAAATAAAGATTAATCAATTTTCAGTGTTCTGGAGCATCCCAGGGCAGCTGCACCTCATCCCCATTTGGGGGGTGGTGCTGATGACCCTGATTAGTCCCTGGTTATTAGGGGTGAGGGTGGGGGCCAGGGGCGATCCTGGAGCAGGAAGAGGTGGGATCTGTTGTGGGGTGAGCAGGGAGGGTCTTTTGGGGCTGCTGGGTGTCCTGTGTTGGGATTTGTGGGGGTTGGAGCAGGAGCAGCTCCTGGGGAGGTTGTGGGATCCTGTCCCTTGTGCAGAGCCCCTGGAGGGGCTCAGGAGAGTTGGGGACAAGGGACAGGACACAGGGAATGGCTGCAAGCTGGAAATGGGCAGGTTTAGGTGGAATATTGGGAAGGAATTCCTGGCTGTGGGGATGGTGAGGGCCTGGAATAGAATTCCCAGAGCATTGGCTGCTCCTGGGAGTGTCCCCAGCCCCGGGGTTTGGAGCAGCCCGGGGCAGTGGCAGGTCCCTTCCCTTGTCCTCTATAAACCAAATTTCACAGGTACAGCCACGAGCAGCTCCAGGCTGAGCCCATCCCCACCAGGCTTAGCTAGACCCCGTCCTAAGCGGCGTGGGGGGCTCAAACACCCCGAGGCCGGGGATTTGCCAGGCTGAGGCCGAGGATTGGGGTTTTATTTAGCAAATCCCGGCGCCGGGCGGGGCCGCTCCTCCGCTGTCACATGGAGCCGCGGCTGACTCTGCCGGGGTGAGTAATGCGCTCCCTGACTCATCCGCTGCCGCTTTTATTCCCATTTTTTCTCATCTTCGGGCCCTCGGCTTATTCCGTGCTGGTGGCTCCTTCGGAGATTTCCAGGGTTTTTCATGCGGTTTGTCCCTGCAGCAGCTCGGAGGGGTTTGGAAGCCCAAGTGGGAATTCCGAAATTTGGAAATAGCGGGGTTTTGCCTCAAAAAGAGGGATTTGCTTTTGGGGATTTGTGCCGCCTGATTTTTTTGGGAAGGTCCCGTTCCAGGAGCAGCTCTGGTGTCCTTGGTTAGTTCTGGCCACAGGAAGGGGAATTTTGGTCTCACCCAGGGCAGGAGGTTTTTCACAAGGGACATCCCAGGGATCCCGGGAAAGCTGGAGCTGCCCAAACCCGGTGCTGAAATGGGAAATTTGATGAAAATCACTTTTTTTTTTTATCCCTATGGCCTGGGAAGGATCTGCAGGGCTATCCTGGCTCTCCCTCTTTAGGAAAACCAACCCTCTGGAGCTGTGGGAAGGGAGCACTGGCCCTGTCCTGGGTCCCACAGGGTGTGGGGTCACAGAACCCCCAAATTTAGGTTTGGAGGGACCTTACAGCTCATCCCATTGCAGGGATGGGGACAGGACTTCCCTTTGGGATTGATCCCAGTCTGGCCTTGGGCACTGCCAGGGGTGGGAATTCTGGGGCTGTGCAGGATTTTTTGGGGGGATTGTTGCTGTTTTGGCGTGTCCAGCAGGAATTTGGGCACTGCCCAAGTGGGAATTCTGGGGCTGTGCAGGATTTTTTGGGGGTTTTTTTTGCTGTTTTGGTGTGTCCAGCAGGGATTTGGGCACTGCCAGGGGTGGGAATTCTGGGGCCTTGCAGGATTTTTTGGGGGGATTGTTGCTGTTTTGGCGTGTCCAGCAGGAATTTGGGCACTGCCCAAGTGGGAATTCTGGGGCCGTGCAGGATTTTTTTGGGGGATTGTTGCTGTTTTGGTGTGTCCAGCAGGGATTTGGGCACTGCCCAAGTGGGAATTCTGGGGCCGTGCAGGATTTTTTGGGGGATTTTTGCTGTTTTGGCGTGTCCAGCAGGGATTTGGACACTGCCCACGCCAGGTGTGGCAGCGCTGCAGGGCTGAGCTCAGGTTCCAGAGCTCCCCAGGGCACTGGGCTCGATCCTGGCAGGGATTAGAGGAACCTCGCAGGGTCCTGGCAGGGATTAGAGGAACCATCTGCTCCATAATCCCCTCCCGTGGCCCTGCTGTGCCATTTCCCACCTGCCAGGGCCCTGCTCCCTCCTGGTTTAGCCACACCCTCGGGGGAGTTTGGCTTCTGGATTAAATTTGTAAATAGGAGGGGGAAAAAAAATTCGGTTTATTTTGTTGTGGGTTTTTTTCGTTTGTTTGTTTTTACTAGAGAATTTATATTTTAAGGGGGTAGAAAAAAATTTGATGTTCATTAATGAAAAACGGCTTTTTTTGGTTGGTTTGGATTTTGGGGTTTTTTTTTTTGGTTTGTTTTAATGGGAAAAACTCTTGTGAGCATTGCTCCGGAGCAGGGAGAGATCCTGACCAGCTCTGGGGCTGATCCCAGAGATGCTGATGCGGGGGCTGTTTTTTTGGGGGGGCTGTTTTTTTTGGGGGGGCTGTCCCATCCAGCCGCGGGAGATGTTGGGGATGAGGATTCAGGAGAAGCCTGGAGGGGGTGTCAGAGCACTTTCCCTGCCAGGTTAAAAAATAAAACCCGGCTTTGGGAGAGGTTACAGCGATTTCAGGTTTAAATCCCGATTTTCCTGGATAAACCAGGCGCGATCCCTAATTTTGGGAAGGGATGAGGGTGGCAGAGCCCCCGGGGGATCCTCGGGGGCAGCTGGGGACGGGGACAGGGATGGGTGGCACCGTGGAGGGGGACAAGGTGGAATCATGGGGACAAAGGGCAGGGTGACATTGTGGGGGGACACAGGGCAAGGTGGCATCACGGGGGACACGGAGGGTGGCATGGGAAGGGGACAGGGTGGCATTGTGGGGACAAGGGGACAGGGTGGCATCACGAGGGACAGGGGGGTGTCCTGGTGACACAGAGCAAGGCGACATCATGGGGACACAGGGCAGGGTGACATCGTGTGGGGGGACAGGGTGGCATCATGGGGGGGACACACGGAGAGTGGCATCGTGAAGGGGGACAGGACAGTGTGACATCCCGAGGGGACACAGGGCAAGGTGGCATCGCAAAGGGGGACAGGGTGGCATCACGGGGTACACAAGGAGAGTGGCATTGAGAGGGGACATCCCAAAAGGGATCAGGGTGGCATTGCGAGGGGACACGGGGCAGGTGACATCGTGTGGGGGGACAGGGTGGCATCATTGGGGTACACACGGAGAGTGGCATGGTGGAGGAGGACAGGGCAGGGTGACATCCCGAGGGGACACAGGGCAAGGTGACATCGTGCGGGGGGACAGGGTGGCATCACGGGGTACACAAGGAGAGTGGCATTGAGAGGGGACACAGGGCAGAGTGGCATCATAGCGACACAGGGCAAGGTGGCACCGTGGAGGGGAATAGGGTGGCACTATGAGGGGACACAGGACAGGGTGACATCCCGGAGGAGGTCAGGGTAGCATCACTAGGGGGTGGCAGGGCAGGTGACATCCCGAGGGGACACAGGACAGGGTGACATCGCAAAGGGGGTCAGGGTGGCATCACTGGGGGGTGGCAGGGCAGGGTGGCATCGCGAGGGGACGCGGGGCAGGGCGGCACGATGGGACACACGACACGGCGACACCGGGGGCCGCGGGCCCAGCGCCGTCTCCGCTCTCCCATCCCTGCCCGGCCTCTTTTGTTCCCCGCTCCGTTTCCCCTCATGCGAGATGAATTCCCTGGGAGCGGCGGCGGAGAAATCCCTCCCGCATCCTCCTCCGGGGCCGATCGCCGCCCTGACGTCAGCCCGGCTCGGGAGCGGCTGCGAGCGGCGCCGCGCTGTGCCCTCATCCCGCTCTCCTCTGCCTCACCCAGCCCCGTTCATCCCTTTGCATTCTGGTTTTTTTCCCCTCATTCCCAGCCCCGCACGCCGCTAATCTGACAGCGGCCGGGAATTAATTAACCGGGCTGCCCGCAATAGGATTAAGGGAGGGGAAGTGCGTCACGAGGTGCGGGCAGCGGGGTTCTGCTTTTGGGGAAAGCGGTGGAGCACAGGGTGATGGGGGGGGGAAATAAATAATTAATTAAAAAAAAAAAAAAAAAAAAAATCTGGGAAATAGGTTGGAGCGTTCCCGGGGGGTGTGTCGGGAGCGAGCGCGCATGTGAGGAGCGCGGGGCGGGCGCGGAGCATCCTCCGCGCTCCGGGGATACAGGCGCGGAGCATCCACGGCCTGCGGCTCTTCCTCCCATCCTCATCCTCATCCTCATCATCCTCACCATCCTCATCCCCATCATCGCCCGGCTGAGCCGCCCTCCCGGGGCTTTTCCTCTCCAGGCTCCTCGGAAATTGAGGAATGCGATTCTGCCACCATGATGGAAGGTGGGTGATGAGCCGGGCGCGCTCCCGCGGGGGGGGTTTGATCCTTTCCTGAATAAAATTATTGCGTTAAAAATCGTTCTCAGCCCTCCGAGCCTCCCCCGCCCCCAGCCCCGGGCTCCGGGATTACAATATTCTCTATTTTAATATCGGGTTATTTGTAATTCCATCCCCAGCCCTGTGTAGGCAGCTCGGGCTCTGCAAATTCCCGGTTTTTCCACGGAGCCGGCTGCATCCGTGGGGATGTAAATCCTGCAATTATTATCTTATTAATTATTATTTTTTATTATTATTATTTTATTATTATTTATTTTATATTTATTTTTATTTTTATTTTTTATTTTTATTATTTTATAATTTAGTCTTATTTTTAGTCTTAGTCTTATTTTTATTCTATTTTTTATCATTATAATTATTTTTATTTTTATTATTTTTTAAATTATTATTTTTTTATTAATATTTCATCCCGATGTTCTGCACAGAGGATGGAGCTGGGGCTGTGCAGTTTTTCCCTGGATGGTTGAGCATCATTTCAGTGGGGAAGGAGGAAATTGCAACTTGAGCTGATTTTTTTATTTTTTTATTTTTTTTTTCTTGCCGTGGAGATGCAGATCTGGGGAAGGAGGAGGAGACATTGGATTTTATTTATTTTTTATTTTTTTTTTGGCATAAAAAAGGGGGATGAGGAGGGAATGTGGGCTCCAGGCACAGGATCTGTGTGGGAAAAGCCTCTGGGCACGACAGGAATTTTCTCCTCTGTCTCAGTTGTATGTAAAGCTCTCCTTCATTATTTATAATTTTAATTCCTCCTGGAGCAGGATGCAGGGAAAGGATTTAATTCCATTCCAGCAGAATGGATGCTCCAGGGCCGAGAAGAGCAGAATATCTTGAATTTTGGGGGATTTTTGGCCCCTTGGTGGCAGCAGCAGGGCCGGGCTCGCTGGGATGACAGGCAGAAATTGGGCAGATTCCCAAAATATCCCCCAAATCTGGGGCTGCCCCTGCCCGAATCCACCCGGGGAGGTTTTCCACGGAATTTTAATGGGATTCAAATATTTCAAATATCCCCTGCTCCCTGGAATCCGGGTGCCATCCCCTCCTGGGGCGGGTTTTGGGGTGAAGGAAATGAATTTTTTTTTTGTCCTTTAGATCCCGGGAAAATCCTTCCCTGCTTTCCCTGGTGCTGATGAGAGTCACAAGCAAAGAGAGATTTTAATTTTAGCCCGTGACATCAAAGCCACCCCTCGGCAGGGGCAGGTCATGGCAGGGAAAATGTGAAAATCTGGATTTAAAACCAGAATTCCAGCGTTTCCAGGGGAATTAATTTGGATTAATTGTTGCAGGCCTCGGTTCGAGTTATTGATTCAGCTTTGAGGCTGCTCACGGGGAGGAAATTTGGGGTTTTGAGGCTGTTTTGGGGTTTGTTTTTTTGTTTTATTCCTGGAGGATTTTGGCCTGGCAGGAGCTTTGGGGATGGATCCAGGGCTGGGGGGGATCACCTGCCATGACCCAATCAGGCATGGAAAAAAAAAAAAAATTTGGGATAAAAATGAAATACTGATCATAAAAAGTGAATTTTTCAGCAGCTTGAAACGTTCCCCAAATTGTCGATGCAAACCTAGAAGTTGGAAAATCAGAAATAATTCCTGTTTTGGTTTTTTTTTTTTTTTTTTTTAGTTTTGGAATAATTGGGAATTGGTTGGATTTGTGGGAGGGTGGAACTTCAATCCAAGATCCCACTGAAGGCCTGGCCCCTTCCAGGGGTGATTTATGGAATATTAATATAATTAATTCACATTTCAGGGGTGATTATTGAATATTAATATAATTAATTCACCTTTCAGGGGTGATTATTGAATATTAATATAATTAATTCACCTTTCAGGGGTGATTATTGAATATTAATATAATTAATTCAATGGTTTTGACAAGCTTGGCTTAACTGGAGGTGAAACTTTTAAACCTGTGTGAAACTCAGAGTTCCTTGCAGCGTTCACCTCAAAGGGATTTAATTATTATTGGAATTAATTATTTAAATGGCTTTTCCTGCTGGAATGTTGGACTCTGAGTGGGGCTGAGGGATTTTTTTTTTTTTTTTTTTTTTTTTTTTTTTTTTTTTGGGATAATTTTCCTTGGAAAAAAAGGGAATTCAGTTCATTGGGAATGGCAGAGGATGAGCAATTTCTGCTGGATATGGAATATTATATATATGGGATATTTTATATATATATATATATATATATATATATGGGATATTTTATATATATATATATATATATGGGATATTTTATATATATATATATGGGATATTTTATATATATATATATAAATATGGGATATTTTATATATATATATATGGGATATTTTATATATATATATATAAATATGGGATATTTTATATATATATATATATATGGGATATTTTATATATATATATATAAATATGGGATATTTTATATATATATATATATATATGGGATATTTTATATATATATATATATATATGGGATATTTTATATATATATATATATATATGGGATATTTTATATATATATATATATATAAATATGGGATATTTTATATATATATATATATATGGGATATTTTTTATATATATATATATATGGGATATTTTATATATATATATATATATGGGATATTTTATATATATATATATATATGGGATATTTTATATATATATATATATATATATATGGGATATTTTATATATATATATATATATATATGGGATATTTTATATATATATATATATATATATGGGATATTTTATATATATATATATATATATATATGGGATATTTTATATATATATATATATATATATGGGATATTTTATATATATATATATATATATATATGGGATATTTTATATATATATATATATATATATATATGGGATATTTTATATATATATATATATATATATATGGGATATTTTATATATATATATATATATGGGATATTTTTTCATTCTTCTGGGAGAAAAATGTCAATTTTTCACAGATGTCTAAAAATCCCATTGATATCCCCAAAAAAACAAACAAAAAAAACCCCAAAAAACTCCAAACATGGGAGGCTCCCAGGCCCAGCAGGGGTTTGGCTCCTGAAATTTGGGAATTCCGGAGCAGGAGCAGTTCCTTTAAGGAAATAATTCCTGATTTTCCTGGAATTGCTCCCCAAAACTCAGGAGAAACTTCCCCAGAGAGGGAATTTCTCTGAATCCCCCAAACCTGGAAGTTTGGAAATTCCACATTTGGGAGATTTTAAATTTTTAAATTTTTATATTTTTAAATTTTTAAAATTCCCTCCCAACCCAAACCAGGATTTCCTCTGTTCACATCCAAATTGGGAAAATCCTTCTGGAATAATCCTGGTGGTCTCAGTTTTTGGGATGCTGGAGGTGTCATCAAAAAAATTCATTTTATTGTTTTTTTTTTTTTTAGCTTTGTTTTATTTTTAGGTGGTTTTTGTTTCAGTAATTTTTTTTTTTTTTTTTTTTTTTTTTGGTGTGCTCAGTGTTGTCTGCAGGGCTCAGCAAGGAAATGATCCAGGAAAATTTGGGGGTTTGGGATTTTAGGAGGAAAATTTGGGGTTTTGGAGAAGGAAAATGTGGAGAGTTTGGATTTTAGGAGGAAAATTTGTGGGTTTTATTTAAGGGGAAAATTTGGGGTTTTGGATCTGAGGAGGAAAATTTGGGGATTGGGATTTTAGGAGGAAAATTTGGGGGTTTTATTTGAGATGAGAAATTTTGGGGTTTGGATTTGAGGGGGAAAATTTGGGGGTTTGAGCTGAGGAGGAAAATTTGGGGTTTGGGGAGACAAATTTGGGGTTTTTGATGAAGCAAATTTTGGGGTTTGGGATTTGAGGAAGAAAACTTGGGGGTTTTTATTTGAGGGGGGAAATTTGGGGGGTTTGGGATTTGAGGAGGCAAATTTGGGGGTTTGGGATTTGAGGAGGAAAATTTGGGGTTTGGGGGAGCAAATTTGGGGTTTTTGATGAAGCAAATTTGGGGGGTTTGGGATTTGAGGAGGAAAATTTGGGGGGTTTGGGATTTGAGGAGGAAAATTTGGGGGGTTTGGGATTTGAGGAGGAAAATTTGGGGTTTTTATTTGAGGGGGGAAAACTTAGGGAGTTTGGATCTGAGGAGGAAAATTTGGGGATTGGGGTTGAGGAGGTAAGTTTGGGGTTTTGCATTTTAGGAGGAAAATTTGGGGGTTTTTATCTGAGGAAGAAAATTTGGGGGTTTTTGGGGAGGAAAATTTGGGGGGTTTATTTGAGGGGAGAAAATTTGGGGTTTGGGATTTGAGGAGGGAAATTTGGGGTTTGGGATTTGAGGAGGGAAATTTGGGGTTTGGGATTTGAGGAGGAAATTTTGGGGTTTTTATTTAAGGAGGCAAAATTTAGGGAGTTTGGATTTGAGGAGGGAAATTTTGGGGGGTTTGTTTGAGAGGGAAAATTTGGGATTTTATTTGAGTTGGAAAATTTTGGGGTTTTTCTTTGAGAAATGCACCAGCAGGTTTGATGGAAATATCCCAAATTCAGACCTGGATTTTCCAATGTTTGGTCAGAAATCCAGAGCTCAGATCCAAGAGGGTTTCTCCATCTTTTCATTCTGGGGTGGATTTTTCCAGAACTGGAAAATTTCTACAGAATTCTGCTGGAATTTTCTGCAGAAATGGGAAGAACCAATTAAAAAAAAAAAAAAAAAAAAAAAAGGCAAAACCTAAAAGAAAAAGAAATGTGGTGAAGCCTGGGAAAAGAAATGTGGCAAAACCTAAAAAAAAAAAATTAAAATGTGGAAAAACCTGGGGGGGGAAAAAAGTGGAAAAACTTGAAAAAAAAATGGCAAAAACTAAAAAAAAATTTAAAAAAAAAATTAAAAATTATCCAGGGACTGTGGCAGGAATCCTGATCCAATATTAGGATTGGAGAGGTGGAAAATGGGATTTATCCAGAATTTGTGGCAGGAATTTTGATATAATTTATAATAAAGATATTATCTATTATATGAATATTTATAATTTATAATCCTGATGCAATATTAGGATTGGAGAGGTGGAACATAAAGGAAAATGGGATTTATCCAGAGTCTGTGGTAGGAATCCTGACTGAATTTTGGGAGAGGAGGGAAATGGGATTTATCCTTCCCATTTATTTCCTCCTTTTCTCGTTATTAGTTTGTTTTTCCATTTCCTCATTATTATTTATTTCCCCATTTTTCTCCTTGTTCTCCTCCCCCTCCATTTTCCCATTATTATTGATTTTCCCATTATTATTTTTCCCATTTATTTTCACATTATTGTTTATTCCCCCCGTTTTCCCATTATTATTTCGCCCCGTTTCCCCATTATTATTTATTTTCCCATTGTTTCCCCCCATTTTCCCATTATTCTTTTCCCCATTTATTTTCCCATTATTATTTAGTTTCCCTAATTATTTTCCTATTATTGTTTACCCCCCATTTTCCCATTATTATTTATTTCCCCATTATTATTTTTCCCCATTTTTTCCCCATTATTATTTCCCCCAATTTATTTTCCCATTATTTCCCCCATTTTTATTTATTCCCCATTATTATTTATTTCCCCATTATTATTTTTCCCTTTTATTTCCCCATTATTGTTTATTTTCCCATTATTTCCCCCCCGTTTCCCCCACTATTATTTTTCCCCCATTATTTATTTTTTCATTATTATTTATTTCCCCATTATTTCCCCCCCATTTCCCCATTATTATTTCCCCATTATTGTTTCCCCCATTTATTTTCCCACTATTATTTTCCCATTATTATTTATTTCCCCCACTATTATTATTTATCCCCATTTATTTTTCCATTATTATTTATCCCCATTTATTTTTTCCTTATTATTTTTCCCCATTTATTTTCCCCATTATTATTTATTCCCCATTATTATTCCATTATTATTTATCCCCATTTATTTTTTCACTATCATTTTTCCCCCATTTGTTTTTTCCTTATTCTTTTCCCCCGTTTATTTTTCCCTTATTCTTTTCCCCCGTTTATTTTTCCCTTATTCTTTTTCCCCCATTTATTTATTTTTCCTTATTCTTTTTCCCCATTTATTTTTCCCTTATTCTTTTTCCCCATTTATTTTTTCCTTATTCTTTTCTTTTTCCCCATTTATTTTTTTCCTTATTCTTTTTCCCCATTATTTTTCCTTATTCTTTTCCCCCATTTATTTATTTTTTCCTTATTCTTTTCTTTTTCCCCATTTATTTCCCCCATTATTTCCCACCAGCCAATTTCAAACCCATTTCTTTAATCCCATCCCGTTGATTATTTTTTTTTTTTTCCCCACAACACCCCACCCTGCAGGTGGATATTTTGGATTTTGGGGATTTTTCTGTTCCCAGGAGCACAAAGTGAGGCCCTGTTGCTGTGCCAGCATTGAGAGCTTTGGTTCAGACCCAAAATTCCCTCCCCAGCCACTTCCGAGGGTTTTTTTATTTATTTTTATTTTTTTTTTTTGTGGCAATGAAAGGCTGGAAGTGCTTCCAGCTGCTGGGTTTTTGTACTCAAACCCCCCAAAACTGATTCATTTGGAATTTCAATTTCACTTTAGGTGTTGTGCTTTTTAAATTTTAATTTTATTTTTTCCCCATTTAAATTTTATTTTTTTAATTTTATTTTTTTTCCCCATATTAATTTTATTTTTTTCCCCATATCAATTTTATTTTTTTCCCCATATCAATTTTATTTTTTTCCCCATTTTAATTAATTTTATTTTTTTCCCCATTTTAATTTTATTTTTTTCCCCATTTTAATTAATTTTATTTTCCCCCCATTTTAATTTTAGGTTTTTTTTCCCCCCATTTTAATTTTAGGTTTTTTTTCCCCCCATTTTAATTTTAGGGTTTTTTTTCCCCCATTTTAATTTTAGGTTTTTTCCCCCCCATTTTAATTTTAGGGTTTTTTTCCCCCCCATTTTAATTTTAGGGTTTTTTTCCCCCCCATTTTAATTTTAGGGTTTTTTTCCCCCCCATTTTAATTTTAGGTTTTTTTCCCCCCATTTTAATTTTAGGTTTTTTTCCCCCATTTTAATTTTTCAGTGTTAATTTTAACTTTTTCCTATTTTAGTATTTTTTTTTTGTTTTTTTCCCCCTTGGGAAGGGTATGAAAGGTGCACACATAGTGATTAGTTGTTATTAATAATTAATTAATTAATCCCCATATAATAATTATTAATAATTAATTAATCCCAAAATCCTGGGAAATCCCAAACCCTGCCCAGCCTGGCCTAGGGCTTCTAAATGAATTAATATCCATTAATGAATAGAATAATTGGGGTGGGAGAATTGGGATAAAAATGGGAACAGAATTGGGATAAAAATGGGAATAAATGGAATAATGTGGGATAAAAATGAGATAATAATGTGGAATAAAAATTAGGTAGTGTGAAATAGAATTGGAATAATGTGGAGTAAAAATTGGGATAGAATTGGAATAATGTGGAATAAAAATTGGGATAGAATTGGAATAATGTGGAGTAAAAATTGGGATAGAATTGGAATAATGTGGAATAAAAATTGGGATAGAATTGGAATAATGTGGAATAAAAATTGGGATAGAATTGGAATAATGTGGAATAAAAATTGAAATAAGAATTGGAGTAAAAATAGTAATAAGAATTGGAATACTATGGAACAAGAGATGGGATAGTGTGAAATAAGAAATGGAATAAAAATTAGAATAGTGTGGGATAGAATTGGAATAATGGGGAATAAAAATGGGAATAAAAATGGGAATAGAATTGGAATAATGGGGAATAAAAATGGGAATAGAATTGGAATACTGTGGGATAGAATTGGGATAATAACGTGGAATAAAAATTGGGATAGAGTTGGAATAACGTGGAATAAAAATTGGAATAGAATTGGAGTAACTTGGAATGGAATTGGAATAATGTGGAATAGAGTTGGAATAAGAATTGAGATAAAAAAATAGTAATAAGAATTGGAGTAAGAATTGGAGTAAGAATTGGAGTAAGAATTGGAGTAAGAATTGGAGTAAGAATTGGAGTAAGAATTGGAGTAAGAATTGGAGTAAGAATTGGAGTAAGAATTGGAGTAAGAATGTGTGGGAAAGAATTGGAGTAAGAATGTGTGGGAAAGAATTGGAGTAAGAATTGGAGTAAGAATTGGAGTAAGAATTGGAGTAAGAATTGGAGTAAGAATTGGAGTAAGAATTGGAGTAAGAATTGGAGTAAGAATTGGAGTAAGAATGTGTGGGAAAGAATTGGAGTAAGAATGTGTGGGAAAGAATTGGAGTAAGAATTGGAGTAAGAATTGGAGTAAGAATTGGAGTAAGAATTGGAGTAAGAATTGGAGTAAGAATTGGAGTAAGAATTGGAGTAAGAATGTGTGGGAAAGAATTGGAGTAAGAATTGGAGTAAGAATTGGAGTAAGAATTGGAGTAAGAATTGGAGTAAGAATGTGTGGGAAAGAATTGGAGTAAGAATTGGAGTAAGAATGTGTGGGAAAGAATTGGAGTAAGAATTGGAGTAAGAATGTGTGGGAAAGAATTGGAGTAAGAATGTGTGGGAAAGAATTGGAGTAAGAATGTGTGGGAAAGAATTGGAGTAAGAATGTGTGGGAAAGAATTGGAGTAAGAATGTGTGGGAAAGAATTGGAGTAAGAATGTGTGGGAAAGAATTGGAGTAAGAATGTGTGGGAAAGAATTGGAGTAAGAATTGGAGTAAGAATTGGAGTAAGAATTGGAGTAAGAATTGGAGTAAGAATTGGAGTAAGAATTGGAGTAAGAATGTGTGGGAAAGAATTGGAGTAAGAATTGGAGTAAGAATGTGTGGGAAAGAATTGGAGTAAGAATGTGTGGGAAAGAATTGGAATAGAACTGGAATAACGTGGAATGGAATTGGAATAAAACTAGTAATAAGAATTGGAGTAGACCTGGAATAAGAATTGGAATAAAAATTAGAATAGGTTGGGATAGAATTGGGATAGAACTGGAATAGTGTGAAATAAAAATTGGAATGGAACTGAAATAATGTGGAATAAAAATTGAAATAAAAATTGGAATAATGTGGAGCTGTTCCAAGCCTGGGGAGGGTTGCAATCATAAAATCCTGGAATTATTTCATTATTTGATTGAATCCAGTCCCAGGCTGGATTTGGACAATTCCAGGAGATGGAAATGAGGAAAGTGAAATATTGATGGTGTGGTAGGGCTCGGGTTACCCCAGAGCTGCAACGTGAGGAGGGCAATAATTAATGAAGGAAATAATTAATAATTAATAATAATTAAGGAAAATTGGCATTGGTGAAATTAATTAAATTGAAATTAAGTTTAGGAAAAAGGAAATATTAAAGTGGGAAAAAAGGAAATATTAAAGTTTGGGAAAAAGGAAATATTAAAGTGGGAAAAAAAAGGAAATATTAAAGTTTGGCGGGGAAAAAAAGGAAATATTAAAGTTTGGGGGGAAAAAGGAAATAATATTAAAGTTTGGGGGGGAAAAAGGAAATAATATTAAAATTGGGGGGGAAAAGGGAAATAATATTAAAGTTTTGGGGAAAAAGGAAATAATATTAAGTTGGGGGGGGAAAAAGGAAATAATATTAAAGTTTGGGGGGAAAAAGGAAATAATATTAAAGTTTGAGGGGGGAAAAAGGAAATAATATTAAAGTTTGGGGGGGAAAGGAAATTAATATTAAAGTTTTGGGAGGAAAAAGGAAATAATATTAAAGTTTGGGGGGAAAAGAACTTTTTTTCAACTTTAAGTTGAATTTTGGGATTTTGGAGCCTTTTTTTTTTCCATCTCATTTATGGATTTCTGGTGAGGGAATGAGGAACCTGTAGGAGGATTGATTTGAGGATTTCTTTAATAATTTCCTTTTTCTTGGTGTTCCTTCCACCCTCAGGATTGAAAAAACGAACCAGGAAAGCCTTTGGGATACGCAGGAAAGAGAAGGACACTGACTCCACGTGAGTGGGATCAGGGGGGTTTTTAAAATTTTGGGGGGTTTTTAAAATTTTGGGTTTTTTTTTTATTTTGAGTTTTTTAATTTTGAGGCTTTTTTTTTTAATTTTGGGGTTTTTTTAATTTGGGTTGTTTTGGTTTTTTTTTAATTTTGTGATTTTTTTAATTTTTTTTTTTTTTTAATTTTGGGGGTTTTTTTTTCAATATTGGTTTTTTTCTTTTTAATTTTAGGGGTTTTTTTTATTTTGGGGTTTTTTTAAATTTTGGGGGGGTTTTAAATTTTTGGCGGGGTTTTAATTTTGGGAGTATTTAAACTTTGGGGTTTTCTTTTAAATTTGGGGTTTTTTTAATTTGGGGTTTTTTTTTAAATTGGGGTTTTTTTTTAAATTTTGGGGTTTTTTAATTTTGGGGGGTTAATTTGATTTTTAATATTTTGGGATTTTTAAAATTTTGGGGGTTTTTGTTTAATGTTTGGGGTTTTTGTTTAATGTTTGGGGTTTTTGTTTAATGTTTGGGGTTTTTGTTTAATGTTTGGGGTTTTTGTTTAATGTTTGGGGTTTTTGTTTAATGTTTGGGGTTTTTGTTTAATGTTTGGGGTTTTTGTTTAATGTTTGGGGTTTTTGTTTAATGTTTGGGGTTTTTGTTTAATGTTTGGGGTTTTTGTTTAATTTTAGGGGATTTTAACTTTGGGGGCTTTTTAATTTTGGAGGTTTTAATTTTTGGGTATTTTCTATTTTGGGGTTTTTTTTCCTGTGCAGGAATTTGGGGCGTTTCAGGCCCAAATTTTTGTTATTTTTGGGTAACAACAAACCCATCCCAGCTGTTCCCCTGCACTCCCAGGATTGCTGCAGAGCTCTCCTGGTGGGGGATTTTTGGGATCGGTGGGAATTTGAGCAGATTCATCCCTGCACAAATCGCTCCTTAGGGATGCAAATTCCATTTCCAGGGATGTTTGGGATGGTTGGTGCAGCACGGGGGTTTTGATCCCAGAAAACATCTGGCGGGGGATTCATCCACATCTGGAATGTGGGGGATGCTGAGGCTGGTCCAGGGAGGGGCTGGAGAATCCCCGAGGGGATGGGAAGGGGCTGGAGAATCCCCGAGGGGATGGGAAGGGGCTGGAGAATCCCTGAGGGGATGGGAAGGGGCTGGAGAATCCCTGAGGGGATGGGAAGGGGCTGGAGAGTCACTGAGGGGATGGGAAGGGGCTGGAGAATCCCTGAGGAGATGGGAAGGGGCTCAGGCTGGAGAAAAGGAGGCTCAGGGGGAATTTCTGGCTCTGCACAACTCCCTGCCAGGAGGGGACACTGGGGGGATTTGGGATCTGGGAACAGCTCAGGCTGGATATTTGGGGAAATTCCTTCCTGGTAAGGGTGTCAGATTCCTGTGGATGTGGCGCTTGGGGACAGGGACAGGCTGGATTTGATCTCAGGGGGTTTTTCCAGCCCAAACCATCCCAGTGTCCCCCATCCGTTCGGATTTTTCCCTGAGCTGTTTTCCTTCCTGCCGGGAGTTGTTGGGATGTTTCCCATGCCAAGGGACCCTGCCCAGGTGGCCCTGGTGGCTTTTCCCGCTGTAAGGAGGAGCGGGACAGCGGGAGCACATCCCAAAAAAAGGGATGTACAGCCCCAAAGTGCCGCCCTGCTGTCCCAGGGGTGGCGGCATCCCCCGCCGAGCTGTGGGACAGGCAGGAGCTCCGGCTGGATAAATTCATCCGGGATTTATCCCGATGGGTGGGAAAGAGGCTCCTTTGCATCTCCTGAGGGAGAATCGCTGGATCCAGCCCCAGTTCCAGCTCGGGGGGGATCCCGGAGCGGGGGAGGTCGCGCAGAGGCCGCGGCGGGGGACGCTGCAATTAAAGAGCAGCGCTGATTGAATTAGCGGAGCGCTGATTAGCGCGGCGGGGGCACGGAGCGGGCACGGCCCCGGAGAGGGGAGGGAGCGGGGGAACGGTGGAAAAGGGAGGGATGGAACGGGAGAAGGGAAGGATGGAGAGGGAGAGATGGAACAGGAGAAGGGAAGGATGGAACAAGGAGAATAGGGAGGAATAAGGAGGGATGGAACGGGAGAAGGGAGCAGGGGAATGGAGGGATAGGGAGGGATGGAATTGGAGAAAGGAGGATGGAGAGGGAGAGAAGGGGCAGGGATGAAACGGGAGAGAAGGGAAGGATGGAACAGAGGAAGATGGGAGGGATGGAATGGTGGAATAGGGAGGGATGGAACGGGAGAAGGAAGGATGGAGAGGGAGGGATGGAACAGGGAGAGAAGGGAAGGATGGAACAAGGAGAATAGGGAGGAATAGGAGGAATAGGGAGGGATGGAATGGGAGAAGGGAGGATGGAGAGGGAGGGATGGAACGGTGGAATAGGAAGGGATGGAACAGGGGGAGAAGGGAGGATGGAATGGTGGAATAGGGAGGGATGGAAGGGGAGAAGGGAGGATGGAGAGGGAGAGATGGAACAAGGAGAATAGGGAGGAATAGGAGGAATAGGGAGGGATGGAATGGGAGAAGGGAGGATGGAGAGGGAGGGATGGAACAGGGGGAGAAGGGAGGGATGGGACGGGAAAGAACGGGTAGGGAGGGATGGAACAGGGGGAGAAGGGAGGATGGAGAAGGAGAAGACGGAGTGATGGAATGGGAGGAGGAAGGGGTGGAATGGAGGGAAGAAGGCAGGGATGGAACAGGAGAAGGAAAAGAGGGAGGGAAGGGAGGGATGGAATGAGAGAAGAGGCAGAGATGGAACGGGAAAAGGAAGGGACAGGGATGGAAAGGAGAAGGAAGGCAGGGAATGGAATGGGAGCAGAGGCAGGGGTGGAAAGGGAGAAGGAAGGGATGGAATGGGAGAAGGAAGGCAGGGATAGAACGGTGGAAAAGGGAGGAATGGAATGGGAGAGAAGGAAGGGATGGAGCGGGAGGGAAGGATGGAACAGGGGGAGAAGGGAGGGATGGAGAGGGAGAAGAGGGAGGGGTGGAACTGGAGAAGGGAGGCAAGGATGGAGCAGAGGAGATGGGGGGGATGGAACAGCAGAAAAGGGAAGCATGGAATAGGAGAAAAGGAAGGGATGGGACAGTGGAAAAGAGGGATGGAATAGGAGAAGGAAAAAGGCCGGGATGGAACAGGAGAAGGAAGGGATGGAGAGGGAGAGGAGGAAGGGATGGAATGGGAGCAAAGGCAGGGATGGAACAGTGGAAAAAGGGATGGAGGGAACAGGAGAAGGGACAGGGAGGGAACGGGAGAAGAGAGGGATGGAACAGAAGAATAGAGAGGGATGGAACGGGAGGAGGAAGGCAGGGATGGAACGGGAGCAGAGGCAGGGACGGAGGGAACAGGAGAGGTGGGACACAGGCAGGGATGGACTGGAAAAGGTGAAGGGGAATTATCCCCAAGGCAGGGCAGGAAATCGGGGATTGCGGGAGGTGCAGGAGCCCGCCTGGATCCCGTGGGCGTTTGCATTCCCTAAATCCCAGCCCAGATCCCAAATCCCAAATCCCATTTGGGGATTATCGTCCCTGGGGAGCCTCAGCAGCTCCCAGCCCGTTCAGGAGAGCCAGGAAATTCCTCCAGATGGGATTTGTGTCTGCAGGATGGGCAGGGAAGGTGCCAGCTGGGCAGCAGGAACACTTCATTTATTTATTATTTATTATTTATTATTTATTATTTATTATTTATTATTTATTATTTATTATTTACTTTATTGACACACCCTCACATTTATCACCTGATAACACCAAAGTAAAAAAAAAAAAAATTCTGTGACTTTTCATGGAGCAGCTGTGCTGATGATGTCATAATTCCAGTTTTGGCTGCTGTGACTTAATTTAAATAACAATTTCCACGAGTTGGCTGGGCACTAACTCCTCCTTTTTCTGTCCTTTCCAGAGGGTCGCCAGACAGGGATGGCATCGTGAGTATCGCCCCTCCCTGCCACCCCCACCAGCATCTGTCAGCAGTTTTCTGTTTAATATAGAAAATAATGGAAAAATATATGGAAAAAAAAGTCAAATCCTATTTTTTTTTAATTAAAATATCGACAGAGGGAGACCTGAGGAGTGCTGTTTCCAGCCTTTATTTTTATTTTCTATATTAACCTGAAAACAAGGAAGTGTTTGTGGTTTGGTTTTTGTTTTTTTTTAGTGGCTGCTGCTTTTATTCCTGGTGTTAGAGCTGGGTAGGAGATGGGCCCCACCTCCTAAATTTAATGTTTGATATCAAAAATATTCTGTGTGCAGGCTGAGCTTTATTTTTTTCAGCAAATCCAGATTTTAGGATTTCACCTCAAAATAAAGATGAGCCCCGTGGGAGGCTCAGCAGGCAGAGCAGTGCTGGGGGATTTAAAAAAAAAAAATTTAGGTTGGATAAATTAATAGAGGACAGGTTTGGGTTGGATAAATTAATAAATAGCAAGTTTAGGTTGGATAAATTAATAAGGAACAGGTTTAGGTTGGATAAAATAATAAAGAGCAAGTTTTGGTTGGATAAATTAATTTATCCATCCTAAATTTGTCCTTTATTAATAAAGGACAGGTTTGGGTTGGATAAATTAATAAATGGCAGGTTCATGTTGCATAAATTAATAAATAATAGGTTTAGATTGGATATATTAATAAATAGCAGGTTCATAATGGATGGATAAATTAATAAAGAACAGGTTTAGGATGGATAAATAAATTAATAAAAAGCAGGTTAAGGATGGATAAATTAATAAAGAACAGGTTTTGGATGGATAAATTAATAAAGAACAGGTTTGGGTTTGGATCTGGAGGAATTTCTCCATGGAAAGGGAGCTCAGGGAGGTTTGGGGATGGGCACAGCTCGGACTGGAGCTTTTTAGATTAATTTAAATTTGTTTTTTAATTAATTTCAGCACCCCCAGGCTGTTCCCTCTCCCTGCAGGAATCCCATGGGCAGCTCTCAGGAGCAAAGGGAGCTCGGGTGGCCCCTCCAAGGATGCAGAAATGCAATTTTTGGGGGATAAAATGAAACTGCTGGAGGTGGTTGAGGCAGAGGGGTTGGAGATGGAGATATTAAATATAATTTTTCATCCTCCAGACCCTTTCCCACGTGATTTTTCCACATAAATTTTGACTGCTGAACAGGAAAAATCCACTTTTAAACCTGGTGGAGCCACAGCTGAGCCTCCCTTTCCTGACAAATCCGCATTCCTTAGCTCCCAAAATTTAGTTTTTGTGCGTTTAAAAAAAAAAAAAAAAAAAAAAAAGGCGAGGAGCAGATTTTTAACCCTTTTTCTGCCGCCCCCACCCCTTGCAGCAGCCCAGCCCTCATCCCAATGATCCAAGTTCCAATAGCAAAGCCGAGGGCACACAGGAAGGAGGAAATAAAAACGGGGTAAGGAAAGCTGAGCCGGGCTCGGGGGCGTGGAAAACAGGGAATCATCCTCGGTTTGGAACGAAAAAAAAATAAAGGCAATTTTGGTTTTTCCGGAGTGCAGGAAAAACCAGCCAGGCTGGTGGAGAAGGGGTTAAAGAGAAATGGGTGGGGGGGAAAAGCAGGAATTCCCTGGAGCAGCATCCAGAATTCCCACTGGAGGTTTTCCCTCCATCCTTGGGCAGGGATGGGGATGTTCCCACTGGGATGAAGCTCAGGAGTGCTGGATTATCCCAAAATTGGCCCAAAACATTTCCTCACCTCTCCCTGAGGAATTTTGGGTGTCCACCTGAGAAATATGCAAAAAAAAAAAAAAAAAAAAAATCCCCAAATCCTTTCCATCTCAGTGGGGGAATTCCAGGGATTCTGGGATTCTGTGGGATTTTGTGGGATGTGCTCCTGCTTCCTCCCTTCCAACCACGGGAATTTTCCTTTCCAGAAGAAAACCAACGGAGCCCCAAATGGATTTTATGCAGAGATCGACTGGGACAGATACGTGAGTGTCCCCTGGAGCTTCCCTGCATCCCGCGGCAATCCCGGGCTCCTCCCACTCTCATTTTGGGATTTTTGGGTGAAATCAGCTCTGTCCAGACACCAATTCCACACCTGCAGGTCAAGCAGAATTCCCAGGAGTGAGGTGGCTCTGGAGAGCTCTGGGCTGGCCCGGGGGGTGTTGTAATTTATCCAGAGAAAATATAACATAAATATATATTTATTATTTATATTAATATTGTTTATAAAATTATAAGCAAGGATTAAAACCTTTCCCTGGTGGAATTTGAGGTGTGTGCAGGACATCCTTTCCCACAGGAGGAAAGAGCTGCTCCAGCTCTCCAGGAACTAATTAATTCCTGATTTTCCTGTTTGTTTGGTTATTTTTTTTTGTTGTTGTTGTTCCCTATCCAGAACTCACCTGAGCTGGATGAGGAGGGATACAGCATCAGACCTGAGGAACCAGGATATATCCTTTGGTTTTGGCTTTGCCTCTTGGGTTGGGTTGGCAGGAGGTTCACAGGCAGGTCACTGGCTCTCTTTATTCCATTATTATTATTTTTATTATTAATTATTATCTATTTCCACCTTTTTATTTTCATTTGGAGCTGGCACTCCACAGGTAAATCTGCATTCCCGAGGGAATTTATATTTGGATGGTTTGTGATTCATGAGGAGTGGGGGAACATCCCGTGGGAGACCAGAATGGTCCTGGAGAAAAGGGGGATCAGGGAGGAATTCCTGGTTTTTGGCAAGCAGGGAGCAGCCAGGGGGGATCTGGGATCTGCTCCCAGGGAATGGGGACAGGAGAGGGAATGGCCTCAAGTGCCAGGGGGGGTTTAGGTTGGATATTTTATTTAAAATCCCTGTGGATGTGACACTGGGGGATGGCTGGACCTGATTATCTCATAGGGCTTTTCCAGCCTGAACAATTCCATGGAATGCAGCCATGGATCCACATCCTGGGCTGGATTTACCCCGGGAACAGCAGCTCCACATTCTTGGGGTGCAGCAGTGACATCCCCAGCTCGGGATTTCCTGCCCTTTATTTGGGGTCAGAGTTCCAGAGGAGGTTTAGGTTGGATTTTTTATTAAAAATCCCTGTGGATGTGACACTGTGGGATATGGGGCAGTGCTGGGGGATGGCTGGACCCGATTTATCCCATTGGGCTTTTCCAGCCTGAACAATTCCATGGCTCCACATCCTGGGCTGGATTTACCCCGGGAACAGCAGCTCCACATTCTTGGGGTGACACCCCCAGCTCGGGATTCCTCTCCCTGTAAAACCCTGTGACCGATTTGGGGTTTCGGTACCCACCAAACCCCCTCTCTTGTAACACCACAAACCTTCCTTGACGGCGCTGCACCCACCAAAGGGAAGCACTTCTACTCCTCCAGCGAGTCGGAGGAGGAGGAGGAGGCGCACAAGAAATTCAACATCAAGATCAAGCCGCTGCAGGCCAAGGACGCGCTGCGCAGCGCGGCCACCGCGGACGAGCTCCGGGCATCCGTGGGCAACATCGCGCTGTCCCCGTCCCCCGTGGTGAGCCCACGCGAGCCCCGGGGCGCCCCAAACCCGGCAGCGCATCGTGTTCCGCTCGGTTCTCTCGGGGTGTTTTAGGGGGGTGGTTTAAGTGGTTTGAAAATTCGCTTTGCGGCTGGTGAAAGGGAGCAGGGTGTGTCGCCCGCTGGTTTTTCTCACCTCTTCTCCTCGTTTATTTTTATTTATTTTTATTTTTTTTTTTTTAATGAGGGAAAAAGAGGGGGGTTTTTTTGATCGTCACCGTTCAGGGTCTTGCCAAGGAATCTGTCTGTGGGGTTTTCTATGGGATTTTAGAGGTTTATTTCTCTCCCTGGATGTGAATCCAAGTTTCTGAGGGTCTTGCCCTGATTCCCAAGCCAAGGAAATCATCTGTGGGGTTTTCCATGGGATTTTAGAGGGTTTATTTCTCTCCCTGAATGTGAATCCAAGTTTCTGAGGGTCTTGCCCTGATTCCCAAGTCAAGGAAATCATCTGTGGGGTTTTCCATGGGATTTTAGAGGTTTATTTCTTTCCCTGGATGTGAATTCAAGTTCCTGGAATGTTCTTCCCATTGAGAGTCTTATCCTGATTCCCAAGCCAAATAATTCAGCTGTAGGATTTTCCATGGGATTTTTGATGGGTGTTTCTTATCCTGGATGTGAATCCAAGTTCCTGAGGGTCTTGCCCTGATTCCCAAGTCAAGGAAATCATCTGTGGGATTTTCCATGGGATTTTTGAGGGTTATTTCTCTCCCTGGATGTGAATCCAAGTTCCTGCAGGGTTCTTCCCATTCAGGGTCTGGCCCTGATTCCCAAGCCAAAGAATCCATCTGTAGGATTTTCCATGGGATTTTTAAGGTGTATTTCTCACCCTGGAGCTGAATCCAGGTTCCTGGAGGAAAAGGTCATTTTCCCTTAGTCCATCCTGCCATAAAAAACATCCCCCTCTGCTTTTCCTAAGGCTCATTAAAAATATTCCAGTTGTCTCCAGCCATGATAAAATTGGATTCTGGGCTTTTAGTGTGGGTTTTTAGTGAGTTCCCAGGCAAAGCTTTCCATGATTTATAAATAAATAACCTGGATCTGAAGTGTCAGTGGCTCTCCAAGCCAAACTGAAATAAAATCCGAGTGTTTTGTTTCTGCTTCCCAAGCAGGGAGTTGCTGTTTGTTGGCATTTCAGGAGTAGGAATGGCAGCTGGATGCTTTGGGAAGCACCAAAAAAAAAAAAAAAAAATAAAAAATAAAAAAAAGGGGGAAAGCCTGACCTCGAAATGAGCAATTTAATAATGATAGTAGTAAGAATGGTATTAGGAAAACCAAGTTTTTGTGGGATGTGCATTTTACCAAATGTGATTTTTGTCTTTTCTTTTCTGGGGCGTTTTCCTGCTGGAGTTGGGGGGTGGGGGCAGGAACTGGGATGGGATTGGGGACAGGAACTGGGTTGGGATGGGGGCAGGAATTGGGATGGGATTGGGGGCAGGAATGGGATTGGGACAGGAATTCCAGCTTGTCCTGGGCTCTGCCAAACCAGCCTCAAAGCTCTGCTGGGAGATGATAAATCCCATGGATTGGGCTGGGCTGGAGCAAAAATCCCACAGATTGGGCTGGGAGGGAGATCATAAATCCCATTAATTGGGTTGGGATGGAGCAAAAATCCCATGGATTTAGCTGGGATGGAGCTCATAAATCCCATGGATTGGGCTGGGATGGAGATCATAAATCCCATCCCATTCCACACCTCCCTGGGAATGGCCCTTGTGTTTTACCAATGGAATTCTCTCCCTAAAATGCCTATAAATATATAAAATAAAACTTTTATATTTCCCAATGTTCCCTCTCCCACTGGAGACTTGCTCCTGTCCCTCTGCTTTGTCTTTAACCTGACACAAATCTTCTATTCCTCTTTATAAAAAAAAAATCTCTCACCTTCTCACTCTCTTTCTCTTTTTTTGTTTGTTTTGTTTTGTGGTTTTTGGTTTTTTTCTTTTTTTTTTTTTTTTGTTTGTTTGTTTGTTTGTTTGTTTGTTTGTTTGTTTTTTGGGGTTTTTTTTGTTTTGTTTTTTATTTTCTCTCTGCCTTCTTTTAGAGGAAAAGCCCGGTAAGAAATGCGATTTTTATCTCCTGGAATCATTTTAACCCAGCCTTGTGTGCTCTTGCCCCGCCCCTAGAGCTGAAACGCCAACAGCAAATCCCAAACCTGCCCCTCTGGGGCGGAATAAATTCCCTTTTTGGCTGCTCAGAGCATTTGGGATGTGCAGGAGCAGAGCTGGGGGGACCCAGGGCGGGACAAGGAGCGGATCCCACAGGAAGGAGGGGGCAGGAAAGGGGTTTGTGCCGGGGATCCCCCGTTTCCCAGGATTTGGGGCTCTCCTGGATCTGTAGGGTTTGTGCCGGGGATCCCCCGTTTCCCAGGATTTGGGGCTCTCCCGTTTCCCAGGATTTGGGGCTCTCCTGGATCTGTGGGGTTTGTGCCGGGGATCCCCATTTCCCAGGATTTGGGGCACTCCCGGGATCCCCCGTTTCCCGGGATTTGGGGATCCCCCGTTTCCCAGGATTTGGGGATCCCCCGTTTCCCAGGATTTGGGGCTCTCTTAGATCTGTGGGGTTTGTGCCGGGGATCCCCCGTTTCCCAGGATTTGGGGCTCTCCCGGGAGCTGTGGGGTTTGTGGCGGGGATCCCCCATTTCCCAGGATTTGGGGCTCTCCCGTTTCCCAGGATTTGGGGCTCTCCTGGATCTGTGGGGTTTGTGCCGGGGATCCCCATTTCCCAGGATTTGGGGCACTCCCGGGATCCCCCGTTTCCCAGGATTTGGGGCTCTCCTGGATCTGTGGGGTTTGTGGCGGGGATCCCCCGTTTCCCAGGATTTGGGGCTCTCCCGGGATCCCCCGTTTCCCAGGATTTGGGGCTCTCTCAGAGCTGTAGGGTTTGTGCTGGGGATCCCCCGTTTCCCAGGATTTGGGGCACTCCCGGGATCCCGGAGCTGTGGGGTTTGTGCTGTGGGGTTTGTGGCGGGGCTCCCCCGTTTCCCAGGATTTGGGGCTGTCCCGGGCTCCCCCGTTTCCCAGGATTTGGGGCTCCCCCGTTTCCCAGGATTTGGGGCTCCCCCGTTTCCCAGGATTTGGGGCTCTCCCGGGATCCCCCGTTTCCCAGGATCTGGGGCTCTCCCGGAGCTGTGGGGTTTTGGGGTGCTGACCTGTCACTCTCTGACCAGGTGTCTCTTCTCTCCCCTTCTCGCTGACCCCAGCGGCGCAGCCCGGTAAGGAACGGGATGGGAATAACGGGAACGGGGTTGGGGAATAACGGGAACGGGGTTGGGGTTGGGGACTGGGGAATAATGGGGATGGGGAATAATGGGATTGGGAAAGGGAATGGGGTCTGGGATTGGGACTGGGCTCTGGGAACGGGCTTTGGGATTAGGCTTGGGGAAGAGGATTGGGAATGGGATTGGGGAATAGGGTCTGGGATTGGGGAATCTGCTCTGGTATTGGGAATGGGGACTGGGAATGGGATTGGGGGACGGTTTTTTTTCCTGTGGGTTTTTTTTTTTTTTTTTTTTTTTGTGGGGTTTTTTTCTGTGGGGTTTTCTGCTCCCTGGGGCCCAGGAAATGTCCCCTCCTGCCACCTCAGCTGGGGTGACAGCTGCCCTGACCAATCACTTTTATCCCTTTGTTTCTCCTTGCAGGGGACGATTAAAAGGAATTTATCCAGTAAGTAAAAAAAAAAAAAAAAAACCAAAATACACTCCCTGCATGATGATGATTTTTTGGGATATTCCTGACCCTGTCCTGTCTGTGCTGTGGGGTCAGGGGATATTTTGGGATATTTTGGGATATTCCTGACCCTGTACTATGGGATCAGGGGATATTTTGGGATTCCTGACCCTGTGCTGTGGGGTCAGGGGATGTTTTGGGATATTTTGGGATATTCCTGACCCCGTGCTATGGGGTCAGGGGATTTTTTGGGATATTTTGGGATTTTCCTGACCCTGCCCTGTCTGTGCTATGGGGTCAGGGGATATTTTGGGATATTTTGGGATATTTTGGGATATTTTGGGATATTTTGGGGGATATTTTGGGATATTTTGGGATATTTTGGGATATTTTGGGATATATTTTGGGATATTTTGGGATATTCCTGACCCTGCCCTGTCTGTGCTGTGGGATCAGGGGATATTTTGGGATATTTTGGGATTTTTTGGGCTGCTCCTGACCCTGCCCTGTCTGTGCTGCCCAGGTGAGGAGATCTCCCGGCCCCGGCGCTCCACGCCCACCCCAGACCCCGCCAGGTCAGTGCCGAGCCCGGGGAAATTCCCGAGGCTGCTCCTCCCACCGCGAGCTGGGAATTCCCATAAACGGGATTTTGGGAAGGAATTATTCCCCGGGATGGGGGAGGAATTCCCGCTGGGGTGTCCCAGACCAGGCTAAAATCCGTGAAAATCCCAAAGTTTGCGGGAAAAGCAGCAGGAAAAAAATCCAGGGGAAATTCAGCCTAAAAAAATCGCTCTAAATAACATTAAAATCCCCCAGAAATTGAAAAATAAATGGCCAGAAAAATCTCACAACATCTGCACTAAAAAAAATAAAAAATGGCCCCAAAATCCAGTGAGATTCCAGGAATTTCTGAGGGAAAACTGGGGAAGTGAGTGGGCAAAATATCTGGAGGAAATAGGACTTAAAATGGCACAAAAAGGCTGAAAATCACAAGAAAAAATGGCCCAAAAATTCCTGAAATCCACACTAAGACACCTAAACTCTGCCAAAATTCCAAGGATTGCTGGGAAAAATCCAGGGAAAATTCAGCCTAATAAATTCACACTAAGAGATGCAAAAATCAATATGAAAATGGCCAGAAATAGTCCTAAAATCGACACTTAAACAGCCCAAACCAGTCAGAATTCCAGGTATTATTGGGAAAAACATCAGGAAAAATCCAGGAGAAATTCAGCCTTAACAACCCAGGAAAATCCTGAAAAATTCTCACTGAGAAACACAAAAATCCACAAGAAATTGCACCAAAAATAGCCAGAAAAGTTCCTAAAATCTGCCCTAAAAACCCAAACACGGCCCCAAAATCCAGTGAGAGTCCAGAGATTTTTGAGGAAAAAACTGGAAAATTGTGTGGGGAAATTTCTGGAGGAAATGAGAGTTAAAATGGCCAAACCCCTTTAAAATAGCACAAAAAATGACCCCAAAAAGTCCTATAATAAATATAATTTAAATAAAGATATAAAAATAATTCTCAAATAATTACTTTATAAATCCTTTCCCATGAAGTTTTTACTGACCCTAAAGCAGCACAGCTGTCTTTCCTTTTTTTTTTTTTTTGTTTTGTTTGGGGTTTTTTTTTTGTTTGTTTGTTTGGTTGGTTGGTTTTTTGGGGGGGGTTTTTTTGGGGTTTTTTTGGGTTTTTTTTTTATTTTTGTTCTTGTTTTTTGTTTTGGTTTGGTGTTTTTTTTTTTTTTTTTGTTTTAGTTTTTTTGTTGTTGTTTTTTTTGTTTTTATTGGTTTGTTTGTTTTGGTTTTTTTTGTTTTGTTTTATTTTGTTTTATTTTTGTTCTTGTTTTTGTTTTGGTTTGGTTTTTTTTGGTTTTTTTTTGTTTTAGTTTTTTTGTTGTTGTTTTTTTTGTTTTTTCTGTTTTTATTGTTTTTTATTTTTGGTGGGGTGTTTTTGTTTTTGTTTTTGTTTTTGTTTTTGTTTTTGTTTTTGTTTTTGTTTTTGTTTTTGTTTTTGTTTTTGTTTTTGTTTTTGTTTTTGTTTTTGTTTTTGTTTTTGTTTTGTTTTCCCCATTTGGAATCCCGTGCTTGGCCGGCTCCTCCTGGCTGTGGGACACAAAATAAACTGGAAATGTTGAATTTTCGCAGGAGGGCGGGGCAGGACCCCGCAGCGCTGGCCCCGCTCTTCGGGCCCCCCCTGGAGTCCGCACTGGGGGAGCAGAAACTGGAGGGTGAGTCTGGGGGAGGGGGCTGGGGGCGGGGGGAGGGGTTTGGGACATGGGGAGAGGGTTTGGGATGTGGGGAGGGGGTTTGGGGACGTGGGGAGGGGGTTTGGGGACACGGGAGGGTGAGTCTGGGGAGGGGGAGGGGGGCTTGGGGACGGGATGGGTGAATTTAGGGCTGGGGAAAAGGATTTGGGACACGGGGAGGTGGTTTGGGGGGATGGAGGGGTTTGGGGACAGGGCAAGGGAGTTTAGGGACATAGGGAGGGGATTTGGGGACATGGGGAGGGGGTTTGGGGCTGGGGAGGGGGTTTGGGGTGAAGGAGTTTGGGGACCTGGGAAGGAGTTTGGGGACAGGATGAGTTTGGGGCCGTGGCAAGTGAATTTGGGGACGTGGGGAGGGGGTTTGGGACATGGGGAGAGGGTTTGGGATATGGGGAGGGGGTTTGGGGTGAAGGAGTTTGGGGACCTGGGAAGGAGTTTGGGGACAGGATGAATTTGGGGCCATGGCAAGTGAGTTTGGGGACAGGACAAGTGAGTTTGGGGACCTGGTGAGTTGGGGCTGGGGGATGAGTTTGGGGACCTGAGAGGGAGTTTGGGGTCATGGCAAGTGAATTTGGGGACAGGGTAAGTGAATTTAGGGATCTGGTGAGGGAGTTTGGGGACCTGGTGAGTGACTTTGGGATCATGATGAGTGAATTTGGGGACCTGGTGAGTGACTTTGGGGCCCTGGGGAGTGAGTTTGGGGTCAGGGTGAGTTTGGGGTCAGGGTGATGGAGTTTGGGGCCCTGGAAAGGGAATTTGGGGACAGGGCAGGGGACTTTGGGGCCATGGTGAGTTTGGGGCTGGGGTGGAGGATTTGGGGACAGGGTGAGTGAATCCAGGGACCTTATTTTTCATTTTCCTACCTGATGGGTTTGGGTTTTGGTTTTTTTGGGTTTTTTTGTTTTTTTTTTTTTTTTTGCATCTCCTAAAATTCCAAACCACTTTTGTCATCAGTGCAATGTTTTCCTTCCCATAATTTGATTTCTCAGAGTCCACCCCTGGCATTGTTTTATTTGTCAAGCAGCATAAATGTCAAACTAATTGAGTGTCCTGCTTCAAAATCAGACAGGATTTTAATTACCCACCATTGCATGTCTTTAATTAATGAGGTTTCTGTCACTGTCTGGGCCCTCTTTTCCCACAGTCTGTCTCTCATCCAATTGTTTGGGTGTTTGGAAGAAAAAAATTTGGGTTTTTCATTGTTTTCAAATGTTTCTTTTTGATTTTTCAGCTGCTCTGGACCAGCCTGAGATATGGGGGTCAGTCCAGCCCATCAACACAAACCTCGAGTCCCCAAAACTTCCAAGACCTTTTCCAACTGGAAGTAAGTGAGATAAAAATAAATTAATATCTCCAGACATCAAAGATCTGAGTTTTCCCCATCCAGCCCGTGCAGTTCTATAATATTTTAAATTAAAGGGGTTTTTTTTCCCCTTTGTTTGACTTGGGTTCCAGCGCTGTGGGGTGGAGGGATGGGATGGATTCCCTGCTTGGAAAACTTGGCTGGAAAAGTTGGGAGCGCCGGTTTTTCCAGGAAAACATCGGGAAGAGCAGCACAGCCCCGAATCCCCGAGGTTTTTTTTTGTGTTTTTTTTTTTTTTTTTTTTTTATTGCAGCTTTCCCTGTGCCTGGGGCAGCTGGGGAACCATTTCTGGTTAATTAGCCGCTCTTAATTACCCCAAACAAATTCAAATCCCGGATCCACGTGGGATGGGCAGGGGAGAAAGGTGGAGACGGCAGAATTTAATTAAAATGCTAATTGAGGGGGGTGAAGTTTGAAACAGCAAATTAAAATAAATTAAATAAATAAAAAAGGGGGTGGGGGAAATCCCAAAAAAAGGAAGAAAAATAGGGATGGATGGATGGGATATTGGGAATTAATCCCTCCATGGGATGGGATTCCGGACGCCTCATCCCTGCCCGATATTCCAAGCGATGTCCCGCCCTCCCCGCCGCCCTCCAGCTGAATTTTCCCAAATTTTCCCTCCCCTCCCGCTCTGTTGCAGCCCCCCCGCCGCTGCCCCCGAAGAACGTCCCGGCCACGCCGCCGCGCACCGGCTCGCCCCTGCCGCTGGCCACCGGTAACCGGGGAGAGGGGACAGACCGGGGACACAGCCCTGGGGACAGACCGGGGACACAGCCCGGGGAGAGGGGACAGGACCCATTCCTGGATCTGGGAGGGATAAATCCCATCCCCGACTCTGGGAGAGAAAAAAAATCTCATCCCCAGCTCTGGAGGGAAAAAAATCCCATTCCCGGCTCTTGGGGAGGGATAAATCCCATTCCCGGCTCTTGGGGAGGGATAAATCCCATTCCTGGCTCTTGGGGAGGGATAAATCCCATTCCTGGCTCTTGGGGAGGGATAAATCCCATTCCTGGATCTGGGAGGGATAAATCCCATTCCCAGCTTTTGGGGGAGGGATAAATCCCATTCCCAGCTCTGGGGAGACCCTGGAGGGGACAGGTCCCAATCCCAGCCCTGGGGTGGCACTGGGGATGGGATAAGTCCCATTGCCAGCTGTGGGGTGGCTCTGGGAGGGAAAAAATCCCATTCCCAGCTCTGGGAGGGGAAAAAATCCCATTCCCAGCTCTGGGAGGGGAAAAAATCCCATTCCCAGTCCTGGAGGGGAAAAATCCCATCCCCAGCCCTGTGGTGGCACTGGAGGGGACAGGTCCCCATGGCTGCATTTTGGGCACAGATTTGGTCCCTGTGCATCCTCTTCCCTCGGAATTCAGAGAATTCCAGGCTGGGCTGGGCTGGCAGGAGTTTCCATCCCATCCAGCTCCCTGTGCCATGAGCAGGGACACCTCCCACTGTCCCAGGCTGCTCCAAACCCCAGCCTGGCCTGGGGCACTGCCAGGGGCAGCCACAGCTTTGTGGGTTCCAGTGGATGCTGCCTTAGCAGCAGCACAAATATTTATTTTTTTTTTGGCTGCCAAGTTGGTCTCACCCCGGTGAAATGAATGTTCTTTACACCATCCCTGCCTTTGGGTCAGTCAGTCTGGGATTTGCAGGATTAGCCTTGATATCCTGCTGAAAACTGGGATAAATTCCCAACTCCAGAGCCCTGTGCTGAGGAAATAACAAATTCCTGCTGCAGGGTGGGAAGAGCCCGGGGCAGGGAAGGGAAATGGGCTGGGAATGAAGGAAAACCCGAGGGCAGGGATGGAAAATACCCTGAGGGCATCAGGTGCTTCCAGGAATATAATTCATGGTGCTGGCTGATGGAAAACAGGGTTTGAGCAGGGAGGGAACTCGGGGGTGGAGCTCCTCGGCCACCAAGGGCTCCCCTGCTCTGTCCATCCCCATCTCATCTGTGCTCCCACACCCCGAAATTCCTGCTCCAGGGAGCAGCAGGGTGTCCCTGTCCATCCATCCATCCATCCATCCATCCATCCATCCATCCATCCATCACCTGCTGTGCCTCGTGTATCTGCCGAGCTGAGCTCTGCTCTTGTCTGGTTTAGCAAATTCCTCTCTTATCCCCTGCCCTAAATGTGGAGCCGTGGATGGATCCCCAAAACAGAGGAGCAGGGATGGGGTGATGCTGCCCTGAGGATCCCAGAGGGCATTTGGGGTTAGGATCTCCCTTCCCTGGATGTGAAACGCTTGGCTGATGGATCTGTGCTGGTGCTGGAGCCAGAACTGTGGTTCTGGGAGTGCTGGTGTGTGGTGGCTCAGTGAGCAGAGCCCCAAAATCCTGATCTGTGCCCCAAAATCCTGATCTGTGCCCCAAAATCCCGACCTGTTCTTGCTTCTGGCTGGAATCCATTCCCTGTGGCTGGAATCCACTCCCCATGTGCATCTGTGCTGCATGCCCAGACTCCAGCAGTGTCCAACCAGCATGTCTAAATATATATATATATTTATATTTATATATATTTATACCTGAGTGTTTATAAATATATATACAGAGAGAGTGGGGCGTGCCAGAGTGCTGAGCGCACCCCTTTGATCTCTGCTAGTAGTAATCTGATAACTCAGAGCTGCTGATGAGGACGTGGTGTGGTTTAGAGGACAGGACAAGGCTGGGAATTCGGGGGAAATTTGGGATTCTCTGCTGTGAGTGCCGGCTCGTGCCGCGTGCTCCCTCCTCCAGCCCTCGGATCCCGCGGGATTCATCCCACGTCGCACCCGGCCGCGGTGGAAACGTTCTTGCCCATGAATTATATCAATACAAATAAGAGAAGGCTGTTTGCGAGCCTCTCCCGTAGAAGTAGAGCCCGTAGAGAGTAGCGCAGCCCTGTGCTAATGCTCGCTGTAAAATAAACCTCCTCTGACCGCAGGAGGGGACCAGGCAGCAGCAGAGCCCAAACGGGACAAACTCCCGTCCATCAATGACTTGGACAGCATTTTTGGCCCCGTGCCGTCCCCTAAATCTGCTGCTGCCACGGCGGAAGACAAGTGGGTCAATTTTTCCGATCAATCCCCGGAAAACGCTGCTCCGGAGTTGTCGCCCCGGGACAAGGCGCCGTCGCCGCCGGTGGCCGCGGGTAGCCCGGCCGAGCATCCCCGCCCGCTGCCCTCGCCGCTGCAGCTGCAAGACGCTCCCAAGAAGCTCCCCGAGCATCCTCAGCTTAAGGAGGATCCCGCCGAACCCGCCGCATCCTCCCCCAAAGATTTCGGGGCGGCCCAAAGAGCCACCCCGCCGCCCCCTCCGCCGCCCACCTACCGCGCCGTGGTGTCGTCCCCCGGACCGGGCGGAGGCACGGGAAGCGCCAGCGGTACGTGCTGTGAGCTCGGGGGTGTTCGGGGGTCCCCCCAGCCCGTGCCGTGCTGCCCCGGTGTGTGCTGCCCCCGCCGTGCGCCCCCCGAAGCTCGCAAAGCTCGCCCCGAAACGGGGCGCGGGGCTCTCGCTGTGGTTGGTGTTGCTGTAGTTCTGTCGGGATAGGGGTTGTAGCGGATTGAGCGAGCCTCAGGTCCAGGGTTTTGTTTTGTTTTGTTTCTTTTTTGGGGATTTTTTTTGTTTGTTTAGGTTTTTTTTATCACATCCTCCCACCCCGGTAATTCACGGGTGTGGATGTGCTCGGTTCTTTCCCGGCTCTGGGGATGGGGAGATGCGCTCCAGGGTGAGGCTGCTGCCTCTGCCTGCCTTCAGCTGCTTAATTATAAATGTTCATTAAGGCAAACGAGCCGGGGGAGGCTCGGGTTGCTCACACTCCTCGCTGGAGCAGCTGCAGCCCGAGCCTGGCCCCAGCTCGGCCCCATCCTGCATCCCGGGGGTGATTTTGGAGGGGATCTCGGTGGTGGGGTGGGTGTGCAGCCCCCCAGCTCCGTGTCCAGCCCTGCCACCTCCCCCTGGGAGCTTGGGGTTTGTGTCGCTGCCGGGGTTTGTGTCGCTGCCGGGGTTTGTGTCGCTGCCGGGGTTTGTGTCGCTGCCGGGGTTTGTCGCCTCCAGGAGGGTCCCCTGCGTGTGGCTGGCGCTGCGAGTGTGGCTTTGCTTCAGTGCTGGTGGCTTTTCTGTGCTGGCTCGGGGGGTGGGAGGGGTCCCTGTGGGGGCTGCGGTGTCCAGCTGGAGCTGGGATCTCCAGGATTCCTCCTGCCCTGCTCCCTCCCGGCTGAGCGCGGGGTGGAGCCGGGCCAGGGGCTCCCAGGTGGGGAGGGATGGATGGAGAAGCTCAGCCCGTCCCAGAGGATCCACATCCCTTCTGCAGGAGCTGCTCCAGCCTGGAGTGCTGGGAAATCCCAGAAATGCTGGGAATCCTCCCAAAGCTGCAGCAGATCCAGCGGCTGTCCCGCTCCTCCCACCTCCCCAGGGCTCGTTTTTGGGATCTCCAGGATCTCCTCCTGCTGTCCCAGGCAGGGCTGGGGACCTGCTGGAGGGATCTCAGCTTGTTCCAAACCCCCTCCACACCCAGAATTCCAGCAGATTTCTGATTCCACTCTTGTTTCCACTTGCTGTCAGCTCCTGGTGGAGGAAATATCCATGCCCTGGGTGGAAGCCACCATCCACCAGGCTGTGGCTACCTGGTGGCCACAGAACCCCTCGGGAAGGCTCCATCAGAGGATAGTCCTGCAAGGTTATTTCCCCTCAGTGTTTCCTATTTTAGTCGGAAAAAATTCAGACTTTGGTTCCCAAATTAGGCTTTGAAATGAAGGTGGCTTGGATTTTGGAGCTGTGCAAAGGAATGTCTGGAATTCACTCCCTTTAAGCCAGGCCCTCTCTTGTCTGAGCCTGCTCTCCTTCACCTCTTCTTGTTTCTATAAATCCAGCCTTGATCTTTGATTAATCTGAGCTATCACCCAAAAAAACGTGGGAAGTTATTCTCTTGGAAGGGGGGAAATGATGGAGTCATCATCTCATGGTCTGGAAGTTCGTGGCAAACCCCGGGAGTGAGGTGTGAGCTCCTCCCTCCCGTTCCTGCTGCCACCCCTGCCTGTTCTGCCAGCTCCAGTTCTCGCTGGAATTCTCCCGGCAGGAATTCCTGTGTGTGGAGCCAAGCAGGCTCCTGGATCTCCCGTGCTGAAATTCCCATTTGATCCCAGAAATCCCCTTTTTGCAGCAGGGTCCGTGTGAGCCCTGAGATCATCAGCTCTTCTCTGGGAAACCTGGAACAGCAAATCCCAAACCCTTCCTCTTCCACCCTTCCCTTCTCTGCTGGGCCAGAGCTTTGCCCTGTGCTGAGCATCCCTAATCCCCCATCCTAAACTTGTCCTTTATTAATTAAGGACAGGTTTGAGTTGGTTAAATTAATAAATAGCAGGTTCAGGTTGCACAAATTAATAAAGAACAGATTTTGATTGGATATATTAATAAAGAACAGGTTCTGGTTGGATAAATTAATAAATAGCAAGTTTAGGTTGGATAAATTAATAAAGGACAAGTTTGGGTTGGATAAATCAATAAATGACACGCTGAGCATGCCCATATTGGCTGGCACAGCTCCCAGATTCACAGTTTTGAGCAGCCCCCGGCAGGAATCTCTGCACCATCCGCTCTGGGTGTCCCATCCCGGGCTCTGGATGTGCCACCCGGGCTCTGGGTGTCCCAGTCCGGGCTCTGGGTGTCCCATCCCGGGCTCTGGGTGTCCCACCCGGGCTCTGGGTGTCCCATCCCGGGCTCTGGGTGTCCCAGCCTGAGCTCTGGATGTCCCACCCCGGGCTCTGGATGTCCCACCCCGGGCTCTGGGTGTCCCACCCGGGCTCTGGATGTCCCACCCCGGGCTCTGGGTGTCCCATCCCGGGCTCTGGGTGTCCCATCCGGGGCTCTGGATGTCCCACCCGGGGCTCTGGATGTCCCACCCGGGCTCTGGGTGTCCCAGCCCGGGCTCTGGGTGTCCCAGCCCGGGCTCTGGATGTCCCACCCGGGCTCTGGGTGTCCCACCCGGGGCTCTGGGTGTCCCACCCGGGCTCTGGGTGTCCCACCCGGGCTCTGGATGTCCCAGCCCGGGCTCTGGGTGTCCCAGCCCGCGGGGCGCTCACAGCTCCCGTTCCTCGCAGGTTCCTCGTCCCCCGCCCGCCCCGGGACGCCGCTGGCCGCCTGTGCCACCCCGCCCCCGCCGCCGCCCCGACCCCCGTCCCGGCCCAAGCTGCCCCCGGGCAAACCCCCCGTGGGGGATGTGGTACGTGGGGACGGGCTGGGGGCGGCACGGGGCGCGGGTGGCGCTGCCAGGGTGGGATGGGACAGGGGGATGGGACAGGGACAGGGGGTGGCACTGCCAGGATGGGATGGGGCAGGGGGAGGAGAGTGGCACCAGCCTGGAATGGGACAGAGGGATGAGCCAGGAGTGGCACTGCCAGCCTGGAGTGGGACAGTGCCAGCCTGGAATAGGACAGGGGGAGGAGAGTGGCACTGCCAGCCTGGAATGGGACAGGGGGATGTGCCAGGGGTGGCACTGCCAGGATGGGATGGGACAGAGGGAGGAGAGTGGCAGTGCCAGGCTGGAATGGGACAGGGGGATGTGCCAGGGTTGTGAGGTGGCACTGCCAGGCTGGAATGGGACAGTGCCAGGGGTGAGGGGTGACATTGCCAGGCTGGAGTGGGACAGAGGGATGTGCCAGGGGTGGCACTGCCAGGCTGGAATGGGACAGAGGGACGTGCCAGGGGTGGCAGTGCCAGCCTGGAGTGGGGCAGTGCCAGGGCTGGGGCTGGCACTGCTGTGTGGGTACAAAACAACCCCCAAAGGATCCCTGAGGACCAGGGGGTCCCAGTGCCCAGCTGTGGGAATAAAGGATTTCTGAATGAAGAACTAATGCAGGAGTTGATTTATTGTTTATTTTATATTTTATTTCTGTTTTTTAGAATGATTGTTTACACGATTACATGATTTTATTTTGTTCACGTGTTTTGTTGGGATTTTGCAGGAAATATGATTGGTTATAGTTTGGTGCTTTACTGTTCATTTTCATTTTTTAAATTTTGATATTTTGTTTTCTAGGGGTTTTTTTTGTTTGTTTGTTTGTTTGTTTGTTTGTTTGTTTGTTTGTTTGGGTTTTTTGGGGTTTTTTTGGAGTTTTTTTTTGTTTTTTGTTTTTTTGGGTTTTTTGTTTTGTTTTGTTTTGGGGTTTTTTGGGTTTTTTGGGTTTTTTTGGTTTTTTAATCTAGCATAATTTATACTTTAGTAGTTCTGACGAATTTCAGAGCGTTTGCTAAGACTGAAAAACACCTAAAAACGGCTCTGCTGGTGCACCTGATATAAACGATGGCCTAAAATATTCAAATTCATTGCCCCACCCGGCCCATTCCCCCATCCCACGGCTGCTGCAGCTCCCACCCTGGGCGTGGATGGGCGAGAATCTCAACCCCCACCCCATTTAACGGGATAATTTATTTTCCCATCTCCGAGCTACAATTGCCATTAAACCCAATTCCTCCTCTGGCACACCAGCAGAGCAATGGGGAGGATCCGGGTGATTTTAATTCGTTTGCGAATAATTCCGCGCGGATTTTCCTTTAACTTGGTGTCGTTTTTCTGTTTCTCTGCAGTCCAGGCCTTTCAGCCCTCCCGTGCACTCCTCCAGCCCTCCTCCGATCGCGCCCCTGGCCCGCGCCGAGAGCACCTCCTCCATTTCTTCCACCAATTCCCTGAGCGCAGCCACCACTCCCACCGTCGGTAACCACGCGCAGCTCCGCTCTTCTTCCACCTTTCCTACGTCCTCCGATAATTCCTGAGGCCTTTTCACTCCCTAAATCTTTTTTTTTTTTTTTTTTTTTTTTTTTTGGGGTCGGATGTGTTAGTTGGTGTTTAAATGCCGGAAGGGATTTTAGGGGGTGATGCATCCAGGGAGGTTTTTTGCAGATGTTTGGTGGAAGTTAAGGGAATTGTAATGGAAAATGTGGTTCTGGGCTGTAAATTGGGGCAAAATCAGCTTTTTTTTTTAGCAGGGGATGCTTGTGCCTGGAGGGGGGGTGGGGCTGGAAGCCAGACCTTGGGATCCGGGAATATTTAATCTCTTGGAATGCCTTAAATTCACCCCGGCCCTTAAAGCAGAGCAGGAAAAGGGGTTTGGAGAAGCCCCTTCCCATCCCGTCCAGGGCAGAGCCGAGCGCTGCGGTTCCCTTTCGGAGGAGCGTCCTGGGGAAAGCGGGTTTGCTAAAACCCCGCCTGGGCCGAGACGGGGATGGGGAACCGAGTCTGGCCGGCAGCTCCAGCGCTGGTCCCCCCGCGCCATCCCCTTGTCCCCTCTGTCCCCTTGTCCCCTCTGTCCCCGCTGCCAGCTCTCCCTCCCCCATCCGCCCCCCGCTGCCGCCCCTCGCTCCCGCAGCTCCATCTCCTCCTCCTCTGTCTTTGTCCCGACCCTCGGGCGAGCCCAGCCCGGGGCAGCTCCGTGTCACCGCTGTCACCGCGGGGAGGGTGGCACCGCCCCCCAGGCTGCCTGCGGGGCGGGGAGGGGCCGGTGGCACCGGTGGCACCGATGGCACCGATGGCACCGATGGCACCGATGGCACCGATGGCACCGGTGGCACCGAGCCCTCCCCGTGGCTTCTGTCGGAGTCTCCGGCCGCGTCTCCGTCCTTTGTTGCTTCACTCTCGGGTGTCGCAGGTGCTCGTACCTGTTCTGGCTCTCGGTCACTGTCACAGCACCTCGCTGGGGAAATGTCACCTGGGCAGCCAGCCCCGAGTGTCCCCTGTGCCCGCGGGTGGCGCTGCCGGTGGCCTGGAGCCGGGCCGGAGGGAGCGGGGGCCGCAGGGACACGGCTTGGTGGAGGGGACAGGGACAGGGACAGGGACAGGGACAGGCAGGAGAGGGACAGGGACAGGCAGGAGAGGGACAGGGACAGGGACAGGCAGGAGAGGGACAGGGACAGGGACAAGGACAGCCAGGACACGGACAGGGACAAGAACAATGGCAGGCAGAACAGGGACAAGGACAGGGACAAGAACAGGGATAAGGACAGCCAGGACACGGACAGGGATAGCCAGGCTGGAGGCGGGGACAGAACATCCAGAAAATGTTTTATAAAATAAAGAGGAGCAAAGGGTGCTAAAAGTGTGCGGGGAAGGGCTTGAAAAGGTTTCAAAGAAAGTATCTCGTGGGCTGGGGGAGAAGTTGGGGTCCCACTCCCTCCATGGAGGTTTTCCTTCCAAAATCGGGGCTCTGGGGTCGCCCCTGACTGGGCAGCTCCAAATGGGGCAGCCAGGAGGAGCATCCCAGATTTTGTAGGTGTTGCACTTCCAGCTCCATGCGTGGATTGTGCTGAGTGGGAAAGGATCCACCACGGACACCCCAAAATCCCACCCCGGGCATCCCTGGGAGAGGTGTCCGAGCTCCTGGAGCTGCTCTGGCATTCCCTGGGGATCTGGGCAGTGCCCAGCACCCTCTGGATGAGGAAGTTTTCCTGCTGGCATCCAGCCCAGACCTTGGGGAAAGCCGGACGGGGCGCGGGCACAGCCGGGGGTGGGATCTGCGCTGGGAAAGCGACTCCTGGTCCCACCCGAAGGGGACACGGTGCCGGGTGAGCACCCAGGAAACCCACAGCAGGGGAGGAATTCCAGCTCCCAGAAGAGATGCGGGGCTGGGAGGTGTGCAGGGACAGAGCCAGGGACCCGGGGGGCTGGGACACCCCCATCCAGTCTGTCCCCACCATCTCCCGCTCCCCGCGGCAAAATCCGACGGAACCGGCCCGGGAGCGCGGGCGGGGCTGTCGCACTCGTGTCCCCCGTGCTGCTCTCTGTGCTTTCCTCGTTGCCTTCGTGTCAGTCCGGGCAGCTCCAGCCGAGCACGGAGCTCTTTGACCCGGTCTCGGTGTCCCCCCGTCATTTCTCTGTCTCTGCGTTGATACGAGTGCGCTGCTTGGTTTCACTTGGGATCCGTGTTTTCATTCTTTTTGTGTTCTTTTTTTTCTTTCTTTTTTTTAAATTTCTTTCCTTCCTTTGCGTTCCTTCTGCTTGTGTTATCAGAGGATGATGCTTTTGTTGCCAAACTGCCCGCGTTTGAACGGCGCAGTGAAACGCCGGCAGGTACTGTACTAGCAGGGAGTTTTCCAAGAATTCCGCCTCTGGAGCGGCCCCCACCGCTCGCAGCACCTTGCATGACAGTTTCTCAGTGACTCAAAGGACTCGGAGGTGGAAAAGTCGGCACCTCCCGAATTCCAAAAGGTTCATTTGGCAGCTGCGCCCCACTCACCCCCACCCTCGGCTCTCACGTCCCGAGCGGTTCCAGCGTGGGCTCTGGAGCTGGTTGTGCTGGGGAAGGGAAGACTCCAGCTAGGATCCGCTGCTGTGTGTGCGTGTGTCCGGCTCTCTGCCGAGTGTCGTGTCCTGAGGTGCGAGAGCAGCCCCGTGTCCCTGTCCCCGGGTGTCGCAGCATCCCGCCGGGAGTGCTGAGCAGAGCCCCGAGCAGGAGCGCATGAGCCGACAAACCTCTTCTACCGTGGGCAGAGCAAAGCCAGAGCTCCCTCCGGAGCAGAGCGACTCCTCCACCCGGCCTTCCATAGCTTTGCTTCCCGCTTGCTGTGTCCTGGCGGTGTCACCGCGCTGTCCCCGCAGCCTCGCCCCTCCCTTAGCGACACTAATGACCTGCTCTGTGACTCACACTGTGTCCTTCTCTCTCCCTCTCCTTGACCTTCCCCATCCCGCTTCAACTCCCGGCCATACAGAGAATGAACAGCCTTCCCTCGTTTGGTTTGACAGAGGAAAGTTTTATTTGACTTTCGAAGGTAAGTAGTGCAAAGCACGCCCGGTAACCACTCGCTCCCCTCGCTCTCTCGCTCCCGGGGTTCCCTTCCAGGCTCCATCCAATCCAGCTTTCCAGGCTCCATCCAATCCAGCTTTCCAGGCTCCATCCAATCCAGCTTCCCGTGAGGAATGCTATGGGCATCGCCGGTCGGATCGTTTTGATTCGGTTCGTGCCATTTGTCCCGCTGATCTCTTTTATCCATCTTTTATCTTTGATCTCCTAAAAAACAAAAAAACAAAACAAAACAAAAAAATCAAAACCAAAAAACCAAAACAGAAAATCCTTCCCAAGCAAAGCAAAAGCCCGGATGGATATTCGGAATATTGCCGGAGGGAGGTGGGACCCAGGGAGCGGAGCCGCTTGCACTGCCGAGGACCAGCCCGGGCTCCTCCCCGCTCTCCTGCTCGCTGCCCGGAGCTGCTGTGGGAATTCCAGCCCCGGGGAATCGGGTTCGCCGCCTCCTCCTCTGCTCCCATCCCGGGTTTGGGCAGGAAGGGCTCCGGGCTGTGCCAGGCTGTGCCAGGCTGTGCCAGGAGGAGGAGGTTCTGCGGCAGCCGGGAGGGAATCCTGTAAATCCCGGGAAGCTCCTGGAGATGTTGTGGTGCCTCAGGCAGAGCTGGGGGATGATCCTGGCACGGGCCAGCCTGGAGAATGGCCCCGTGTGTGATCCCAAAGTGTCCCCTCCTGCACTGGGGTGGCACAGCCTGGCTGGGGAGTGACCCAGGGTGGCACAGCCTGGCATGGGTGGCACAGGAGTGACCCAGGGTGGCACAGCCTGGCTGGGGAGTGACCCAGGGTGGCACAGCCTGGCATGGGTGGCACAGGAGTGACCCAGGGTGGCACTGACTGGCTGGGGAGCACAGGAGTGACCCAGGGTGGCACTGACTGGCTGGGAGTGACCCAGGGTGGCACAGCCTGGCCAGGGTGGCACAGGAGTGACCCAGGGTGGCACAGCCTGGCCGGGGTGGCACAGGAGTGACCCAGGGTGGCACTGACTGGCTGAGGAGCACAGGAGTGACCCAGGGTGGCACAGCCTGGCTGGGAGTGACCCAGGGTGGCACTGACTGGCTGGGGAGAGACCCAGAGTGGCACAGCCTGGCCAGGGTGGCACAGGAGTGACCCAGGGTGGCACAGCCTGGCTGGGGAGAGACCCAGGGTGGCACAACCTGGCTGAGGAGCACAGGAGTGACCCAGGGTGGCACTGACTGGCTGGGGAGAGACCCAGAGTGGCACAGCCTGGCCAGGGTGGCACAGGAGTGACCCAGGGTGGCACTGACTGGCTGGGGAGTGACCCAGGGTGGCACAACCTGGCTGAGGAGCACAGGAGTGACCCAGGATGGCACAGCCTGGCTGGGAGTGGGCCAGGGTGGCACAGGAGTGACCCAGGGTGGCAAAGGAGTGACCCCAGGGTGGCACTGACTGGCTGAGGAGTGACCCAGGGTGGCACAGCCTGGCATGGGCTGCTTGGGGTCACACAGAAACCCACCCTGGTGGCAGCAGCAGCACAAGGCAGGGATCAAGGTGCTGCCCAGGGGCTTTGGGACCTTCCTTCCCTCCTTCCTCAGCCCCAAGGTCCCCACTCTGCCAATTCCCACTTGGATGTCCCCACTCTGGTGGAGGAGCTGCTTCCCCCTGGAGCTGTTTCCAGCCCAAATCCCTGTTTGGGTTTCCTTCCTCAGGCTCTGGGAGGAGCTGGGGACAGCAGGGCCAGCAGGGACAGGAGGGACAGCAGGGACAGGAGGGACAGGAGGGACAGCAGGGCCAGGAGGGACAGGAGGGACAGCAGGGACAGCAGGGACAGCAGGGACAGGAGGGACAGCAGGGACAGGAGGGACAGCAGGGACAGGAGGGACAGGAGGGACAGCAGGGACAGCAGGGACACAAAGGGACAGCAGGGCCAGCAGGGCCAGCAGGGCCAGCAGGGCCAGCAGGGACAGGAGGGACAGCAGGGGACAGCAGGGACAGCAGGGACAGGAGGGACAGCAGGGACAGCAGGGACAGGAGGGACAGGAGGGACAGCAGGGACAGCAGGGACAGGAGGGACAGGGACAGCAGGGACAGCAGGGTCAGCAGTACAGGGACAGCAGGGACAGGGACAGGGACAGCAGGGACAGGAGGGACAGCAGTACAGGGACGACAGGGACAGCAGGGACAGCAGGGACAGCAGGGACAGGAGGGACAGCAGGGCCAGCAGGGCCAGCAGGGCCAGCAGGGACAGGAGGGACAGCAGGGACAGCAGGGACAGGAGGGACAGGAGGGACAGCAGGGACAGCAGGGACAGGAGGGACAGAGGGGACATGGAGGGGACAGCAGGGACAGGAGGGACAGGAGGGACAGCAGGGACAGCAGGGACAGGAGGGACAGGAGGGACACGAGGGACAGCAGGGACAGGAGGGACAGGAGGGACAGCAGGGACAGGAGGGACAGGAGGGACAGGAGGGACAGCAGGGACAGGAGGGACAGGAGGGACAGGAGGGACAGCAGGACAGCAGGGACAGGAGGGACAGGAGGGACAGCAGGGACAGCAGGGACAGCAGGGACAGCAGGGACAGCAGGACAGCAGGGACAGCAGGGACAGCAGGACAGCAGGGACAGCAGGGCCATCCCTCAGCAGGAATATCCCAGCTCCACATTCCCTCTTCTCTGTGCTCCCTCCCTGCCCCTCACTCAGCTCTGCTCATTTGGGGTTTTTCTTGTGCTCTGGGATCTGGACCTTGTGCTGGAATCCTTGGGTTGGTTCTGGTGGTGTGAATGGAGCTCAGGGTGGGTTATCCTGGGATTGCAGGAGCTCTGGGATCATCCCTCACCCCAGCCAGGAGCTGTCTCACCTCCTGGTTTGTCTCTAAATATTTAAAGCCCAACTTGAAAATAAAAAAAATAATGTGCAGAGAAGTGAGAGGAGATCTGCTGAGTTTGGCTTCTGGAATTCAGATGCCAGAAAGGAAACAATGGTTTCTGGAATTTCTTTTTAATTGATGATTTTCTGGATCCAGAAATGATTATTTCTGGATTTGGGTGGTTTGTTTTGTTTTTTTTTGTGGCAAGATCCAAGTGCTTGATGGACACAGGGCAGTTTGTCCCTGTGTGGAAGGAGATGTGCTGATGTTGTTGGTGCTCTGGGATCCCTCCACAGCTGCATTTTCCACCTTTTGTAGGGAAAAATAAAGCAAATTCAGCTGCTCTGCTGCTTATGGCTGGATCCAAGTCTCCATAAAGTGGGTTTATATTTTTTTCTCTGTTATTATCAGGTCATTCATGCAAATGAAATGTTTGTAAAAATGACTTTTGAAGCAGGAGCTGAAAAGGCAGGTTTGGGCTGGAGTTGTTCCACAGCAGCTGGATTTGTCTCTCAGGTTTCTGGACAATAATTCCAATGCTTAAAATAATTTATACTTTTATTTTTTAGTGAAAAAACTGAGCACGAAAATTAATTTATTCTCTTAACCATGAAGAGGAGGATTTATGGATGTCCCTGCATGTCCCCTCAGTGGTGATATTTTGGGGTTGGGGAGCTGCCTGTGGCCTCACCTGGAAGTGTGGCTGTTCTCCAGTGGGAATTCCACCAGGAATCCCTGGGGATATCCTGGGCTCAACAGCAGGAGGCTCTGGGCTAATTAATTGGGTGTAATTAACGTGGCTGAGGTGTCCCAGCTGCCCACCCAGGACAGAGCTGCTCCCAGATGGATCCAGCTGGAATCTCTGGCTCCCCTGAGCCTCCCCAGGTGTGTGACCCAGAGGGACACGTGTGGCTGCAGCAGCTTTTCACACTTTTATTCTGGAAAATCCCTCATCTGTGCCCTGGGAAAGAGAATTTGGGATTTCTCCATTAACCCATGGGAGGTGTGAGGATTCCTCCTCGTTGGTGGAACCACCATTTCTCCCATCACTGTACCCAAAATTAGGGAGTAATTCAGCACTGCTCCCTGTGGGAGATGCTGCAAATCCCAATTTCCTGCTCCCAAATCCCTGTTATTCCCAGGGGCAGCAATGGGGAGCAGCAGAGAAAAAAGGGAAGGATTATTTTTGAGGATGGCCCAAGCAGGAGAGCTCACAGGGAACGTGACATGTTTTCTTCCCCCTTATCTGCTGTGGAAGTGCTGCCCTTCCTGGGGCTGGTGCTGGAATTCCTGTGGATTTGGAATTGTTATGGATTTGGAATTTTCATGGCATTGGAGTTCCTACAGCTTTGGAATTCCTATGGATTTGGAATTCCTATGGCTTTGGGATACCTATGGGTTTGGAATTTTTATGGCATTGGAGTTCCTACAGCTTTGGAATTTTTGTGGCTTTGGAATTCCTACAGCTTTGGAATACCTATGGGTTTGGATTTGTTATGGATTAGGAATTGCTATGGCTTTGGAGTTCCTATGGATTTGGAATTTTTGTGGCATTGGAGTTCCTAGAGCTTTGGAATTCCTATGGATTTGGATTTGTTATGGATTTGGAATTTTTATGGCTTTGAAGTTCCTACAGCTTTAGAATACCTATGGATTTGGAATTGCTATGGATTTGGGATTCCTATGGATTTGGAATTCCTATGGATTTGGAATTCCTATGGATTTAGAATTCCTATGGTTTTGGAATTTTTGTGGCTTTGGAATTCCTACAGCTTTGGAATTCCTACGGATTTGGAATTCCTACGGATTTGGAATTCCTATGGTTTTGGAATTCCTACAGCTTTGGAATTCCAATGGCTTTGGAATTGCTATGGCTTTGGAGTTCCTATGGTTTTGGAATTTTGATGGATTTGGAATTTTTATGGCTTGGGAATTCCTATGGATTTGGAGTTCCTACAGCTTTGGAATACATATGGATTTGCAATTCCTATGGTTTTGGAATTTTGATGGTTTTGGAGTTCCTATGGTTTGGAATTCCTACAGCTTTACCTCTGAGCAAAGCCCAGGCTGGATCCATCCCCTTTCCACCCTCCTGGCAGTGATGGAGTGAGGGGGTTCCTGGATAAGCTGCCCCTCTGGAATCCTTTGCTGATCTTTTTTTATCCTGTTTGGGGCAAAATAATCCTCATAGTAACGCTTCAGCTCATAATAATGCTAATGTGGTATTAAAGAAATGGTGCAGTCAGGAAACAGATGAGGCTGAAGGGCAGTGCCAGGGCTGGGAGTGACCTCCCCAGGATTTTTTGGGTGCCTGTGGGATCATCACCTTGGCTATCTGGGCTGATCTTTGGATATTTTCCACGGGGAAGAGGTGAGGGCTCGGCTGTGCCAGCCCTGGGTGGTGGGCACTGGACTTGTGGTCCCCCAGAGGGTTTCCAGCACTCCTGGAGTCACTTGCAGTGACAATTTCATCCTCAAATGTCTTTTGGAAACAATTCCTGGCCAGCAAAGGGAAAGCTGGGTGTGATCCTGCAGGGCTGAGTTATTTCAGAGCCTGGCAAGTGTCCATGGATGCACAGCACCACTGAAGCAAATTTCTCTCTTTATTCAAACTGTGGAATCCTAGAAAGGTTTGGTTTGGAAAGAACCTTAAATCTCAGCTTGTTGCAGCTTCCATACCCCAGGTGGCTCCTGCCCAGCCTGGCCTTGGACCCTTCCAGGGGCAGCCACAGCTGCTCTGGACAAGCAGTGCCTCTGCTTTTCCAGGTTTCCTGTTGGTTTTTTTTTTAAAAAAACCTGAAAACCGAGGGTTTTGTGGAGCGAGTGGGGCGTGGAGGATGCTCCAGAGGGCAGGAGAGGAGGGCAGAGCGTGCTGGGGATTGCAGGAGCCCCCTCAGCTGGCGTGGGGACACTGCCACCACCGGTGGTGACACAACAAACCCCCCCAGCCCCTCTTGGGGGCAAAAAACACCCAAAAAAAAAAAAAAAAAAAAAGCAACTGCAAAAACTGTCATGCAAAGCCTGCCCCGTGGCAGCCCCGCATGCTGCTCCTGCCACCTCCATCCTTTCTCTGCTTGCTTTGGCAGCGGCTGGGAGGGGGGCAGAGATCATCCTCCAAAATCCTCATCCAAACCTGGGGGGGGGTTTTTTTTTTGGCAGGGTGAGCTGGCAGGGCTGGGGCAGGTGCCAAGGGGGGCTGTTTGCTCTGTTGCAGGCTCGTCTCGAGGGCCCAGCCCCCTGACCATGGGGGCTCAGGACACTCTGCCCGTGGCCGCCGCCTTCACCGAAACCGTCAACGCCTACTTCAAAGGGGCTGACCCCAGCAAGTAGGTGCTGGGCCCCGGATTTTGGGGGGTCCCTGGCAGGGGTTTTGGGGTGGGGATGGCTAGAGATGTGCTGAGGAGGATGGAGGTCTAATGTCCTGGTTTGGAGAACAAGTGTCTTCCAATAAAGGCTCTTTGAAATGGAGAATGTAACCCCCTCCCTCCAAATTATAATTTTGAAATTAAGGGGCTCTCAGGCAAAGATATAACAGTTCTTTACTAGGACAATTAAACTAGCAATGCAGTATTACACAGAACAATCCCAGCCCTGCCAGAGTCAGAATCCAAGCTGACACCCGTCAGTCAGTCAGGGTGTTGGCACAGTCCCATTCAATGGTGGCTGCATCCTCCTGCAGGGGCAGATGTGGTTCAGCTGGAGCAGTGCTCCTGGAGAAGGTGCAGTTTCCTCTGAAGCTCCAGGGATGATGTGCAAAGGTCTGGTTTTCCTCTGGAATCCAGTGGGAAGAAGGTGCCTTGGTGTCCCAAATGTCAGTTTTTATCTGGGTAGGAAAGGCTTGGCTGCTCCCCTGGCTGGAGCATCTCCCATGGGATGATGGAATTTTATCAGTCATGCCCTGGGACTCACTGGCCATGAACAGGAGATATCTCCTGGAGGGAGGATGGGCTGTGGGAAGATAAAGATGATTGCCCAGCTGGTTTAAAGATGGCCCATTAACAGGAGATATCTCCCACAGAGATAAGGTTTAACAGATGGGGACAGAATTCACATTTCTGTCACATCCTGTACTGCAACCCAAGACAAGCAGAAAAATCTTTGAATGCAAAATCTGAAGAAGGAATAGAAATGAAAGTAAGTTTTGATATAGAATTGCTGAGCCAGTCTTACTGGATAACTAAGAAATCATAATTAGTATGGGAGTTTTTATGGTTTTTATGGCTCAGAGCAAAGGATAAACCCACCCCAAAGAGAAGATGTTTTTACCAAGGTAAATGATTCTACAGGCAAACAAGAAAGTGGAATGTTGCAAGTAGAAAAAACATCTCAGAATTTTCCACAGCAGGAAAACTGAAAAACAACTTTTAGCCTAAACTGTGGCACACCAACTTTTTGTGATTGGAGAATAGTACCATGGATATGGAAATGTTAGTAGTTATGATAGGTTATAGGTAATAGTCAAAGTATTGATTGGTTGTTATGTGTTAAAAGTAAATAATGCATTTTAACCAGAACTAGAGTGGCTTCAGACAAACCCACACTGGGCTCTGTCACCCACAACCCATGAATTGCTGTATCCTCTGGACAGAATAAACAGCATTTTAAATAATAAATAAATTGCTGTATTATCTGGATAGAATAAACAGCATTTTAAATAATAAATAAATTGCTGTGTTATCTGGATACAATAACCAGCATTTTAAATAATAAATAAATTGCTGTGTTATCTGGATACAATAAACAGCATTTAAAGAGACACCTGGAGTCCCCACATCCCTCTTTTGGCTCTTACGGAGCTGGAACAGAGGCCAGACAGAGTTAAGGAGAGTAAAATGGAATTTATTGAGGGTCCTTCTAAGGCAGTCCCAGTGCTGAAGTCGTGGCCCTGCCCTGATGGCTCCAGGATGGAATCAGAAGAGAATTTGGTCAGGAGATCTCACATTTTAATAGGTTTTAATTCATTTGCATACAGAAATCAGCTGTCCAATTAACAGCCTCAGATCATGAAGTTTCATCCTCCTTGCTTGCCCACCCTCCTCTTTTCACATTGTTCATGCTCAGGGCCTGAAGTTTGAAGAGATTGTCCTTGGAATAGAATAGAATAGAATAGAATAGAATAGAATAGAATAGAATAGAATAGAATAGAATAGAATAGAATAGAATAGAATAGAATAGAATAGAATAGAATAGAATAGAATAGAATAGAATAGAATAGAATAGAATAGAATAGAATAGAATAGAATAGAATAGAATAGAATAGAAATAGAATAGTTTTGTCTTCACCACTTCTGAAAAGTTCCTAGGAACCTTTAATATGAAACTAAAAGCTGCACCCCCAAGCAGAACAGAAAAAACTTAAAAGTTAAAGCATCAATTTCCCCCTGGAGTTCTGGAGAGGGTTTGTGGGACAGGAGGTGCACACCTGGGGTGTGCAGGGGCAGGGCAGTGCTGAGATGCTTCATCCAAAAATGTTCCTGCAGTGGGGAAGGAGGTGAGGGAGCAGCCCAGGGAGGTGCCAGGGGGCTGCAGCCCAAACCAGGATGGAATTCCAACAGAAACTGGGAGGGTGATGTTGGAACCCAATACCAGGAGCTGTAAGGAATGTTTTAACCCTTCCCTCTGTCCCTATCCTATTGCAGAAAGCCAAATTCCTCTCCCTGACCCTTTCCTAGAAAAGAGCATTATCTGAGATCCTCTTTTGCCCTGGGAAATAAACCACTAAATAAACCACGAAATAAGCCACAAAATAAGCCACAAAATAAACCACAAAATAAACCACAAAATAAACCATGAAATAAACCACAAAATAAACCACAAAATAAACCACGAAATAAACCACGAAATAAAATGGAAATAGTAAATAACAAATAATAAAATGGTGATAGTAATTTTTGACTTTGAGGTTCAAAAGCAGCCATGTGAAGGTTTAGGGCCTCTTCTTTTGTTTAGATGATGCCAAGTGCCCCAAATGCCAAAGAACCAACAGACATCCTGTTCCAAGGATGGCAGAAAAAAGATAAGGTTTATAGATCAGAAAGCCATGAAACATGGTCATTTAGTGATTTCTTTTTTTATAGATCAGAAAGCCATGAAACATGGTCATTTAGTGATTTCTATAAGTTGCATGCAAATATTAAGAAATTAGTGTGATGTTGTAATTCAATATTCAGAGGTAAGGAATGCTCAACCCTTCCTTTTGGCAGAAAGCCAATCCCCCAATCCCCCTTTTCCTAGAAAAGACCATTATCTGAGCTCTTCTTCCTGGGAGCACCATGGAATAAACAAGGAGCTTTGAGAAAGGCAAAGAGCCTCTTTGGGATCCTTTGTTTCTCACTCCCTCCTAGAGATTAATAAATAGCTGGGAGGGGGTTGCAGTGAATCAAGCTACGTCAGGGAAGGTACAGGTTGGATGTTAGGAAGAAATTTTTCACCAAAAGAATAATAAAGTACTGGAATGCTCTCCCAGAGAGGTGGTGGAATCACCATCTCTGGATGTGTTTAAGAAAAGGCTGGACATGGCACTTGGTGCTATAGTCTGGACTCTGAGCTGAGGTGTTAGGACAGAGGTTGGACTGGATGATCTTGGAGGTCTCTTCCAACCTCATTATTCTGTGATTCTGTGATTCTTAGTATATTGTATAAAACTGGTTAATGGAAATGAAAATATCCATCATAAGGAAATACTTATTGTGCTGCAAACAAAAATTTGCTCTCTTACACTTCTCACGCTCCCTTTACCCTCCTCTATTCTCTCAACTCCCTCTCACACTCTGCCCCTCACTCACCCACGCCCTAACAATAAATGTCAGGATGCAGAGATGCCCAGGCAGCAGTAACCCCCAGGCTGTGCTCCCCCTGTGCTGCTGCAGGTGCATCGTGAAGATCACGGGGGAGATGGTGCTGTCCTTCCCGGCGGGCATCACCCGCCACTTCGCCAGCAACCCCGCGCCGGCCGCGCTCACCTTCCGCGTGCTCAACTTCCACCGCCTGGAGCACGTCCTGCCCAACCCCCAGCTGCTCTGCTGGTGAGCCCTCCCCACCCCAGCTGCCTCCCAGGGCACGGCAGGGCTCCAGGGAAATGGGTTTCGGCAGGAATATGTGGCCTGAAGGGCTGGTTTTGGGAATGGGGCTCTCAGATTTTTAAATATTTGGTAAAATCCCACTGCGGGTTGGGGTTGATGGGTTATCAGGGTTGGGCAGGGACACATTGCACTGTGCCAGGTTGTCCAGCCTGGTCTAGGACAATTCCAGGGATCCAGGGGCAGCACAGCTGGTCTGGGAATTCCTGCCCAGTATCCCACCCAGCCCTGTCCTCTGGGAATCCATTCCCTGTGTCCTGTGCCCCCATCCCTTGTCCCCAGCCCCTCTCCAGCTCTCCTGCAGCCCCTCCGGGCCCTGCCAGGGGCTCTGAGCTCTCCCTGGATCCTTCTCCTCTCTCCCAGCCTGGCTCCAGAGGGGCTCCAGCCCTGCAGCAGCCCCAGAGTCTCCTCTGGGCTCTCTCCAGCAGCTCCAGGTGCTGCTGATGTTGTTCCCCAGCCCCACCTGAGAGGGGCAGAGGGGCAGAATCCCCAATTCCTGCTGCCCACACTGGGGGATCAGCCCAGGACTGGGGGATTCTGCACCTGGAGCTGTGTGGGAGGCAGCCAGAATTCCTCTGGAGGGGGATTGATGCAGTCCCTGTGCCCAGGCAGGTTACCCAAGGGGTTCATTCTCCTCTGTGCAGTGACAACGTGCAGAGCGACTCCAACTCCAAGGAGTTCTGGGTCAACATGCCAAATCTGATGACTCACCTAAAGAAGGTATCGGAACAGAAACCTCAAGCCACCTATTACAATGTGGATATGCTCAAATACCAGGTAGGGGTTTTTTTAAATGAGATAAAACCGTGCCAAAAAAAAAAAAAAATAAAAAAATAAGTGTGCTGGTTAAAAAATGGTGTTTCCCTAGTGCAGAGTGGATTAGTGTGAGGTGGGGGATGTTGTCCCACTGTCCCTTCTGTGTGGCACTGCCCTGTCTGGCTTCAAGCCCAGCTGTAAATTCAGGGGGAGTTCAAGGCCTTCCCTCCCACCGCGCTGCCCGCGTCGGGGACTTCCCCCTTCAGCCCTACGGAAACTAAATGTTTTTTCTGTCATTTTGGAAGGTGTCTGCCCAGGGTATTCAGTCTACTCCATTAAACCTTGCAGTGAGCTGGCGCTGTGACCCTGCAAGCACTGACCTGCGCATCGACTACAAATACAACCCCGAGGCCATGACCGCGCCCGTGGCTCTCAACAACGTCCAGTTCCTCGTCCCTGTCGACGGAGGAGTCACCAAACTCCAAGCTGTGCTTCCTCCTGCTGTCTGGTAGGGATTGCTCGTCCAGGCATCCTGGGATTCCCACCCTGCTGCAGCAGGAAAACGTTGATTTTCTCCCGTTGGAGGAGGAAATGCTTAGCCCAGCTCCGATTCCGTTTTTCTTGTTGTTCCTGGGAGAAAATGGGCAGAGATGGAGGGATAGGTGCAGGCAGCACTTTTTGTGTGTGTGTTTTGGCTGCTTTGTCCTGGGTTTAGAGGGGTCACAGCCCTGCGTCCCTGGAATGTCCAAGGTCGGGTTGGACAATGCTTGGAGCAGACTGGGACAGTGGAAAGTTTGGAAAAGATTGGAAGAGTTTTAAGGTCCTTTCCAACCCAAGCAGTCTGGGATTCCATGGAAAGATGCATGGCTGTCATGTCTCTTGCTCACTGCTCACCTGCAATCCTCATAACAATCATACAATTAATTTGTTTGGAAAAGCCTTCTAAGATTATCAAATCCACCCATGAACTGTGAAACCCAGCTCCAAGCTCCCAGAACTGCTGCTCCAGAAAGCAGCACCAGAGCAGTTTCCCCCCCTCTCCCCCAGCCTTTACCAAAATTCAGATTACTCCCCAGCAGTTTCTCAGTTCCTACAGAAACGCTCTTCTCCGTGTGTTTGCAGGAATGCTGAACAGCAAAGGATATTGTGGAAGATCCCTGACATCTCCCAGAAGTCAGAAAATGGAGGTAATCCTGCAGAAATGCACGTCCTTCCCTCAGAATCCCTCCCTCAAACCCTGACCCGCTGATGGTGCCAGCACTCAAGCCCAGACACTCAGATTCCTGCTGGGGCTTGCTGGGGACAAAGCTATTTAATTTTGGAGCTTAAAAAGCAGGGCTGTGTGCCACCAGCACTGCTGTGCCAGCCTCCCTGGCATCCTGAGGGGCATCCACACATGGGATGGGCTGGTTTGCCAGGTTTTGGAGGCTGAGGCCCCTCCTGCATCCCAGCTGGGAGGATTGCTGTCTCCCACCAGAGGTTTTCAGTTCCTAACAGCTTCCAAAGCTTTTGGTAAAGAGTTTTAAACTGAAGTGAAGTTTTAATTCGAGGTAGAAGTTGTTTGTGTTGAGGTTTTGGTCGTGTACTGGGATGTGTGGAAATGAGGATGAGGGGGTTTGGGTTGGCTCTGCCCCATGCTGGGGATGCTGCGGGGTTGTGGCTCTTTGCACATCCCCTGTGGGTACCAAAAAGATTCCGTGCTCCCCTCTGTGCTGAGCAGGGTCTCTTTGGGGTTTCATTGCAGGTGTGGGGTCAGACCCTGCCATATCTCTTTGCACATCCCCTTGTGGGTACCAGAAACACTCCAGGTTCCCCTCTGTGCTCACCAGCTCTCTCTGGGGTCTCTCTGCAGGTGTGGGGTCGGACCCTGCCATCCCCTGTGGGTACCAGAAACACTCCAGGTTCCCCTCTGTGCTCAGCAGGGTCTGTTTGGGGTTTCTCTCCTGGTGTGGGGTCAGACCCCACCGTATCTCTTTGCACATCCCCTTGTGGGTACCAAAAATTCTCCAGGTTCCCCTCCATTCTCACCAGGCTCTCTCTGGGGTCTCTCTGCAGGAGTGGGGTCAGACCCTTCTAAATCTTGTGGGTACCAGAAACTCTCTGGGTTTCCCTCCATTCTCAACAGGGGTTTCTCTCCAGTTTCTCTCTGTGTTTCTTGGCACATCCCCTGTGGGTACCAGGAACACTCCAGTTTCCCCTCCATCCTGACAGTCTCTCCCTGTCTCCCTGCAGGCGTGGGGTCAGACCCCAAAAATCCCCTTTGGGAACCAGAATCACTCTGGGCTCCCCTCCATTCTCACCAGGCTCTCTCTGGGGTCTCTCTGCAGCAGTGGGGTCAGACCCCAGCAGTCCCCAGTGGGTACCAGAGTCACTCCAGTTTCCCCTGCATGCTGACAGTCTCTGGCTCCCTGCAGCAGTGGGGTCAGACCCTGCTATCCCCAGTGGGTACCAGGATCACTCCAGTTTCCCCTCCATTCTCACCAGTCTCTCTCTGGCTCTCTCTGCAGGCTTGGGGTCAGACCCCAAAAATCCCCTGTGGGAACCAGAATCACTCTGGGCTCCCCTCCATTCTCACCAGGCTCTCTCTGGGGTCTCTCTGCAGCAGTGGGGTCAGACCCCAGCAGTCCCCAGTGGGTACCAGAGTCACTCCAGGCCTCTCTCCATGCTGACTGTCCCTGTCTCCCCGCAGGCGTGGGGTCAGACCCCACTGTGTCTCTTTGCACATCCCCAGTGGGTTCCAGGATCACTGCAGTTTCCCCTCCATTCTCACCATCTCTCCCGTCTCCCCGCAGGCGTGGGCTCGCTGCTGGCGCGGTTCCAGCTGGCAGAGGGGCCGAGCTCCCCAGCCCCGCTGGCCGTGCAGTTCACCAGCGAGGGCAGCACCCTGTCCAGCTGTGACATCGAGCTGGTGGGCGCCGGCTACCGCTTCTCGCTCGTCAAGAAGAGGTTTGCAGCAGGTGGGTGATGGGGCAGGCTGTGTGTGTGTGTGTGTGTGTGTGTGTGTGTGTCTGTGTGTCTGTGTGTCTGTGTGTCTGTGTGTCTGTGTGTCTGTGTGTCTGTGTGTCTGTGTGTGTCTCTGTGTGTGTGTGTCTGTGTGTCTGTGTGTCTGTGTGTCTGTGTGTCTGTGTGTCTGTGTGTGTCTCTGTGTGTGTGTGTGTGTGTGTGTGTGTGTGTGTGTGTGTGTGTGTGTGTGTCTCTGTGTGTGTGTCTGTGTGCCTGCAGGGCTGTGTGTGTGTGTGTGTGTCTCTGTGTGTGTGTCTGTGTGCCTGCAGGGCTGTGTGTGTGTGTGTGTGTGTGTGTGTGTCTGTGTGCCTGCAGGGCTGTGCTGTGTGTGGGTGTGGGTGTGGGTGTGTGTGTGTCTGTGTGTCTGTGTGTGTGTGTGTGTGTGTGTGTGTGCGTGTGTGTGTGTGTGTGTGTGTCTCTGTGTGTGTGTCTGTGTGCCTGCAGGGCTGTGTGTGTGGGTGTGTGTGTGTCTGTGTGTCTGTGTGTGTGTGTGTGTGTGTGTGTGTGCGTGCCTGCAGGGCTGTGTGTGTGTGTGTGTGGGTGTGTGCAGGGCTGTGCTCTGTGTGTGTGTGGGTGTGGGTGTGTGTGTGTGTCTCTGTGTGTGTGTGTGTGTGCCTGCAGGGCTGTGCTCTGTGTGTGTGTGTGTGTGTCTGTGTGCCTGCAGGGCTGTGCTGTGGGTGTGTGTGTATGTGTGTGGGTGTGTGTGTGTGTGTGCAGGGCTGTGCTGTGTGTGTGTGTGTGTGTCTGTGTGTGTGTGTGTGTGTGCCTGCAGGTGTGCTCTGTGTGTGTGTATGTGTGTGTGTGTGTATGTTTATCTGAGTGTCTGTGTGTGGGGGTGGGTGTGTGTGTGTCTGTGTGTGTCTCTGTGTGTGTGTGTGTGTGTGTGTGTGTGGGTGTGTGTCTGTGTGTGTGTCTGTGTGTGTGGGTGTCTGTGTCTGTGTGCCTGCAGGGCTGTGCTCTGTGTGTGTGTGTGTGTGTGTGTGTGTGTGTGTGTGTGTGTGTGTGTGTGTGTGTGTGTGTGTGTGTGCCTGCAGGGCTGCTGGGGCTGCATTGGGGCTGCATTGGTGCTGCACTGGTGCTGCACTGGTGCTGCATTTTGGGTATGCATTAGTGCTGCAGTGGTGCTACACTGGTGCTGCATTTGTGCTGCATTGGTGCTGCATTGGTGCTGAATTGGGGCTGCACTGCTGGTGCATCTGGGCTGCATCGGGGCTGCTCTGGTGCTGCACTGGTGCTGCACTGGTGCTGCATTTTGGGTATGCATTAGTGCTGCAGTGGTGCTACACTGGTGCTGCATTTGTGCTGCATTGGTGCTGCATTGGTGCTGAATTGGGGCTGCACTGCTGGTGCATCTGGGCTGCATCGGGGCTGCTCTGGTGCTGCACTGGTGCTGCACTGGGGCTGCACTGGTGCCCCAGCCCGGCAGGGTGGGGCAGCAGCTCCTGCTCATGCAGTAAATCTGCTGCCATCACCTGCCGTGGGTTTCGTGGCTCGTTCCTGCTCCTGTGAGAGGTGAGGGCTGGGAGCTCCAGGCATCTCCAGAAACAGATTTTGTCTCGTTGCTCTGGAGAATAACGAGGATTTTTCCTTGTGGATTTTTTCCTCTTGGATTTTTTCCTCGTGGATTTTTCCTCGTGGATTTTTTCCTCATGTTCATTGCTGCAAAGAATAATAAGGATTTTTCTTCGTGCTCATTGCTGCAGAGAAAAATGAGGATATTTCCTTGTGGATTTTTCCTCGTGTTCATTCCTGCAGAGAATAAGAATTGTGAGAATTTTTCCTCTTGGATTTTTTCCTCATGTTTGTTGCTGCAAAGAATAATGAGGATTTTCCCTCGTGTTCATTCCTGCAGAGAATAACGAGGATTTTTTTCCTTGTGGATTTTCCTCTTGGATTTTTTCCTCTTGGATTTTTTCCTCGTGGATTTTTCCTCGTGGATTTTTTCCTCATGTTCATTGCTGCAAAGAATCATGAGGATTTTTCCTCACATTCATTCCTGCAAAGAATGAGGGTTTTTCCTTGTGGATTTTTCCTCATGCTCATTGCTGCAGAGAATGAGGATTTTTGCTCGTGGATTTTTGCTCGTGTTTTTTTTTCCTCTTGGATTTTTTCCTCATGTTCATTGCTGCAAAGAATCATGAGGATTTTTCCTTGTGTTTATTCCTGCAGAGAAAAACGAGGATTTTTTTCCTCTTGGATTTTTTCCTCGAGGATTTTTCCTCGTGGATTTTTTCCTCATGTTCGTTGCTGCAAAGAATAATAAGGATTTTTCCTTGTGGATTTTTCCTTGTGGATTTTTCCTCGTGCTCATTCCTGCAGAGAATAAGAACAACGAGGATTTTTCCTCGTGGATTTTTCCTCATGCTCACTGCTGAAGGACACAGATCTTCCCATGGGCTGCAGGGCTGGTGGAGTTGGGCAAAACCTCCTGGGAATCAGGGCAGCTCCCTCCCCCCAGCTGATTTCTGATCCTGTTTCTAGGTAAATATTTGGCAGATAACTGATGGAAGCTCCTGCAAGTCTATGGAAAATACCCAAGGACTGCTGTGTGTGGAACGGGTTTTAATTACAGTTTAAGGAAAATGAACTAAATCCTGCACTTGGGACATTTCTGTTGGAAGTGTTGACAACTTTCAGCATTTTTTTTTTTTTCCTTGGAAAACACCGTCTTGACCAGTCCTCCAGTATTTACTTCTAGATGTAACATTGTTAATGGTTTTAAAATGTAATTATTGTATTTGTAAATTGTACTCATTCCAGTAAGGCTGTATTTTGGCAGTTAGACTCTTGAGTTTTAGCATTCTACCATTCATGAAATGGATGTAATTTCAACTGTGGTATATAAATCTAATAGTAGTACTGTTGAATGGCACAATGCTTACAGAGGTAGATTGCATTTTGTCAATATATACAATTTAAATACGATTCTGGTAGCTGTTCTGGAGGGGGTGCCTCAGCAAAAGACAGTTCAGTAGAGCCCACAGGCTGATTTAATTTTCCTTCAGTCCTCAGTACGTCTCACAGCAATCAATTAAAAGCTCAAACCAGGTTTAGCTGGTTTAACTCCAGGAAAATATTGCTGGAAAGCTGGAGGTTCCTAGGATGCTGTCCCAGGAAGAAAATCTCACTTCTTCAAGGAGTATTTACTCCAAATGTCCAGCTCCTTGTTCTCTAACAGCTGCTGGAGCCCCAGCAGCCCTTCCCTGCCCCTTGCCCGTGTTTTTGCAGGGATTCAGGTGAGGAATGGGCAGCAAAGAGGCTGGGTGGTCACTCTGAGCTCACCACGGCACAAAATGTCATTTTGGGTTCAAGGGTGAGTTTTTTCCAGATGTTTGCTTGCTTTTATGTTGCTTTGCTGGCTTTTTTTCTGCCTTCCCCCCCCCCCCCATTTTTGGAAGCTCTACGGGTTTAAAAAAGGCTTTAAGGAATTGCAGCCACACCTGCTTCTCTGTTTTAGCACTCAGGCTAAATGTGTGTGGAAAAGCAGAATTCCCCAGGGAGCAGGAGCAGCACGGGGGGTGTTGAGCAGTCAGGGCAGGAGCATTGGGAGCAGCAGGGATGGGAAAACACATGGAAGTGATAAACTGGGGAGTGGGACAGAATCTTATCCCTCTGTGTTTTCCCACTGTGTGCTGCTCATTCCCCTGGGTCTCAGCCTCATCCTGCTCCTGGCAGTGCCACCAGAGCGTTGGTGGCACCCACAGTGCCAGGCTGAGCTCGTTGAACAGGAGAATTCGGGAATATTGGGAGTGAAAAATGAAGGAATCTTTGTGAAAGGAAACGCAGATGCACTGAGGAGGAGCACAGCAGCATTCACTGGGCGGTGCTGGGATTTTGGGATGTGGGAGGTGGGAAAAATGTGGGTTTTACAAGTGCTGCCAGGATTAGGGTGGTGCATTTGCATTGGAAAACAGCCTGGGCGTGTTGGGAAGTGCTTGGTGCAGGAGAACAGAGATCTGTGCCCGTCTTCAAAGAAAAGAAGGAATTGTGGGGATATTTCAGGGGTGGGGTGGCTCCCAGGCTGGGATAGGGGGTGAGCTGTGGGTGAGCTAAAAGGCAGCAGCAGGGAAGGAAAAGCACAATCACTGCTGCAGCTTCCCACATCCTCACAGATTTTGGGAGTGCAGTGTTCCACTCCATGATTTCCCCCCTGAACTGGAAATTTGTATAAAGTGAGGAGCTCGCCCCTTCCTGACACAGAAATACAGAGCAGACCCTAAGAATCAGGTTTATGGTGTGTACAACTGTTCCAAACCCATCCTTCCAAAAGAGAACTACTGCATAGACCTGGAAAAAAAAAAAATGGATTTATAATGTAAATATTACCAGAACATAGAGATTTTACTTTATATTTCATTTGAAAGACAAAGGTGTTTACATTAGCATTGGGTTTTTGAGTGCTTTTTAAACAGAAAAACCCATAACCCAAAGCTCCCAAGCTCATCCTGTGTGAGCTGGTGAACAAAACAGAGGTCACTTTTTTGGGATGCAGCCCTCATGGCCTGGGGAGAGACATGGGAACAGTCTGGGACATTTTGTCCTGTTTTTGGGACATGTGGGATGTGTCACCCCACAGGTGACACCAACCCTGTGACCCTGGGACCAGGAGAAGAGACCTGGGACAGGTTTTTTTCGTGCTGTTCTTGCTAATTTTTGGCACAGTGTTTCCTGAGTACCCCAGGGAATTTGGGTTTGTTGGGAGTTTGGTGAGAGCACCTGGCTCCAGAGAGGGACCTGTAGTGTTCAGGGCATCCCAGCTCTGCAGGTTTCACTCTTCTGTGGCTTTTAGGTAGGGAAATGTGGGATTTCAGGGAATTTGTCTGTTTGGGGTTGGCTGCCCACTGAGGCAGCAGGGAGGGGAAATGGTTTTGGTTTCATCCCAGACTGCTTTGGGTGGGAAGGGATTTTAAAAATCATCCTGTTCCACCCCTGCCATGGCAGGGACACTCCCACTGTCCCAGGGATGCTCCAAGCCCATCCAGCCTGGACAATTCCAGGGATCCAGGGGCAGCCACAGCTGCTCTGGGAATTCTATTCCAGCCAGGAATTCCCAGTTCCCAATATCCCATCCATCCCTGCCCTCTGGGAATGCATTCCCTGTGTCCTGTCCCCCCATCCCTTGTCCCCAGCCCCTCTCCAGCTCTCCTGGATCCCTCCAGGCCCTGCCAGGGGCTCTGAGCTCTCCCTGGATCCTTCTCCTCTCCCAGCCTGGCTCCAGCCCTGCAGGATTTTCCTCAGATTTTTCCAAGTGTGAGGCTGGAGAGGGGGCTCAGCCCTGAGCTCAGCAGCACCAGGATCCATCTGAGTAAACAGCAGGAAAAAGAAATCAAATCACATCATTTTCAATCATAAAAATATGGGTGAATGCACAGAAAGGCTTTAGCTCTGTTCCTTCCACAGACCTTTCCCTTTAGACTCTGTCTAAAGGGAATTTTCCCCTGGGAATTTGGCAGCTCACACCTGCAGGGTCAAGGTCCTGCTGGCAGAGCAGAGATTTTCCCCAAGGACAATTCTGGAATCTTACATGGCAGGAGCAGGAAATCATTTTCCTGCCACATTTCTGCTCTTTGCTGCAGTCACAATTCTCAGCCAGCTCCTGGTGCTCCTCACAGGAGACCTTGCAGAGTTTTCTACTTTAACAACATTTTTTAATAGCTCTGAAATTTCTCAATAGCAGGGAAAACCACCAAATAATGAGCTTTTTGTTTGGTGGCTGCATTTATTCTTAAATATCACTGCCCTGTTTAAATCTTCTTGGTTTTGCTGTCACTCAGTATTTCAGTGAAATTCATTTTCACTCTGCCCTTTCAGGTTTTATCTATTAATTTTTAAATCATAAGTGGGAAAAGCCTGGAAGTTTCTGTTGGAGTGTTGTCCCTTTTTAGCCAGGCAGAGTGGGGAAGGGAAGGTACAGCCCCCCTGCTGCTCTCCAAAATTCCTCCAGCAGGAACATCAAAAATCAAATATTAAAAAAAAAAAAGAGTCATCACCTCTTTCTTCCAGCAGAAGCATTTTTAAATGGCTGGAGTGCACTGAAAAGGTGACACATTTTAAATTTACCTAAGAGAGAGTCAGACTTTCTTTTTTTTCCTTACACTTTTGTTGTTTTTATGTAAAAATATGTTGGTTAAACCCCCTAATTTTGACCAAAATATGTAACAAATCTTACTGTACTTCCCTGGTTAGAAAACACCATCTCAAAGATTCCATTTCATAGCCAGAATTCTTCTGCTTTTCTTTACCTCACAATTTCCCAAGGAAATGAATCCGTGTAGAACCAGGGAGGTTTTGTGATAATCAGGATTATTCCAGTCAGGATTTTAATTTAATTTCTTCTTTCCCTGCAAGGCAAGGAGAAGATTTGTGCCCTGCTCCTGCCTGGCTTCCCTTGTCCCTTTAGGAGGGATGATGCTGCTGGCAGTGATTTTTGGAACCACAGATTGATGGTGGGGATGCTTTTCAAAGGTTTGTGTGGTGGAGCAGCAGATCCCTTTAGGATATTTTGTCCATCCATTAGAAATCCAGGTGGTCTGGGAATGTGCTGTCCCAATTCCTCACCCATGCAGGAAGGGGTTTTTCACATCCTGAGGTGGGTGAAATCACCATAAAAACAATCAGGGATGTGTGGAGCCAGGAATTGAGTTGGGATGTGCCAGGGCTGGTGGGAGGATGTGACACCCCAGCAGTGAATCCAATATCCCCAGGTACCACCTGGAACTCCCTCGTGTACAAAATGTTTATAAATATTTGTGGATGAAGATACACAGGTCTATTTTTAAGATTTAAGTTAAATAAGTTAAAGACTGGCTGGCCTTTTCTGCCTGAACGTGCAATGAGATATATTATACCTTTAGTCTACGATGGCCTAGGTACTGCTTAGTCTGTGATGAAAACTTTGCTGCTTTCCTACTGTTCTCAGAGAAAAAAAAATAAAAATTAAAAACCTATAAAAGACGTACAGGTTTGTTGCACAGGGACTACTGCAGCGAAGCTTTGTATTTGACCACTGGTAATATGAATGTGTTGTATTGACTTGTTGAAGATAATCATGAAACAACATATTTTAAATGTTACTTGCCTTATAGATTAGAGTACGACTATGTGGATATCATTTTTGTAAATACTGTTTTTTATAAATGTCTCTCCTCCATCCTCCCCGTCACCCATTTCACCGACTCTCAAATATGCAATTATTTACCATGCAGAGCGTTGTGACAAAGAAACCCCCACCTCAGAACAAAGTTTATTCATTCTATACATAAGAACCACATGAAATACCCAACTGAGTTGCAATTTAAATGTGATTATTATTATTATTTTTTTTCCTTGAAAATAAACAAAAAAAAGGGTTAAACATTTCTTTTCCTGAGCGGGTTTTGCTTCCACAGAGGGATGGAAATCTGGCCCAAAAATGGGTCAAAAAAGGGTCCCTGTCCCAAAAACCATCACTGCTGCTGGGGTGATGTGCAGTGTCCCAGCACGGGGACAGGTTGAGGATCCACAGGGATGAGGGGATGGATGGAGCTGCAGTGGGGGACCCGTGGGGAACGTGGGGACCTGTGGAAGGCGCAGGGATATGGAGGGATGGAGGTGGGGAACGGGAATGTGGGGGGATGGAGACTGGGAATGAGGGGGGATGGAGGTGGGAGTGGGAATGCGGAATGATGGAGGTAGGGAACAGGAATCTGAAGGGATGGAGGCCAGGAATGAAGGGGAATGGAGCCGGGAGTACGGAGGGATGGAGGCCGGGAATGTGGAGGGTGGAAGTGGGGAACGGGAACAGGGAGGGATGGAGGCGGGGAACAGGAATACGGAGGGATGGAGACCGGGAATGTGAGGGGATGAAGGTGGATAGGGAATGAGAAGGGATGAAGGCGGGATCGGGAATATGAGGGGATGGAGGCGGGAATGTGAGGGGATGGAGGAGGGAACAGGAATACGGAGGGATGGAGGGGGAGTGTGAGGGGATGGAGGCGGATCGGGAATGTGAGGGGATGGAGGCGGGAATACGGAGGGATGGAGGGGGATCGGGAATGTGAGGGGATGGAGGCGGGAATACGGAGGGGATGGAGGGGGATCGGGAATGTGAGGGATGGAGGCGGGATCGGGAATGAAGGAGGACGAGGCGGGTCGGGAATGTGAGGGGAATGGAGGCGGGAATGTGAGGGGAATGGAGGCGGGAATGTGAGGGGATGAAGGTGGATAGGGAATGAGAAGGGATGAAGGCGGGATCGGGAATGTGAGGGGATGGAGGCGGGAATGTGAGGGGATGGAGGCGGGAACAGGAATACGGAGGGATGGAGGCGGGATCGGGTACGTGAGGGGATGGAGGGGGAATGTCAGGGGATGGAGGCGGATCGGGAATTTGAGGGGACGAAGGCGGGATCGGGAATGTGAGGGGATGGAGGCGGGAACAGGAATACGGAGGGATGGAGGCCGGGAGTGTGAGGGGATGGAGGCGGATCGGGAATGTCATGCAATGGAGGCGGATCGGGAATGTGAGGGGACGGAGGTGGATCGGGAATGTCAGGGGACGGAAGTGGGATCGGGAATGAAGGGGGACGAAGGCGGGATCGGGAATGTGAATGTGAGGGGATGGAGGCGGGAATACGGAGGGGATGGAGGCGGATCTGGAATGTGAATGTGAGGGGATGGAGGCGGATCTGGAATGTGAGGGGATGGAGGCGGATCGGGAATGTGAATGTGAGGGGATGGAGGCGGGTCGGGAATACTGAGGGGATGGAGGCGGATCGGGAATGTCAGGGGATGGAAGTGGGATCGGGAATGAAGGGGGACGAAGGCGGGATCAGGAATGTGAGGGGATGGAGGCGGGAATACGGAGGGGATGGAGGCGGATCGGGAATGTGAGGGGATGGAGGCGGATCGGGAATGTGAGGGGATGGAGGCGGGTCTGGAATGTGAGGGGATGGAGGCGGATCGGGAATGTGAATGTGAGGGGATGGAGGCGGATCGGGAATGTGAGGGGATGGAGGCGGGTCTGGCGCCCGGCGGGCGGGCCCCGCTCCCGGCCCGCCTCCCCGCCGCAGCTGAGGGCGATGGAGAGCGGCCACACTTCCAGTGAGCCCGGCTCGGGCAGCTCTCGATTGCCCCTCCAAAAACCCCTCAGCACTTGGGGTTTTTCCTCCATAAAGCCGAGCTGGGCCCGCAGGGCCTGGCGGGCGCTTCCCGGTGGCGGCGATCCTGAGGGAGGAGCCCGGGCCGTGCCGGCGGCCAGAGACATCGCTCAGGTGGGACACTGGGCTCCAGATACCCCCCAAATACTGATAAAGTGTGGGATAAAGGATAGGGGTGGCCAGGGACATCGCCCAGGTGGGACACTGGGCTCAAAATATCCCCCAAATAATGATAAAGTGTGGGATGAAGGATAGGGGTGGCCAGGGACATCGCCCAGGTGGGACACTGGGCTCCAAATATCCCCCAAATACTGATGAAGTGTGAGGTGAAGGATAGAGGTGGCCAAGGATATGGCTGAGGTGGGTCATTTGTCTTCATGCCTCAAATATTACCATTACCATACTCAAATATTACCAAAAATTACCATAAAGTGTGAGGTGAAGGCTGGGAGTGGCCAGGGACATCGCTGAGGTGGCACATTTGTCCTCATACTTCAAATATCCCCCCAAAATACTGATAAAGTGTGAGGTAAAGGCGAGAGGTAGCTGAGGACATTGCCCAGGTGGGACACTTGTCATCATGCCCCCAATATCCCCCAAAATGCTGATTAAGTGTGAGGTAAAGGCTGGGGGTAGCCAAGGATATGGCTGAGGTGGGTCATTTGTCTTCATGTCTCAGATATCCCCCCAAAATTCCCATAAAGTGGGAGGTAAAGGCTGGGGACAGCCAAGGACATCACTGAGGTGGAACATTCAGCCTTGTGCCTCAAATATCCCCCAAAATGTGCATAAAGTGTAAGATAAAGGCTGGGGTGGCTGTCGAGGTGCTGGTCAGGGTTGCTCAGAGGGGGTGCAGATATCTAGGAGTTAATTAATAGATTTACAGACTGGTTTGGGTGGGGAGGGACCTCAAAGCTCAGCCAGCCTCACCCCTGTCATGGCAGGGACACCTGAAACTGTCCCAGGCTGTTCCAGCCTGGCCTTGGACCCTTCAGGGATGTGACAGCCACAGCTTCTCTGGGCACCCTGTGAACAATTCCTAGGGCCTCCCCTGGCACAATTCCTTCCCAATATCCCATCCATCCCTGCCCTCTTGTCAGCTCAATGCCCTTCCCCCTTCCCCTGCTGTAAATCCATCCCCATTTTTGACCTTATGTGGATTTTTGAATTAATTTGTTTTTCTCTGCAGGCTGTCAGAGCGCTGGCAGTGCCCAGGTACAGGGTGGTGCTGGTGGCACACGTGGGGCAGTGGGTGAGCAGAGCCTGCAGGTGCCTCTGGGAGCCCAAGAGTGACACATTTTCCTCCTACTTGTTCAAAAACACCTTCTGTTTGCTGTGGCAAATGTCTACAGTGTGTATTTTGAATAGGGAGGTAGCAGAGTTGAACAGCAGCAGAGGTGAATACTCAGCCAGCTCTTCCTGTCTCTGTTGTAGAAAAGATCTGTGAAGGACCAAGGTACTCTCACCTGCTTTGGATGAGGAGTTTTCTCTGGGAAGTGGTTTTCTCTTTTCTCTGACACAGTTTTGCAGCTGATTGCTGCTCTCAGCACTTGGCCTGGAAAATATTTTCAGAATATTCCCTGTAAGTAGAGTTTTCCCTGTTCTCCTCCAGGGGACATTGCTGGAAGCATCTGGAGTAGGAAATAAACCATGAGTTTTGCCTGCCTGGTTTTGGGGCTGGTGCTGATGGTCCCAAGTCTCTCCTGGTGCAGCTATTCCCCACTGACCTTGCTCTGAATCTGAAACCAGACCTTTTGCTGCCCCTATTTCCTGCTGTTAGATTTCCCTGATTCAGAGAACAAACCCATCACAAATTGCTTATTTTATTACATTTCAGATGCAAAGCTAAAGAAACACTTCATGTGCTCATGACTCAAAGTTTAATCCACTGTAAAAACTGTGAAATGCAGACAACCTGAAGCCACTTGCTGATGTGCACTGTGACATGTAACACCCAAAAGCTACAATTAAAGAGCACAACTGGAAGAGCTGTGGGTCATGTCATGATTGTTTTAATCCTGGGAGCTGTGCCACCCTGAGCTGCTGCATTTCAGCACAGGGAGCTGATCTCTCTCCTGCTGCAGCCCACGTTGCAGCAGGATGTGGCCAGCAGATCAGCTGCCTCACGTTTGTTCAGCACAGAAGCTTTGCTGCTGTTTTGCAAGTCTTGCTCAGGTTTGACCTCCTGGGGTTCTTTGCTGTGGATCCCCAGCTCTGGCTGTGATGAGAAGTCAGAGTCACCCTCGTCCTCGTGTGGGAAATGCTGGAGGTTCTCACTCTCTGTCACGGGAAAATGAGAAGTTAGAAGTTGAAAAATGAGTAATTAATGGTTTTTATCTTTACCAGAAAGACAGACCAAGCTACAGGCAGGGAGCTGAGTGTTACCCTCTGATGTGGGCAGCTCATCACTGTGAGGAACAGTCTGTGATCAGTGTGGTGAAACTCAGTAGTTCAGGGATTTGTATTGAAGAGTGTCCTGTGTTGCTTGGAGTCTTGCCTTGATAGATTTGCTTCTCCAGGAAAAACTGGGATTTGATGTGTCAGAGGCTCTTGACCAGCATTAAGCTGGACCTGGGGGAGTTCCTGAACTGCAGGTGTTGCATTAAAGCATCAGCTGCCCCAAAATTCTGGGTGTTCCTACAGAAATCGTCATCCAGCTGCAGTTGAAACAACTCAGTACAGCTGGGCCTTGTGCAGTCTCTGAGAGTGTAGTGATTCTCATTTAGAAGCAAGGTTCTTCAGCAGATTTTGGGTGTTGTTGCCCATATCACTTTTGTATTTGTTTAAAGCTGCTGCTACAATAGAATTTTCCAGAAATGCAGATGTGGGAAGTGCAGAAAGCTTCTATTGCTGTCATCTGCCTCAGTTATTTTCTTTTTCTCTATTTCTGTTTTTCTCTATTTCTATTTTTCTTTTTCTCTATTTCTCTATTTTTCTATTTCTATTTTCCTTTTTCTCTATTTCTGTATGCCTATTTCTCTTTTTCTCTATTTATTTTAATCTGTCAGAGTACAGATTTCCAGCTGGGCGTGTAATGGTTGAATTTCCTGACTGTCAAATCAAAATTTTCTCATATCAAAAAATCTGCTAATAAGCATAAAAATACACAAAAGCATTAAATTGCAGAGCAGATATTCAAGATGCTCCAATGACAAATTTCATAAAGTTTCTGGTTTCTAGTGGGGAAAGTGAAGGCTGCAGTAAGACACTTGCACCAACTTCAGCAAAACTTGTCACTGCCCCTCGAAATGTGGTGGCAGAGAGATTTTCAGTGGCAGCCTTGCCTTGCATCCTGCTCCTCAGGTGAGCTAAATTATTTTTCTTTAGCAGAATAGCCCAGGAAGCTGCAAGGAGAGGGAAGGAGGGGAGCTGCAGCTGCTTGTTGGCTGCCTCCCAGCACGGAGTGTGCTGCAGGGATTGAGGGGAGCAGGGCATGTGCAGCTTAGTGATCCCCTGGGATCCCCTGGGATGCCCTGGGATCTCCTGGGACGCTCTAGGACGCCCTGGGATCCCTTGGGACGCCCTGGGATCCTCTGGGATCTCCTGGGACGCCCTGGGATCTCTTGGGATGCCCTGGGATCTCCTGGGACGCTCTAGGACCCCCTGGGACGCTCTGGGATCTCCTGGGACGCCCTGGGATCCCCTGGGATCTCCTGGGACGTCCTGGGATCCCCTTGGGATGCCTTGGGACGCCCTGGGACGTCCTGGGATCCTCTGAGACGCCCTGAGATCTCTTGGGATCTCCTGGGACGCCCTGGGATCTCCTGGGACGCCCTGGGATCTCTTGGGATGCCCTGGGACCCCCTGGGATCTCCTGGCATCTCTTGGGATGTCCTGGGATCTCCTGGGATCTCCTGGGACACCCTGGGATCTCTTGGGATGCCCTGGGACCTCCTGGGATCCCCTGGGACGCCCTGGGACGCCCCGGGGTGTGGCTGCAGCGGGCAGGGAGGAGCCTGGCCGTGCGGCTGTACTCACCCCGCAGCTCCTGCTGCTCGCTGAGCTCCCTTTTCCAGCGGGAGCCGCCGCAGGTGAACACCACGGCTCTGATGAAATCTCTCCCGCAGAGCCTCACCTTGCTGCCTTCGCCCTGCCCGTGCTGTGCCAGCAGCAGCAGAGCCAGGCAGCCCAGTGCCAGCACCGTGCCCCTCATGCTGCCAGCTGCGGGCAGGGCAGGAGGGAGCCAGTGGCGAGTTCTGCTGGAGCCTTCCCATTTATACTGGAGCTCTGTCCACTCCACTGGGCAGCAGCTCACTCGGAGGGTGGCAATGTTTGCTAAAAACAAATAAACTGCTTGTTTCTGGTCATGTTTGAAGTGCTTTGGGATGTCAGTCAGGTATTAAAGAGTGCAGAAGTCTTTACTGGGAACACCTGAGGTGTGACACGTTTATGGGGTATGGCTTAGGTGGGTGCAGTCCATGTGTGTTCTGCCAGAACAGGAGGGTGTTTGTGACATGGTTTGGTGTCTGTGTTCCCTGATGCCCATCCTGACTGGGGTCTTTTTGTGTTGGTGATCCCAAAGAAAAATGGAATTAACTCCTTGCCATGGTGTCTGTGTGCACCTCTTCATTCCCCCACCTTGTTTACTGCTAACTGTGGATGCTTGTGGGGAAAACCCTGCCAGTGCCAAGCACTGCTGACAAAATCCACCCCAGAGGGGGTTTGGGGCAGATATTGGTATCCCAGCCAGGATTCCCAGTGTGCCAAGAGATAGGACATGATCCTACAGCACATGAGTCTGCTCTGGGAGGAGGGCTTGGTTCTGAGTTACTGGTTCCTAACATTGTATTTACATTTCTATAAAAAATCCTTGCAATAAAATGCCTCTAGGAGGAAATTTCTCAATTATATGGTCAGAAATTCCGTGTTTAAGGACAAAATAGATGAGGAACTTTGGAGATCTTGAGCCCTTCCTAGCACCACGAGGATTTTCCAGCACCATAATGTTACAGGTAATTAATTTTCACTGTCTGCAGGGTGGGTTATGATGTGTTACAGAAAGCTGCTTTTTAGCAGAAAGCAAACAGTCATGGGCATGAATGGAAAATACAGGGTGTATCTTGGTCAGATTTATAATAATGATTAACAAATGATTCACCTTAACGAGGGCCTTTCTTTGAAACACACCAAGATGAGTTTTATGTCAGGGGGAAGTTTGCATGTCCCCTGTCAGATGTGCAGCACACAGCAGGAAGTGGATGTTAATGCAGCACAAATGGTCCTTAATTCAGTGCTGTGTTTGAGTGCTGGGTGTTTATTGTCAGGATAATGAGAGAGGCTGGGTGTTCTGGATCTATAAAATACACCTTTCCATATGTAATGTGCTCAGCAGCAGGGCTACAACTTGTGCTTCATCACTCCTCTGGAGATGCTCCCTATTTCCTGGGGGCAGGAAATCTCCCAGCTGGGTATTTTTTTCTGTTTCTTCTGCTCTGCCCCCCCAAAAAGCCAGCCCAGGCAGCCAAACACTGCCTGCTTTCAACCCAAGGAGAAAAGACTTTGGGGGAAGAGCAGAAAGGGATAAAGAGAAAAGATACAGAGAGCTTTCCATGATCAGGATTCCAGAGAGGCCCATCCATGAACACTGTTCATGCAATGAGACTTCCAGGAGGAAATTGAGAAATTTGAAAGAAGTTTCTCAGCACTGTGCCTTCAAAGAGAAACTTTATTGATTACGAAAGGATAACCAGTCTATGTTCATACTACAGTGCTTCCTGAGGGAGAAGGGATATCAGCTACTGCTAAACAGGAGCTCCAGCAGGAGCAACAATGTCCCACAAGGAACCAACCTGGAAAACAAGAGGAAAAGGAGCTGATTCTTCTTTGGAATTCTGGGAAACAGCACTTGGGCTGCATTTGTGCTGTCACATTTGGCAGCATGCAAACATTTCTCTTGTTTATAAAGGAAATTAATTTCCAGTGGTGTGGCAGCAGGAGAGCAGCAACCACCACCTTGGAACTGTGATCCCACCTACCCCAATATTCCCCAGCTGGGTGTTTCCCAGAACTGCCTTGCAGAGGAACCTCTGAGCACTTACCTGCTGGGTGCTGGGGACAGCCAGGTTGTGCAGCTGCCACACCCCCACCTGGCCACAGCTGTCCCCCAGGAGCAGGCACTCAGCATTCCTGGCAAACAGGAGGGAGCTGAGATTCCCTTCAGGGCTGGCAGCACAGGAGAGCACGGGCTGGAAGCTGCAAGCCAAGAGTTAATGGGTGCCATGCATTTATCAGCTGCACATTTCACTCTGTGCTCTAGGTAATCTCTAAAGCTGGGGACTGAGGCAGTGTTTGGTTTGGGCTCTGCCAGAAGAAAAAATCCCATTTGCTGTTAACTAAAATAATCCTGCTTGCCTAAAATCTGAGCTAATCTAGAGAGGGGTGGTTAATATTTTTATTAGATGAATAATTTGCAGGATGTGGCAGGGCTCTGGATCCACCAGGGCTTCACTCTGTCAGTAACACAAACCCAGAGCAGCTGGACAAGGTCACAGGTAACTGAACCATCTCAACTTCAGACAATCTTTACCAAAGCAGCTCAGTTTTGTTACTTTTCCTCCTAACTCTGCCACGATTTCTGCAGGCAAAAGGGCAGTTTTATACTTTATCAGCTCCATGAGACATCCAGCTCCTTCTCTTCTAACCCCAAGTCTCTGGTAACCACCCTCTGCTTTTACACAAGGAGCATTTCAAAACGCAATGGTTTGAGCAGGCAAAGTGTGGAGCTGTAACGATCTGATAAAACCACCGATGAGGTCACAATGTGTGACAAAGAGATTTCAGAGTCCTCATTACTCACATGCTGACGCTCAGATCCCAGATCTCCACCCTCCTCTCATTGACGGCTACGAAGATGAAGGCTGATTGTGGAGCCCACTTGATGTCGTGAACAAAAGCTGTGACAGAAGTGAAGGTTAAAAGGGGGGTGTGGGAGTCCCGGTGCCACAAAAGGATGCTCCAGTCCGCAGAGCAGCTGAGGAACATGTCTGTGCTGGAGGGATTCCAGGCAACTTTGTACACAGGGCCCTGCTTGGAGAGAAACAAAACAGAATTTGGTGCTGCCCAGCCTTCCTCCCACAGGTAAGACTCTTTAACTCTACAGGACAATCAGATTTCTGATTGCTGTCTTAAAATAAAGCCAGAACTGAAGCTTTCAAACAGTTCATAGTAACCGTTTGAAAAAATGACTTGAAAAAAATCCTGACAGTGTAGAAAGTAATCCTGTAAGACTGTGATGCTTTATGCTATGGGAATTCATTCCTAATATTAGAGAAAGAGTTGAGGTTTCTTTTGTTGCTGATCTTCACTAAATATAAGTAAAAAACTTACATTTTTGAATTGAGCAGTTCCTGCTGTCCTTGTTTAGTGTCTCGCTCACCTTATGGCCTCTGTATGTCCCCAGAATCCTCTCCTTGCCCGAGCAAGAGCAGCAGTGGATGTGGCCCTCTTCTGTTCCAGCAAGAAAAATATCAGTATTCTGCAAGAAAGGGAAAAGCAGCCTAGGTTGGTTAAATTGATCACTCCTGCAGAAATCATCTGGGGCTGGAGGAGTTCAGAGCCAAGGAGGAGCTCCTGTGAGTGGTGAGTAAAGTGGAACCACAACACTGCACATTTGCTGAGGTCTTCTTCAACAATGAGCTGGGGTTTGACTCCTGAAAATCTTAGATTTTCAGCAATCCACGTGGAAAAGGCAGGAATTCTTCAAGTGCTCTGTGGAGGAAGTACTCAGCTGGATGAAGAGAAGCTCAGCTGAGTCCTGGGTGTGGGAGGTGTTGAACAAATTCTCCCAGGCTTGGCCATCACTCAGAGGGGAACTGCCCCAAGGAAATGTGAGTAACGTGGCTGGGAGTGATGCTTTGAGCTTTCATCATTTCCAGATTCTGCACTGCATTTGTGTGTAACTCTGAACTCCACACAAAGTGTCACAAGTTCTCCTCCCAGCTCAGTCACACAAAACAATTCTTGTCCAGCCCAGAACCAAGGACACGCTGCAGCTCCAGCCCCAAAAAGTGCAAACAGAGAGAATGGAGGAGAGAATCTGGGAGGGTGGGACTGCAGAGCCTGGAGCTGGGATTGGACAGTGAACCCCAATGTGGGAATGGACCCAAACTGATAAAAGTGTGAAAACTCCTGACTTGGGTCCATCTTGGGTGGAGCCACAGCCAGGCTCCTGCACTGCCCAAGGTGAATCCTTGGAAGGGCTTTTAATAAATCCCTGCTTTATTCCTTTAATCTGCCCAGCCTCTGTTCTAGGCAGCCTCTCTTTAGGCATCAGGAGAACAGGGCTTGTTTTACCATTTCATTTGGGGTAAATCTTAGTAGCTAGAAAACAATTTATTTCAAAATTAATGTGGTTTAAATAGCAGTGCCAAAGTCCCTGGCCAGCTCCCATTAAAGCAGCACAACTGAGCATGCCACCTCTGCTGCAGAGGTTTTCTGGCTAGTACTGCAGCCAGGATGGGCTTTCTGAGCCTACCTCAGGATGGAAGTCAAAGCACATTCCAGCTGCCTCTTGTGATATGGGACCTTCACTTTTCCTTTCTCTCTCACCTGGGAATTTTTTCTTCCCACTTTCTGTTCGCTTGATTTTCATCACATCTGTGTGAAGAGCAGGAGATTTTGTCAAACAGGTGTGAGGAATTTGTGCTGCTTTGGGATGCCCAGCAGCTCTGCAATGTTTTGTGGGATAACTGGTAGAAAAAAAATGTCAGCAGGAATCAAAGGGAGCAGTTTCAGGTGCTCACCAAAGCAATCCAGCCTTTGCTGGATGAACCACTGGGTCATTCTCCCATCTCCTGAGATACACATCAGTCTCTCTGTTTTGTCACCTCTGTCCTGTTCCACCCACCTCAGCTGCCACACAGGACCTTTATGTTTATTTAGGGATGCACTGGGACAAAAAAACACACATGGTAAATCATAGATGAGCAAAGACAAGACAACATGTTTGAAAAATAATTAAACTTCCACTTCATAATGAGTGTTAAGTCTTACAGCAGAAATGTTTAGCTTTTCTTTTTTAAAAAAGGGTCTGAACATTTTTTTTTCTCCAGGAAAATGTTTCCTTTATTAAACATGTTTGATAATTTGTTTCAGGGCACTGTTTATGTGCTTGCACCATGAAATCAATCTGCACCTTGTAGGAGAGTGCCTGAGGCCTGGAGAGCTGCCCTTGGGGCAGGTGCTTCCCTCAACCCCCACCCATCCCCTCTCTCATTTCCTTCTTCATTCCTGCTCACCCCTCACTTCCTCTGATGTTCTCTCCATTTTTGGCAAGAGGGATCAGAGAAAGCACCAAAAGCTCCCACTGCTCTCCATAAGGATTTGGATTGTGCTAGCTAGGTGCCCTAGGATACAATGGAAAGATGTGCCCAAAAGTTTGGATTCTATCAGCATCTGTTAAACCAGCTGGGGCAGGGATCCTTGTCTCTGTGGAGATATCTCCTGCTAATGGGCCAGCTGTTAAACCAGGTGGTGCAGTGATTCTTATCTCTGTGGAGATATCTCCTGTTAATGGGTCATCTGTTAAAAACCAGCTGGGGCAGAGATCCTAATCTCTGTGGGAGATATCTCCTGTTAATGGGTCATCTGTTAAAAGCCAGGTGGGGCAGTGATTCTTATCTCCGTGGGAGATATCTCCTGCTCATGGGCCATCTTTAAACCAGCTGGGCAATCATCTTTATCTTCCCACAGCCCATCCTCCCTCCAGGAGATATCTCCTGTTAATGGCCAGTGAGTCCCAGGGCATGACTGATAAAATTCCATCATCCCACTGGGAGATGCTCCAGCCAGGGGAGGAGCCAAGCCTTTCCTACCCAGATAAAAACTGGGATTTGGAACACCAGAGCTGCCCTTACCCACAGGTTTGCAGAGGACAAGAGCTACCAGATCTTTCTACAGATCACTATTTCAACAAGAGCACTTCACCTGCACTACCACCACCCTGACCAGAGGGGTGTCAGGCTGTATTCTGACTCTGGCAGTGATTTTTCTTTTCTACTATTGCAGGTATTTTTTCTCTTTTTTTAAATTGTATTTCTGACTTGGAGTCTCTCACTGATTTTGCTCTCAAAACCATTCCACTAGGACACGGAATGGGGTGAAAAGCTGCAGTTCCTGGGGGGGAGGCAGCGAGGCTCCTCTGGTGTGCAGCTGCGGGGGAGCTGCAGGCTGACCTGCTGTCCAGCAGCGCGGCGTCCCTGCGGCTCCGCACGTCGTAGATGGCCACGCAGCCGCTGCTCATCCCCACTGCCAGCAGGCTGGGGCTGCCCAGGGAGAAATCCACAGCGGTGACGCCGTGCTCGCAGCGGAAAACGCGCTCTGGCCACTGAGGAACACAGCAGAGCTGTCAGCTGGGGCAGTGCCACCTCTCTTTTCTTAACTCTGAGCACCAAGTGCTGGAAACTCATGATGCTGACCAGAAATTACTCCCTATTCTGACTGGCTCCGTGTATTTCTTGCTACAACTGATAAAATTAGGAAAAAGGTAAAGATAGTGCAGAAATACCTGCAAACCAAACACCTAAAAATGTCTTTGGTGACAGTAAGGAATCATGAGAGTTTTTAGTGTGGTAAAGATACATCAAAGATTTGACTCTGCCTGGTTTAAATTAGTCAGATACAGTTTTGGCCAACAGAAGTTTGTGGTAGAAATCAAACTGAAATGTTGTAATTTATGGCAATCAAATTTTTTTTTACTGGGACACTTTGAGATTTTTGAATAGTTTTTTTTTAATGGTTGGTTTTAAAAGGATCCCTTTTCAGATGGATCTGCAGGGGTGTAAATGTTCCATCTATAAAATTTCCTCTTTTATTGACAGCGTTGTGAGAAGTTAAGAGTAAATAATTGGAGTTAAAAGGCAAATAAAGCAGAAATTGTCCAGAGAAAAGCAGATTGCAGGAAAAGCAAACAAAGGGACTCGTTACCATGGGGTTCTTCAGTGACCAACAGCAAGCCAGGCCTTTCTTCTGATCCTGAGAAACAAACTCCCTGTAACCAACTGCTATGAGATCCTGCAAGCACAGAGCAGCAGCAACATCTCAGCCCCACTTGGAGCTCAGCAGGATATTCCCAAAAGCACCTTTGTGTCAAGGCAAAACTGGAGATACATGGGTCTAAAATCATATTTTAATGTGCTTTATTTAATGGAGTACAGAAGAATTCTGCTAATTTTCCCTCTCTGGGTTAGCTGTAAAAGGAGCTTCAGAGAGCACCTCAAGCTCCTGGATTTTAGCTTTCCACACTCCAGTGAATTCCCTTCACTCCCTTCCATAGGCAGAAATAAAAACCAGCAGCAAGTCTTTAGCCTTCAGCTCCATTCATTTTTCTTTTCTTGCACTCAACAAGTCATTTGTGAAACTCACATTTTAAAAGTAGCTGATTGTTTGCCCTAAGTATTCTAAAACTGAAGTCTCTGAATGTGTCTAACTTTTTAATATCTGGAGATTTGGGGCACAAAAAGTATGAAATGTCTTTATTTTCTGTCACTGGGTTTCTGTTTCTCATCCTAAGCAGTTTTTTATCTCTTTTCCATCCATTATTTTTGTTTAAAAAGTGAGTTCAGTTGGGGAAACAGAGCTTTACATGACCAGATTAAAGAAGTTTTGGCTTCTGTGCTGTTACTGTGCATCTTATCCTTAAATCTTGAGGAATTCTGCTTTTTTGGGAGGTTCTTGTTAGAGACAAAGACATGGTGTCTAAACTACCACAAAGAAACTCCATCAATGATGATAAAGTTTAGCAGCAGGAGTTAAATTTCAATTTTAGAACAGACCAAGTCTATTAATATTGGTGTTCAGGGTAAACTGGAGCAATTCAGGACATTTTGGGTCAATTTAAGCTGTGATGTGTAGGGAAAGCCAAATACAGCCTGTAGATGAAAGCAGCAAGAGTGAGGGGCTGGATCCAGCTTTGAGATCCCTCCCAGGGAATCCCTCCAGAATCAGGAGTTAAATTAAATTAAATTTAACAGAATTTAAGCTGTGATGTGTAGGAATATCCAAGTGCAGCCTGTAGATGAAAGTAGCAAGGGATTGGATCCACCTTTGAGATCCCTCTGAGAAAATCAGCCCAGAATCTGGAGTTTATTGCCACCACCCAGTTTGGGACCAGCTCAGGGATGATTTGGGGACTCACAGGGTTCACTTTGTTCCAAGCCATGCTGCTCACACTGTGACCACTGGTTAAATCACACCTGTATGACCACAGCTGCTCCAGGCTGGGACCTGTGGGACCTGCACCTTCTGCTGAGCTCTGCTTTGGGTCTGGCAAGGGTGTTTCCTCCTGCTTCTCCTCTTCCTTTTCATCCTCATCCTCTTCTGCTTCTTCCTCAGTCTCTGAGACAACAACGGGTTCTAAAATGCACAGATGTAGAATCTGAGTAGATTTCACTTACCTCATTCTAATTATTCACAGCAGAAGAAAAAATTTGCCTTTTCAGCAGATATTTTGTAGTGAAAAAAAAATAGAAATTAAGATTTGAGGAATTAAGAAATCCTAACTTGTGAAAAAACTGAGCAAGGAACAGACCTATGAGCACAGGAATCTGCCGATACAGTGCGAGCTTGGGCTGGAAAATGTTCTCCATGAGAATCCTCTCCATCACAACCAAATCCTGCTGCAGGTTTGCTGAGGCTAAGATCTCTTCTGAACTGCATTCCTTCTCCTCCTGGCTCCTGGCAGGACCAGCACTCTCTGCAATGATCATGGGAGAAGCTGCATCACACAATTATGGGATATTCCAGATTGGATATTCCACAAGGATCAGAGGATCAACAGGCCCATAATGCCAGATAAGAGATAAATGGGATAGAAATGCTTTGAATGTGATAAAACTTCACACAGAAAAATCAAGGGATAAGAATTCTCCACTTGCAAAAAGCAGAGGATTCCAAAAAATACTTTAACTATTAATTTTTTCTTGTTATAATTTTCTTATAATTTTATCATCTTATCTTAGTATAATTTTCTTATCTTTTTCAGATACTTCTGGAATTTTTCTCATGGTGTTTTACTTCTACTTTTTAAGGTGAGTACCAGCAAACCTTGTCCCTGAGTATTTATCTTTATTTAAGATAATTTCTGATGGCAGTGTGCAGAGAAGTGCAGCCCTGCCCAAGATCCTTTGGCAAACTCCTGCAGGTTCCAGGCAGCGTTTTTCAGGAAGTTTTCCCCACAAATCCCAGGGATGTTTGTGGTTTAGGAGGATGAGAACTGGGAGATGTTACCTCTGGCAGAAGGAGCAGCCACAGCCTGACTGTGCTCTTCAGCTGAGGGAGGTTTGCTGCTTTTCCCTGCTGGGGCTCTGGCTTCTTCTGTCTGTGCAGCTTCTGCTTCTGAGGCCTCCAGAGAATTGTCCAAATCCCAGAAAGTCACCATCATCCCTGGGAATGGATGTCCCTTCACACAGGCTCTGGGTTTGGTCAATTATTGCTGCTGGGCTGGGGGCTTTGGAGCCAGCTCTGCTCCCAAAGATGTTGATATTTCTGATTTAATTTCTGATTTAATGTTTTAATTTCATCTTTTAAGAGTTATCTTTTGCAAATTTACAGCAAAGGTTGCCTTGCTTAATAAGAATCATGAATGCAGATAAAATAACTTTAAAATTTCTCTTCTTGTGTGACTGCTGCAGCTCCTTCAGGGTTTTTTTTTGGGGTGTGGCTCCCCTTGAGCAGCACCCACCCCAAACTTGCTTTGATGTACTCAGGGGTTGGAATGAGCCCTGATCATATTCCAGGCACACAAAAAAAGTGGCAAATAGCTTTTCAAAACAGATTATTATCTACTTTGGGGGTTTATTCCCTCATTTTACAGACACTAACACAAAGGAAAAGTGTTTGGAACAGCATTCCCCATCATTTTGTGGCCTCTTGCACACAAAAATAACATTTTAATTGCAATGGATTCAGTGTTCCAGCACTAAATTCAAGATTTAGGAGGGGCAGAAAAGGCCACCACAACCCAGAGTGCCTGAACTTAAATCTCTGGCAGTGGAACCTGAGGAAACATCTCCTGCTTAGAGACAGAAATAAAAAATCCCTTTTCTCCCAGGATTACCTTTCTCTGCTGTGGTGACTGTCTCACATTGCACTTCCTTGGTTTTGGCAGCTCCAGAGATGGTTTGCACAATTTTTTCTTCAAAGTACTCACTGCCAATTTTAGCATTGCAAATCTCTGTATAAATCTTATTTCTCTCCCTGGAAAACAAAGGAAACACTGGCTGGTGCCTCCCTGGAAAAACTCTGCCTGGAATTCTCAGTGCCTTTAACAAGAGAGGCTTTTCCATGGCCTAAATTTCCTGCTTTTTGGGTTGCTGGATGTTATTTCAGCCTTTGTATCATTCAGCAGCTCTTTCTGATCTTTGTGATGCTGTTCTAAAGCAGGAATGGCATGTGGAGAACAGAAACAAAAATAAAATAAAATAAAATAAAATAAAATTTAAAAAAAAAAAATCCCTCTTCCAACTGCCTGGGGACTTTGGGGGAATCCAGAGTTCAGAGCTCTCCTCACTTGGGAGTGAAAGGCAGAGAATGAACAGACAAAAAGGAAACTTCTCCTTTTCTGTTTCAGCATTCCCACCAAAGTTCAGGGAGCACCAAGGGGAGCTGCCTGCTGTGTGAACTCTTCTAAATTCATAAATAATGAGAAGAGATGCAGCAGTTTGAAACATCTGAAGTGTTTCCATGAAAATCCAATTCTCACCCTCCTCCAGCCCTGGCTTTCCCTAACCTGCCACCATTTTTCAGTGGAAGGAGTAAGGATTTCCTCCAGGATATGGAGCTGTAAGAAATGGAGCTTTTGCTGGGTTTTTGCTTTGGGTTTTAACTTTTGTGTTTTTCAGAATCTGCTGCTGGGTAACTCTGAAACTTCAGGATCCATCCTGGATGTGATTTGGGTGCAGCCCAGGCCGGGCTCCTGCACTGCCCAAGGTGAATAATTTCAGTAATTTCAGTAAATTCCATTTTATTCCCTTTGCTCTGCCCAGTGTCTGTCCCAGCCCAGCCCTTCCAGGCAGCACTGCACTCAGAGCTGAGTGCTCACTCACAGAGCTGAGTGCTGGCTGAGAGAGCTCTGAGTGCTCACTCACAGAGCTGAGTGCTGGCTGAGAGAGCTCTGAGTGCTGGCTGAGAGAGCTCTGAGTGCTCACTCACAGAGCTGAGTGCTGGCTGAGAGGGCTCTGAGTGCTGGCTGAGAGAGCTCTGAGTGCTCACACAGAGCTCTGAGTGCTCACTCACAGGACTCTCAGTCCCCACTCACACCCCTGAGTGCCCACTCACAGGACTCTGAGTGCCTCCTCTGCCTCCCTGCACACCAGGGCCGTGGGCAGATCCAGCAGACCCCTGAGTGCTCACTCACAGGACTCTGAGTGCTCACTCACAGGACTCTCAGTGGTCACTCACAGGACTCTCAGAGCTCACTCACAGGACTCTCAGAGCTCACTCACACCCCTGAGTGCTCACTCACAGGACTCTCCCTGCCTCCTCTGCCTCCCTGCACACCAGGGCCGTGGGCAGATCCAGCATCCAGAGCGTGTCTGTCTCTGACAGGAAAACATCCACCCTCTGCTCCAGCTCTGCCTCTGTCAGGGCTGCCTCCCCCTCCTGCTGCTCAGCTGGAAAACAACACTCAAAATTAACAGAACAATTCATTCTGGAAGTCCCAAATCCCAGAATATTTAATTTGATGTATTAATTTGTAAATATTGGCTGTGTTCTTTACCAGACAAGCTCAAGGTTGGGTCTTGGTGAGGTTCTGTTTCATCCAAGCCAGGCTTGCTTGTTGATCTGCTGCTTCTATGTGTCCTTCAGGGACAAAAAACAAGCAGAAATTGTCTCAAAAAACAAAAAAAAGTGTTTATTTTCTGGAGGTACTTTTTATTTTTAAGTCATTTTTATGTATCCCACCCCCTGGGATTGTTCTTTGAAACAACCAGCCTGGGAAATGTGGCAAAAAAAAGGAATATCTTCATGTCAGAAATCAATGTTTACAATTATAATTATAAATTGGAAATAATTACAATTATTCCTTGCATTTTGATAATGCATGGCTCAGGATTTTTCATTTCAAACACCAATAATTATTGACTTTCTTTGCATGACTTCATTGAGTTTGTCAGCCCAAACTCCACTGACTTTGTTTTTTTGTAGTGGAACATAACTTAGGAGTTTTAACTCCAAATTTTTTGTTCAAGAGCATTTTTTGGAGATGGATGCACATAATCCCACAGAGGTAACTTGCTTAAGTATTATTAAAGCTGAGAATTCTTATTATGTTAAACATATTTGGACTTGATCTTGAAGGTCTCTTCCAACCTAGTCATTCTGTGAATATTTTGATAGCTGAACTGATATTTTTAATATTTTAATTTGCTATTTTAATTTCTATATTTAATAATTTTGGAAAAAAAAAGTTGTCTGCACTTACTAAACTTTAAGATAAAATTTTCTTGCCTGGTTACAGCAGCATTTGGGTCTGGCTGGAAGAGGGGATGGGGTGTCACATTCTTCCCTTCCTCATCAAAAACCTGCAGAAAAATGGGATTAATCAGGATGATTTCCCTGCCACTTCTGCTCCTCCCTGAGGCTTTTCCAGCTCATTTATTCCCCAAGCACCACCAAGGGTCATTATTGATCCTGATTAATCCAATTAAATCAGATGAACAATTACACATCTTCTTCATGGCAGTGTTTAAATAGTGCAGAAAGGTCAGTGAGGAGCTGAAATGATTCCCAGGGTATGTTTGGGGAATATTCTGGATTTTGGGTGAATACAGGAGCTGTTCCAGTAATAAATCTCAGATGAGAAATGTTAATTATTGTCAAATCTTGGAGCACCCTGGGATGGTGGGAACTTCCTGCCCTTGGGAATGGGATGAGCTTGGAGGTGCAATCCCATAATTCCAGGATTTTTTGGGTTTTTTTGGTTTTTCCCACCTTTCCCAACCATTCCAGGACTTTTTGGTTCTTCCCAATGGTAAATTTGGGGTTTTTCCCACCTTTCCTTTCCCAACCATTCCAGGACTTTGCTTCTTCCCAATGGTAAATTTGGGGTTTTCCCACCTTTCCTTTCCCAACCATTCCAGGATTTTTTGGTTCTTCCCAATGGTAAATTTGGGGTTTTCCCACCTTTCCTTTCCCAACCATTCCAGGACTTTGCTTCTTCCCAATGGTAAATTTGGGGTTTTCCCACCTTTCCTTTCCCAACCATTCCAGGATTTTTTGGTTCTTCCCAATGGTAAATTTGGGGTTTTCCCACCTTTCCTTTCCCAACCATTCCAGGATTTTTTGGTTCTTCCCAATGGTAAATTTGGGGGTTTTCCCACCTTTCCTTTCCCAACCATTCCAGGACTTTGGTTCTTCCCAATGGTAAATTTGGGGGTTTTCCCACCTTTCCTTTCCCAACCATTCCAGGATTTTTTGGTTCTTCCCAATGGTAAATTTGGGGTTTTTCCCACCTTTCCCAACCCAACCATTCCAGGACTTTGGTTCTTCCCAATTTGGGGTTTTTCCCACCTTTCCTTTCCTTTCCCAACCATTCCAGGACTTTGCTTCTTCCCAATGGTGGATTTGGGGTTTTTCCCACCTTTCCCAACCCAACATTCCAGGACTTTTTGGTTCTTCCCAATGGTAAATTTGGGGTTTTTCCCACCTTTCCCTTTCCCTTTCCCTTTCCCTTTCCCTTTCCCTTTCCCTTTCCTTTCCTTTCCTTTCCTTTCCTTTCCCAACTATTCCAGGACTTTTTGGTTCTTCCCAATGGTGGATTTGGGGTTTTTCCCACCTTTCCCAACCCAACCATTCCAGGACTTTTTGGTCTTTCCTGCAGGTAGATTTTGGGCTCTTCCCACTTTTCCCAACCCAACCATTCCAGGCTTCCCACAGGTGCATTTTGCTCTCTCCCCACCTTTCCCAACCCAATAATTCCATGATTTCTGTGATCCCTCCACAGATGGATTTGGATCTCTCCCACCTTTCCTAACCACTCCAAAATTTCTGTGATCCCTCCCACAGATGGATTTTGTTCTCTCCCCCCTTTCCCACCCATTCCATGGTTTCTCTGATCCCTCCACAGGTAGATTTGGATCTCTCCCCCCTTTCCCACCCATTCCATGGTTTCTGTGATCCCTCCAGAGATGGATTTTGTTCTCTCCCCACTTTCCCACCCATTCCATGGTTTCTGTGATCCCTCCACAGGTGCATTTGGATCTCTCCCCACTTTCCCAACCACTCCAAAATTTCTGTGATCCATTCCACAGGTGGATTTTGTTCTCTCCCACCTTTCCCACCCATTCCAGGATTTCTCTGATCCCTCCACAGGTGCATTTGGATCTCTCCCCCCTTTCCCACCCATTCCATGGTTTCTGTGATCCCTCCACAGGTGCATTTGGATCTCTCCCCCCTTTCCCACCCATTCCATGGTTTCTGTGATCCCTCCCCAGGTGCATTTTTCTCTCCCCCCTTCCCCAGGTGCTCCCTCACCTGCCCAGCTCCCTGCCTGCCCAGCAGGGCCCTGCTCCTGCTGCCTTTTCCCTGGGAAGCTGTGGAAGTTCTCCTGGAATTTGGGGCCTTGGTGGCTCCAGCACCTCCTGCTGCTGCCCTGGAAATATTCATTTTTATCAAATAGCAAATTAATACTAAAGGTTTGATCATTTATCTAATTTAATTCCCAATTTATTATTGTAAATCTTCATTTATTATAAAGGATGTAAACCATTTATAAGAAAGTTTTTTTACAATTTCTTATATAATTTTTTATATATCACCAATTATTTTCAAGGATTTTCACCATTTATAACCATTTCTAATAAAGGATTCTTATAATTTCTTATATATTCCCAATTATTTTAATGGATATCAACCTCTTATAACAAAAGATTTTTACCATTTTACCATAAATACATATAATAATATATAACACATCTATCCCCAGGTATTTTAAAGGTTTTTAAGCATTTTAATTCCAATAACTTTGAAGCCTCACTCACGGCGGAGGCCGCGGCCCCGGCATGGCGTCGCGCCGTTACCATAACGACGGCGCCCAAGACGGAACGCCGGGATTGGCTGGCAGCAAGGGCGGCGTTGATTGGTTACAGATCGGGGATTGGCTGGCAGCAAGGGTGGCGCTGATTGGTTACAGATCGGGGATTGGCTGGCAGCAAGGGCGGCGCTGATTGGTTACAGATCGGGGATTGGCTGGCAGCAAGGGCGGCGCTGATTGGTTACCATGCGGGGAATGGCTGACAGCAAGGGCGGCGCTGATTGGTTACAACCCGGGGATTGGCTGGCAGCAAGGGCGGCGCTGATTGGTTACAGCCCGGGGATTGGCTGGCAGCAAGGGCCGCGCTGATTGGTTACCGCGCGGCGCGCGCTGTGCCGGCGGCCCCGGCCCCGCTTCGGGTCCCGCCCCCGCCCCGTGTCACCGGAGCGGCGCTGCCCGCGCTCCGCCCCGCCCGCGGCTCGGCCTTCCCGCGGGGGAGTCACCCCTCAGCAGCACAGCCCCGCCCGCCGGGAGCGTGCCAGGGCTGGGGATGCGGCTGCTCGGGTGAGCGGCGCGGCTCTGCAGGGGCTCGGCGTGGGGGTTTCACACAAGGCGGTGTCCTCGCCGTGACAGCCGCGGTGTCCTCGCGGTGTCCTCGCCGTGCCACAGCCGCGGTGTCCTCGCCGTGCCACGGCCGCGATGCCCGATGTGCGCGCCGGGCGCTGCCCCGCTTCAGCCCGGGGACAGCGCTGAGCCGGGCAGGTGAGGCACCGCGCCTGCAGGGAGGACACGGTGAATGAGACACGGTGAATTACCGCTGCTTCTGCATCTTTTTTCTGTTTATTTCGCCTGGTTTTGCGGGTTTTATGTTTAACCAAGAGCCTCACGCCCAGCAAGAGCCCCCGTTCCCCGAGGAACCCCCTGCCGATGAGACACCCCCCGCGCCTCTGCGGCTCCCCGCGTGAGTACGGCGGCCGGGCCGGGGGGGAGCGGCAGCGGCACCGCGGGAGATGCTGCGGGGCCGGAGGGGACCCGGGGAGCGTGAGGGGACGCGGGCACCGTGAGGGGACCCGGGGAGCGTGAGGGGACCCTGGCACCGTGAAGGGACCCGGGGAGCGTGAGGGGACGCGGGCACCGTGAGGGGATGCGGGCACCGTGAGGGGACGCGGGCACCGTGAGGGCACGCGGGCACCGTGAAGGGATGCGGGCACCGTGAGGGGATGCGGGCACCGTGAGAGGACCTGGTCACCGTGAGGGGACCCGGGGAGCGTGAGGGGACGCGGGCACCGTGAGGGGACGCGGGCACCGTGAGGGGACGCGGGCACCGTGAGGGGATGCGGGCACCGTGAGAGGACCTGGTCACCGTGAGGGGACCCGGGCACCGTGAGGGGACACGGGCACTGAAGGGTTTCGAGCACCGTGAGGGGACACGGGCACTGTGAAGGGTTTCGAGCACCGTGAGGGGACACGGGCACTGAAGGGTTTCGAGCACCGTGAGGGGCCGCGGCGAGCGGAGCCTCAGCGCGGCCGGGGCGTGGAATGAGCGCCGAGGGGGCGTGGCCTGCGCGTGATTGCCATGCGAGGGGGCGCGGCTTGTTGCTTAAGTGACACGTGAGGGGCGTGGCTTGCGCCCGATGACATATATGGGCATGAGCCCGCCAGCCTCGGCGGGCTGGGGGCGTGGCTTTGCGGTTTGAGTGACACGCGGGGCCTGTAGGCTCCGTGACAGGCGTGGGGGCGTGGCCTTGTGCTAATTGTGGGCGGTGGGGAGCGATGTGCGCTTTGATTGACATGTAAGGCGGAGTGACAGATGGAGCCTTATGCACTGAGTGACAGGCGAGGGCGTGGTCAAACCCCAAGTGACAGGAAGGGGGCGTGGCCTCCAAGATGACTGACAGGTCGAACCATCGCTATATTACATACGAGGGGGCGTGCCTTCCTATTGACTGATAGGCGATGTGGGCGTGGCCTCCCCTGACTGACAGCCGCCGCACGCACCCTGCCCGCTTCCCGCGGTGCGCGGTGACGTCGTGCGTAACGCGGCCACGCCCCTCCCGCCCCGCCGCCGCTCCCGGTCCCGTCCCCGCCGCTCCCAGCGGGACCCGGCGGCGCTCGCCGGCGATGTGACCCTTTCCCGGGAATACCAGCGACCATGGCTGAGGTGAGCGCGGCGGGGGCCTGCCCGCCAACTTGTTGCGCGGGGCCGCAAGTTTGTTGCGGGGAGCGGAGGCCCGCGGGTACCGGCGCTGCCGCCCGCTCCCCTCAGCGGCCTCCAGCCCCTTCGGGTCCCTCCCGGCCGCTTCAGGCCCCTGAGGGCAGCGGGCGGCACCGAGCGCGGCGCCTCCCCGTTTTTATACGCTAAAACATCGCTTTACTTCTTTTAAATATCTTTTTTGCAGTCGTTAAAACAAAGGGGAATTGCTTAAAAGGCAGCGCGGTGTCCCGGCAGGGAGAGGATTCTCGTGGGATTCCCAGGATTGGCGGGGAGTGGGGGGGTTATCTGGGGATAATGGGAGTTGTGCTGTGGGATAGAATGGGGATGGGCTATGGTAATGGTAGGGAAATAATGGGGAAATGGGAAAAAAAGCCTCTTTATGGCATTGTTGGGTTGGTGGGGGTGGATTTGCCCATCCCTTTGAGGAGGGGAATTGGGACTCATGGATTGATATTCCATTAAGTTTTCCTCGAATTATCCCCAAATCCCAATCCTGAGGGTGCTTGCTGCTCCAACAGTACTGACAAAAGTATCAGAAATTAAAATTGGAAAAGTAAAATCTGTGGGACAGGTGTTTCTTCCAGGTCAAGCTGGAAGTGTCAAAATTCGATTTTACACATTAAGCTTCTCCCCTTTAAATTCCTGAATCTATGAGAATTTCTCCTTAAATCATTTTCTCTTTTCCTCCCAAACCAAAACTTTAATGGAGCAGTCTTCCTGTTGTTGGGACAACAAGTCCTGAGCTAATCTTAGAAGTTCTGAGAACCTGCCTGGGTGGTTTTATATCTTGAGAGGGAATCACAGGTCTGATCCCAAAAAATGTGGGGATTCTACAGAGCTGGAGAGAAGTGGGCAATTGGAGTATTTGGGATGTTTGGCTGGAGTTTTTGTTCATTTTTTCATGAACTAGCCCCAGTATCCTGTGATAATCCCAGTATTCCACGGGCTCTGTGTGCTGTGATCAATTCCTACTCAGTGTCACGTCCTCACAGCCACACCACAGCAGTGGCAGCCCCAGGGCTGGGGGTTTGTGCTGCCCAGGGCAGGGGAATCCCACTGGGATGGGGAACCCACCGGGATGGGAAATCCCACCAGGATGTGGAGCTGCCACCTTTGGCTTCTCCCTCTGTGGATGCTGTTCAGTGGGTGAGGCCTTGGCTGTGTGTCAGTCTCAGACAGGAACAGGGATTTTCATCTTTGCTTTTTTGGAGCTGAATTCCTTGTCCTGTTTGAGGTTTGATCCATCCCTGGGTGAGTTCAGGAGCAGCAGCAGCACCTGGAGTTCATTCCCAGGCAACTGTTGCATCTTCATGGAGAAACAGTAATGATTTTAACAAATTCATCCTCTCAGTGATTTACCCTGTTGCAACATCCTGGATACAGTTCCCAGCTCAGTTTGTGTCCCTGCTCATGGCAGGGAGTTGGAGCTGGATGGGCTTTAGGGTTCCTTCCAGCACAAACCATCCCAGGATTTTATGAATTTAGGGAACAGAGTGGGAATTCTCCTGAGCATGGCATTTCCTCATAGCTCTGGTGTCAACCACTGCCTGGAGGAGCTGCAGATGATCAAAATATGGATGGGGAGGTGTCAGTCTGATGGTTCTTGTCCTCTTTGCCTTCCTTCTCTCCCAGAAAACCTTGTGCTGGCTGTTCTGAAGGGAGGCACAGGAGCTCCTCCTCCCTCAGGAACCTCCTAAAATGTTGTGTTGCAGAGAATTAGAAACCCTCAAAGCCCAGTGTGACTCTGAAACTTGTAGAGTTGCACAGGAAGGCTCTTCAGAAAGCAGGGCTGGAGGCCAGAAAGTGAAACTAAAGTCACCAAAAGTGCTGCTTCACTTTTGCAGAAGCAATTTGAATACAGGACAGACAAATAAAAAAAAATATTTTTAATATATATTAAATTTGAGATTAATAACCTGTGTTAGAGGTTTTTTTACCTTTATGTGATTCCTCATATTCTCCAACATGTCAGAAGTTTGTTCCAGGCATAAACTGAAAAGAAAATATCTCTAACTTAAGATCAGCTGAAGCTTTGTGACTATTACAATATCCTGCATTAAGCTGCTTACAGGGTGGTTTTGGTGGAGGGAATGCTGATACACACAGATTTTCTCCAAAATAAGTATTTTAATGCCTCCTGAGAAGAAAAGATTGGGCCTGAAAAGCTTGATTAGCAGCTGAAAGAGAATAGGTTTTGTTAATTCAGCCTTTATAACATTGGAGTGAAATGTAAGTGAGAGAATGAGATCTTCTGATCCCAAACCTGGAAGAGCTGAGGTCAGACTTTTGTGCTGAACAGAGGCAGTTCAGTACCTGCTGCAATTTCCAGAAGTGCCCAATTCCTGCTGTTGCTTTTGTTCCCTGAAGGGAGGCACTTGCCAGGGTACTGAGCATGCAACACTCAAGGGAAAAAGAGGAGGGTTTGGGATTTTTTGTTGGTGTTCAGTGGATTAGGAGGAGCATCAGGTTTGCTTTGTGGGAAAGAGGGTGGGCATGTGTGGTCAGAGGTCAGGTGGGAGCCTTGGGGAATAAATATCCCTGATTTTTGGTTGGCATAGCTTGGAATTAACCTCAGGCTGGTTTAGTTATGGGTTGAGGTGATCCAACAGCTCCTGAAAGGAGAGATCCTTCTCCTGCTGCTGCTTTTGTGTGATGGCCCTGAACTTCCAAGGGTTGTTCCATCTCTGGCTGAGAACCTAAAAGTTTCCTGCAGGGCAAGGAGGGAAAGATCCCACAGGAGCTGGAGCTGGAATGGGGCAGCAGGAGCAGCCCTGGGATGAGCAGGAGCAGCCCTGGGATCATCAGGAGCAGCCCTGGGATGAGCATGAGCTGCCCTGGGATCAGCAGGAGCAGCTCTGGGATCATCAGGAGCTGCCCTGGGATGAGCAGGAGCAGCTCTGGGATCATCAGGAGCAGCTCTGGGATGAGCAGGAGCAGCCCTGGGATGAGCAGGAGCAGCTCTGGGATGAGCAGGAGCAGCCCTGGGATGAGCAGGAGCTGCCCTGGGATGAGCAGGAGCAGCTCTGGGATGATCAGGAGCAGCCCTGGGATCATCAGGAGCTGCTCTGGGATCAGCAGGAGCAGCTCTGGGATGAGCAGGAGCAGCCCTGGGATGAGCAGGAGCTGCCCTGGGATGAGCAGGAGCAGCTCTGGGATGAGCAGGAGCTGCCCTGGGATGAGCAGGAGCTGCCCTGGGATGAGCAGGAGCAGCTCTGGGATCATCAGGAGCTGCCCTGGGATCATCAGGAGCTGCCCTGGGATCATCAGGAGCTGCCCTGGGATGAGCAGGAGCTGCCCTGGGATGAGCAGGAGCAGCCCTGTGATCATCAGGAGCAGCTCTGGGATCAGCAGGAGCAGCTCTGGGATCAGCAGGAGCTGCCCTGGGATGAGCAGGAGCAGCTCTGGGATCAGCAGGAGCTGCCCTGGGATCATCAGGAGCAGCTCTGGGATCAGCAGGAGCAGCTCTGGGATCAGCAGGAGCAGCCCTGGGATCATCAAGGAGCTGCCCTGGGATCAGCAGGAGCTGCCCTGGGATCAGCAGATCCTTCTGGCTCTGCACAACTCCCTGCCAGGAGGGGACAGCCAGGGAGAATTTGGGATCCCAGGGAACAGGGACAGGAGGAGAGGGAGCAGGTCAGGCTGGACTAGAGGAGGTCAGGTTGGATATTTGGGAAAATTCCTCCTGCAAAGGGCTGGCACATTCCTTATGTGACAATTCCTTTTTGTCCCAAGCCTCCAGCAGGCAGCTGAGCAGCTCCTTGTGGTTCACACCCAGAACCTCTGAGGTTCCTCAGTTTTCTGACTTGCTGAAATAAGAGCTCAAAGTTTTGCTTCTGCAGAGTCAGTTTCTGAGGGGTTAAAAGTCAGGGTTGGCATTTTGTGGTGTTGGAAAAGTACAGGAAGAAGCAGGAGCTGTCTTGGTGCAGGAGCTCTCCTGTGATGTCAGTGGACAATTAAATGTCAACCTAATTTCTTGGAGTGCACTTTAGTGTTTTTCAGTCTCTGAAAGTTTAGTTGTTTTCAACCAAAAAATCAGTTTATTAGCATTGTATGCTTTAAGAAGTCATCTATAAACTCCTATTGTCTGAAAAAATTTCCATTTCTTCAATGTTCTGCTTGTTTCAGCTGAAGAATTTTAAACTTTGGGAATGTCACTGAATTCTGTTTTCATATTTTGAACAATGCTTTCTGATTCCTATCTTGAAACAGCTTCAGGACAGAATGCTGAAGGAATATGTGCTCTGATAACTGTTCTTAGTAACCTTTTTACATTTTTATTGAACTAAGGTGTAGTAGGAAGCAGCAGCAAAGTTCACACAGTCACTGTTGTGTTTGCAAATTGAGGTGTTTGAACAGTCAGAGTTTTTGAGGAGCTCCTGGATACAGAACAAGGTCAAAATAGATTAAATCACAATTTAAATCAGGGATTGACATCAGTCAATCATATTTTTCTTGGTTTGATCTTAGCTGTAACTAATTGGGGCTTTTTGTGTCATTTTGAGCAGTGTTTGTAGAATACAAACTGAGCTGTGGAGAGCTGGGAATTCTGGTTTTTCCCTTCCTTGGTGAGGGAATAAAATCCCTCAAGGGAATTGCAGGGAATACAGTGGCACTCTGCCTTTCTAATCTTAAAAAAACAAAAAAAAAAAAAAAAAAGGGTGGTCCTTGAGTTATTTTGTCATATTAGAAGGGTTTTGAGGCAATTTCAGCAGAGGGATTTAGGCAGACTGGAATTGTTGGAAAGTTGTTTCTTTTTGAGCCTTTTCCTGGCCAGGAGCCCCAGGCTGCATGAATATTTCCCTCCTAATCCTTTCACGTCACAAATTGTCCATAGGAATGTTTCCTTGTGGTGCCTGCCATACAACTGAGGCTGCTTTCTCCTGGAATCCAGCCTCTCCAGAGAATCCCAGCTTTCTTAGCATGATATTTTACATTATTACAAGGAGGGGAGGAAGATGCTGGAGTGCAAATAAATAGGAAATGGGGAAGTGTGGAATTGTGTGCTCCAATTGATTGCCTGTGGTGTGGTGCTCCAGAATCCTCTTGGGATGGGAAATTCTCCTGGTGACATTTCAGGGAGCATCATCCCTCCAGAGCTTCCTCAGCCTGGAGCACCAACCCCTTGGGAAAATCCCTGCCTGGTGGTTCTGTGGCTGCCCCTGGATCCCTGGCAGTGCCCCAGGCCAGGCTGGAGCAGCCTGGGATGGTGGGAGGTGTCCCTGCCATGGATGGGATGGGATTTCAGGTCTCTTCTCCAGGCTGAACACACACAGCTCTCTCAAAAATCTCAAAGCTCAGCATTATGGGGTGATTTGGGGTGGAAGGGAGCTCAGACCTTCTCTGCTCTGAGGTGTCCAGGCTTGCTCAGGGCTGTCTCCAGCCTGGTCTTGAAAACTTCCAAGGAAAAACACTGTGGAAAACTCCTCTTGGTGCAGGGACCAAGGCTCAGAAGGGAATGGCCCACCCAGGGCAGCTTTGCTGGGGGATAAACTTCAAGGCTGTGATGTTCACATTTGGGATCTGTGAGCTCACATTTGGGATCTGTGAGCTCACATTTGGGATCTGTGGGTTCACATTTGGGATCTGTGAGCTCACATTTGGGATCTGTGGGCTCACACATTGCACTTGGTCCTTCTGGAAGGACAGGAATTATCTCATGTAGCCACCAAAGTAAAAAAAAAAATCCATGGATGTGAAGGCACTTTGGGCTGTGCAAGTGTTCATGTGTAGAACTGGAAAAGAGGACCAGAAGTGTTTTTTTCTTTTTTCCTTGCTTGACTATGTTGCTATTTTCTCCCCAAGTTAAAAATGTGGCTCTTTTTTATATTTTAACACAAATTAATTTGTAACACAACACACAGAGAGGGGCAGGCTGGGATGTAGCATTTCTCTTATGGAAAGGGACACATTCCCTCTGGAATAAAAGATGTTATTCCCTATTTTACCCAGTTCTTTTCTCCAGACCCTACTCACAGGAGAGTTTATTAACTTTGGGATATTTTCCTGTGGCAGAGTTCAAGAGCTGAACAAATTGATGGGCTTGTCAGGTGTATTGCTATCAATATAAAGAGAATTTAATTCTACTTTTTAACTGTTTTATGTAACACTTCAAGAGCTATTAAAGATAACTGAGTCAATTTGGACAGGATGTGTATTTATCTTGTAGACACTGCAGATTATTCTGCAAATTTTAAGATGTTTCATTATTCATCAGGCCTGTTAAACAGTGTGAAAGGTGTCAGCAAAGGCAGCAGTTTTGTGGGTAGAAATGAAACTGTGTCCTGTCCCTTCTGTTCAGGGGTTTTTGCTGTAGGGGAAGAGAGAAAGCTCAGTGAATATCCCAGTGCACTCCAAGGGCTGGAGTGGGGCCTGGCCATCTCCTGGAGCTCCTGGAACAAACCCTGCAAGGCTGCTGCTCCTGCAGGCTGCTGGCACTGAGTGAACAGTGGGGTGGCTCCATCTCCATCCCCAGTGATGGCACCACGCAGATCCCAAAGTGCAGGGAGCTGGCTCAGGGGAATGCTGTGGGTGCTTGCATGTCTGACACTTCTGTGCTGCATTCCTGGCACTCACAGGGCTCTGAAGGACACTCAGCAACCTCATCCTTCTGTTCCACATCCAAGAGATTGGGAATGTGTGGGAAGGGATCTGTCCATCTATTCCATACCTGAGGAATGTGTGGGAAGGGATCTGTCCATCTATTCCATACCTGAGGAATGTGTGGGAAGGGATCTGTCCATCTATTCCATACCTGAGGAATGTGTGGGATGGGATCTGCCCCATCTATTCCATACCTGAGGAATGTGTGGGATGGAATCTGTCCCATCTATTCCATATCCTGGGAATGGATGGAATGGGATCTGTCCATCTATTCCATACCTGAGGAATGTGTGGGATGGGATCTGTCCCATCTGTTCCATATAGTGGGAATGGATGGGATGGGATCTGCCCCATCTATTCCATATCTAGGAAATGATTTTGATGGGATCTCTCCCATCCATTCCATATCCAGGGAATGGATTTGATGGGATCTGTCCATCTATTCCATACCTGAGGAATGTGTGGGATGGGATCTGTCCCATCTATTCCATATCCTGGGAATGGATGGAATGGGATCTGTCCCATCTATTCCATATCCAGGGAATGGATGGAATGGGATCTGTCCCATCTATTCCATATCCAGGGAATGGATGGAATGGGATCTGTCCCATCTATTCCATATCCGGGGAATGTACTGGATGGGATCTGTCCCATCTATTCCATATCCAGGGAATGGATTGGATGGGATCTGTCCCATCTATTCCATATCCTGGGAATGGATTGGATGGGATCTGTCCCATCTATTCCATATCCTGGGAATGGATTGGATGGGATCTGTCCCATCTATTCCATATCTTATTGGATAAATATTGGAAATCTGTAGGATGTGATCTTCTGGCTGGTTTTTCCTGCAAGTGTCCCTAACTTAGGGAAGTCCTGTCTTTCCTGAGATTCCTGAAAACACCCCTGGAGTACAACAGTGACATTCCTGCAGTGCTGATGACTTGGGGCTCAGTGTCTCTTTTTTCTCTTTACATGAAGTTTGTTCCCTTCCCCTCAGAGCTGGGATCTCCTTCAGGTTGCTCTGGAGCATTAACAAATGAGCTCCTCAGTGAGCAGCAATCCTTTGTCACAGGAGTTTTCCTCATTGTCAGGAGTTCCTGGATGATTGTTCATTCCTTGGAGCTCCCAGTGCCTTTGCTGATGGTGCAGTTCAGGACAATTGCAGTGTGCATTGCCTGGCCACTGGCAGTATCCCCTGAGTTTTTGTGTTTGTCTCTCCCTTAGGTCCAGTATCCTTTGACAGGTAGCAGCTCTCTGTTCCCACAAAGTGCTTTGTGCTTCCCTGGGAATGGCTGAGCAGCAATGAAGGTGCACTGAAGAGCAGGGGTGGCCTTTTCCCAGGAATTCCTGTTCCATGGCCAACACAGCCATACAATCCTTCACCAGTGCCAGGGAATTTTCATCATTAAGTGCCCCCAAAGGCATCTGTTGTCCCCTGGCACAAACTGGGACTGAGCAAGCTTTGCAGCTTGTTTGGGACAGCTCTTCAAGCAGAGGATGCTCCTTCACCTTCTGAGCAGCCAGACTGGCACTGGAGGCTTTTCCAGCTCCTTCTCCATGTTTCCAGCCTCAAACTGGTGTTTGCAGCTCACAGAGGCCTGGGATGAAGTCATGGAGAGGCTGGGAAAGTGGTGCCAGTCCTCCTGGGGGGGCTGCTGGGCTGGCACAGCTGGCACAGCTGGCACAGCCGTGTGCCAGGAGGTGAGGAGCTGCCCATGAATAAAGATGAGCTGCAGTGGGACACTGCCCAGAGCTGGAACAGCAGCAGGAAATGATGGGCAGCTCTGGGAAGCAGGAATGCAGATGAGAACCCACATGCAGGGCAGATGAGGCAGAGCCTGGCAGAAGGAGCAGAGAGCCAGGGCTGCTCCTGGGGCTGCATTTCGGCTCCCTGAGCTCCTGTTTCCATCCTGCTTTTCCTTCTCAACTGGGGCCTTCCCCTGATCTTCCCTTCCCAGGCTGGAGCTGGGGTGGGTCAGCCCTTGGTCAGCCAGAATTCCCCATGGATTACCCCAGATCAAAACTGATTTATAAATCCATAAACTGTTTTCCAGCTGAGATCTCCTCACAGCTCCTCTGTCACATCAGAAATTATCCAGGGAAGCAGGAACATTTTGGAAAGATGTTTTTTTTTTGTAAAATTAATGTTAATTTGTGTAAGAGGCTCCCAATAAAAACACATTTTATTGGCTTTAATGATGGTTTTTCCTTCATTCCATGAGGAATTCTCATTGTTGTTTGGGATTCCTTTAAAATTCCTGAGTTGGGAAACAGGGAATTTGTGCTCAGCCTCAAATGGGAATCATTTCTCTTGAACTGGGGCTCACAGGATATCCCTGAAAGGGAGATTTCTACCTGGACTTACATCAGAGCTGAAGCTTTAATCATTTTAATTGGAGTTCCAAGATGGGATTTGCAGAATTTATCATTTACTAAGGAAAATCTTCATCCCTCAGAATAAATTCTCCTCAGGCCTTTAAACCCAGCTCTGACCCAGCAGAGTCATTTTTGGAATATTTTTTTCTTGTGGGATTAAGGTTGGAAAAGATTTTTTTAAGATCATTGAGTCCATCCCATCATTAATCCATGTCCCCAAGTGTCACCTCCCCCTGGTTCTGGGCCCTTTCCATGAAAAAAAAATTTAAAAATTGATTTTTTCCTGGCCTGGGCAGTTTGAATTTATTTGGTTTCCATGATTGCTGCAATAAACCCATTAAGACTTTAATTTGTATTAATGATTGCATATTGCATTCTATTAATTATCCAGGTTTATCAGGCAAAGAAAACATCAAATAAAGAACAATCCTTGCTGGCTGATGCTGATATTCAGCTCCAGATCAGGAATACTGGACTCTGGAATTTGTTTAAGATAATCTTTGCAAATAAAATTTTTTTTTTTGGGGGGAGTAGTGATGAGCAAAACTTCTCCTGGTGTTGTGCAACCATCTGCAAAAATATTTGTGGTGTTTACTCAATTAATTTGAATTTCTCTGGAAATTCTGAGAGGCTCCAGGAGAGCTGGGAATGGGATATTGGCAAGGAATTTAGTTTATATTTTCTATATTTTCCTTTTTCTGGACACATTTTGAGTTCATTTCTACATTGGAGACTCCCACAAAAGGGAGGCAGAGGTGTAAATGAAATTATTCCCTAAAAAAAAAAAAAAAGTCTCTTCTCACTTTGAAGAGCTGCTGCTATTAAGAAACTTGAAATTAGAATTTTTTTCAATTTCAGATTTTGCTTTGCTGCATCACTAGGCTGAGTTGAGAAGGAAAATCCTTTAGAAAAATCCAAGTTTTATTACATATTACATAACCTATTACATACTAATTAACCATTACATATTAATTAATCAATAAATAATATTTGAGTTTGCAGGAGGTGACAGGAGCACCAGAGGGAAAACTCAATTTTCCCCACTTGGAAATGCCTGAAAAGAGTGGGAAACATTTGTTTAAATTATCCAAACAAATGAGCTTTGAATAACTGACATGCAAATTTCCCCCCAGGAGGCTGAAGATTGGCAAGGAAAAGCAGAATTTTATTTTAAAAAATATTCTTTGTGGAAGTTAGAAAATTCAGGGCCAAAAAGAGGTTCTGGTAAATGGATTATTGGAGAAGTCTCATTTTCTTTTTCTAAAAAAAAAAAAAAATTCTGCTGGTTTTTTTTTTTTTTTTCCCTCATGGTTGCATTGGAAATTAAGATTAAATTGATTTTTTTTTTTTTCTTAATTATGATTTGGGATTCCTTTAAAAAATGTGTCCCTGAATTGAAGGAGAATGGAAGAAAAATTCCTCCTAATCTGGATTGTGGAACAGGGAATTTATACCTGGAGTTACATCAGAGCTAAAGAATTATTTCCCTTGCTGCTTTATTTATAAATTTAATTATTATTTATAAATATATTTTAATATTGTATATTCTATATAACAAACAGATAAAATATATTTATAATATTTATATATCATCTATAAATATGTGTTCTGTATCAGCTGAATAATTTGCTTTATACAGGTTCAACATAGCAAAAATAATTTACTTTATTTTCTTTTTTTTTTTTTTTTTTTTTTCAGCCTTCTGTTGAGTCTTCAAGCCCAGGTAAATATTTTAAATAATTTAAATAATTTCAGAGAATTTAAATTGTCCAGGGAAAAAGGGGGAAATATGAGCAGGGTTGGGATTAAAAATTGGGGGAAAGATGAATTAAAAATCAGGAGAAAAAGGGGAAATTTGAGCAGAATTGGAATTAAAAATCAAATTAAAATTTGTCAATGAGGAAGGTGCCCAAGAGTAAAGGGGTTTAATTTGAGGAATTTTTCATTTTCAACCCTGTGAGGTGCTGGTGGAAATAAAAATATTCTTGGGAATGTTCCTCAAAAGGAAATTTCCCTGAATAACAAGGCAAAGACAAAGGAGAGAGGAAAAATAATTTGAATTTTTGCTCAGAGTTCTGCTTCAAACATCATCTAAAAAACCAACTAAAAAATCCAAATTTGTGAGGTCATGATGGAACTAAATAAATAATAATTAAAATATTATTATTATATTTATTATATTATTATTATATTATATTATATTATTATTATTATTATTATTATTATATATTAAAATATTATTCCCTATAGAAGAAATGTCCCTGAATAACAAGGCAAAGACAAAGGAGTGAGGAACAATAATTGGAATTTTTGTTCACAATTCTGCTTTGAGAATCAACTAAAGAAGAAATTTTAAAAGTCCAACTCTGTGAGGTGCTGATGGAACTAAATAAATAATAATAAAAATATTCTTGGGAATGTTTCCCCATAAAGGAAATTTCCCTGAATAACAAGACAAAACACAGGAATGAGGGAAAATAATTTGAATTTTCGCTCATGATTCTGCTTCGAATATCACCTAATAAAACAACTTAAAAAATCCAAATTTCTGAATGCTGAAGGAATTAAAAATCTTGTTGGGAATGTTTCTTCATAAAGGAATTTTCCCTGAATAACAAGGCAAAGATGAAGGAGTGAGGGACAATAATTTGAATTTTCGCTCACAATTCTGCTTCAGGCATCACATAATAAAACAACTTAAAAAATGCAAATTTATGAGTGCTGATGGAACTAAATAAATAATAATAAAAATATTATTGGGAATATTCCCCAGAAAGGAAATTTCCCTGAATAACAAGGCAAAGATGAAGGAGGGAGAAACAATAATTTGAATTTTCGCTCACAATTCTGCTTCGAGTATCACCTAATAAAGCAACTTAAAAAACCCAAATTTTTGAATGCTGAAGGAATTTAAAATATTATTGGGAATGTTTCCCTATAGAAGAAATTTCTCTGAATAACAAGGCAAAGACAGGAGCGAGGGACAATAATTTGAATTTTCGCTCACAATTCTTCGAGCATCACATAAGGAAACAACTAAAAAAAAAATCCAAATTTGTGAGGTCATGATGGAACTAAATAAATAATAATAAAAATATTCTTGGGAAAGTTTCCCTATAGAAGAAATGTCCCTGAATATCAAGGCAAAGACAAAAGAGCGAGGGACAATAATTTGAATTTTCGCTCACAGTTCTGTTTCGAGTATCACCTAAAGAAACAACTAAAAAAATCCAAATTTCTGAATGCTGATGGAACTAAATAAATAATAATAAAAATATTATTGGGAAAGTTTCCCCACAAAGGAAATGTCCCTGAATAACAAGATAAAAACAAAGGAATGAGGGAAAATAATTTGAATTTTCGCTCATAATTCTGCTTCGAGTATCACCTAAAGAAACAACAACAAAAAAAATCCAGATTTGTGAGGTGCTGATGGAACTAAAAAAATAATAATAAAAATATTATTGGGAAAGTTTCCCTATAGAAGAAATGTCCCTGAATAACAAGAGACAATAATTTGAATTTTCGCTCACAATTCTGCTTCGAACATCATCTAAAAAACCAACTAAAAAATCCAAATTTCTGAATGCTGATGGAATTAAAAAAAAAAAAAATTAAAAAACCTAAAAATCTTGCTGGGAATGTTTTGCAGGAGGTTCAGCTGCCTCTGATGACCATGAGTTTGACCCCTCAGCTGAGATGCTGGTGCACGACTTCGATGACGAGCGCACCTTAGAGGAGGAGGAGATGATGGAGGGAGAGCCCAACTTCAGATCTGAAATAGAGGATCTCAACAGGGTAGGTTTGTCCCTTCTATTTGCAATTTATTTAAAAAAAAAAAAAAAAATCAGCCTCAATCCATTCAGAAATAAATAATAAAGAGAGGGGGGAAAAGGCTGAATGAATTGATTAAAAATCGGGGGGAATAAATGGGGTATAAATATTAAAAATGTGGTTTTGGCATCTCTAGGATTTGTGGTTTATAACTAAAATAAATTAAAATATCATCTGAGTGAACTTGTGTATTCAGTTGTGCTTGTGGATTTTTAAAATAAAACCCCTCATAATTAATATTTCATGTGCATTTTGAACTTACCAAAAATTCAGGAGAATAAATGGGGTATAAATATTAAAAATGTGGTTTTTACATCTCTAGGATTTGTGGTTTACAATTAATGTAAATTAAAATATCATCTGAGTAAACTTGTGTATTCAGTTGTGCTTGTGGATTTTTAAAATAAAACCCCTCAAAATTCACATTTCTAGTGCATTTTGAATTTATCAAATATTGGGGAGAATAAATATTAAAAATGTGGTTTTGGCATCTCTAGGATTTGTGTTTTACAACCAAAATAAATTAAAATATCATCTGAGTGAACTTGTGTATTCCAGCTGCACCTCAGCAGTGCTTGTAGATTTTTATTTTAAAATAAAACTCCTCATAATTCACATTTCTTGTGCATTTTTAATTTATTAAAAATTGTGGAGAATAAATATTAAAAATGTGCTTTTTGCATCTCTAGGATTTGTGGTTTACAATTAATATAAATTAAAATATCATCTGAGTGAACTTGTGTATTCCAGCTGCACCTCAGCAGTGTTTTCCATTTTTTTTAATCTCTTAATTTCCAGGTTGATACAAAATGGAAAACATCAAGATCAATAAATAGTTGGTGAATTTAAATGTAGGTGAAATGAGGAATGGAGCTCCACATGTCTCTCATGTGGGGTGGAAATTGAAATTAATTTGAAACTAAATTTAATTAATTTTAATTAATTAATGTTTCATGGAATTTTCTCTCCCCACATTACAACCCTTCACTTTATCCCTTCATATCCAGTGATTAAATAAATTATTTTATTATTTTTATTTATTACTGTAGGGTAACTAATAAATAAATGCAGGAATTTTTTTCACTTTTTCCATTTTTTGCAATACCCTGAAGTGATACAGAAATCCCAATTTGTGTTTTCTCTCCTTGGGTCTCTTGGAATTGCAATGGACTGTTTGAAATTGAAACTTTACCTGAGGAAAATAATATCAATTTGAATCAATATTATAAAATAATTAAAATTCATAAATACATAAATAGAATATTATAACTATAATTAAATATTGTAGTGTTTAATATATTATAAATTTATTCTAAACCTCCTTTGCTAGGTAACACAGGGTCAGTGATATTCCTGTTCCATCATTCCCAAATTCCTACAAATTCCAGGAAAATTTTCAATTTTTGATTCTCAGCTCTGTGGGATAGAAGTGGTTAAAGTCAGGATATTCCTTTCCAAAATATCCTGGAGAACATCTGGATCATTCCAGGAGGAATTTTCTGCTGGCTCTGGTGCCAGGGGCATTTCATGGCAGTAAAATCTGAATTATGAATTCCCCAAAAAGGGAATGATGGGGAGCAGGGAGCCAATTTAATTCATGTTATTCATTTAATTCAACATTTAATTCATGTTACTGTGAACAACAAAATAGATTTCATTTAATTCAACATTTAATTCATGTTATTGTGAGCATGATATATTCCATTTATTTCAACATTTAATTCATGTTATTCATTTAATTCAACATTTAATTCATGTTACTGTGAACAGTATAATCCATTCCATTTAATTCAACATTTAATTCATGTTATTGTGAACATGATTTAATTCAACATTTAATTCATTTTATTGTGAACAACATGATACATTTCATTTATTTCAACATTTAATTCATGTTATTCATTTAATTCAACATTTAATTCATGTTACCCTGAACAACATGATACATTCTATTTAATTCAACATTTAATTCATGTTATGAACATGATATATTCCATTTAATTCAACATTTAATTCATGTTATGAACATGATATATTCCATTTAATTCAACATTTAATTCATGTTATTGTGAACATGATATCTTCCATTTAATTCAACATTTAATTCATGTTACCCTGAACAACATGATACATTTCATTTAACTCAAGTTACTATGAACAATATAATTTAATTTAATTCATGTGGTTTGCATGGCTGGGTGTAAAGTTTGACCAAAGGATAGAGGAATAAGAGGTAGAATGGCTTAGTTCTTTAAAATAAAATAAAATAATATAAGATGAAAATAAAATAAAGTGGAATGGAATGGAATGGAATGGAATGGAATGGAATGGAATGGAATGGAATGGAATGGAATGGAATGGAATAGAATAGAATAGAATAGAATAGAATAGAATAGAATAGAATAGAATAGAATAGAATAGAATAGAATAGAATAGAATAGAATAGAATAGAATAGAATAGAATAGAATAGAATAGAATAGAATAGAATTAAAATAAAATAAAATAAAATAAAATAAAAGTAGAATGGAATAGAATTAGAATAAAATTGAATAGAATAGAATTAGAATAAAATTGAATAGAATAGAATTAAAATAAAATAAAATAAAATAAAATAAAATAAAATAAAATAAAATAAAATAAAATAAAATAAAATAAAATAAAATAAAACACACATTTACTAAGGGCTGATAACCTCTGTCACCCTTGTTTTTCCAGAGCACAACCAACTCCACTTTTGTCATTGGGATTATTGGGATGTTTCCAGAAATTAGATCAGTGCAGGCCCTTAGGACAGGAAGTCTAAGGTCAGCCAATAACTAAAAATATCTGATTATCAACATGGGCATTAAATACAAGAAAAAAACTATTTGGAGCAAGCAGCCAACTCCAGGTCATAAACAAAGGGTTGGATGTTTTGAGAGAGAATTTTTAAATAATCCCTGAAAATTTCTGTTCTGAAAAATCTCCCTAGGGATGATTGTCCTGAAGGCTGGACACTGAGGATTAAAAGTAAATAAATAAAAATAAATAATTAAGGAATTAATTTGCAGAGCCAGTGATTTTTATTAATAGTATTTATTGGTAAAATTTAGTTTAAAACAATTTTTAATTGTATTTATTAGTATTTTTATTGATAAAGGTTTGGGAGCCTATATTAATAAAGTCAATTTTATTAATAAAATAAAATATTTCTTAAAATTAATTTATATGAGTACTGACAGTATAAATTGAAATGTCTCATGAGTAGACCAGCTTTTTAATTAAAAAAAAAAAAAATCAGGTGTCCCTGATCCCTGGTGCAGCAATTCCTGTGGGTATCCCAGTTAATTCCAAATTTTTATTTGGATTTGTCCCTGATCCCTGATGGAACAATTCCTGTGGGATATCCCAATTAATTCCCAGTTTTTATTTGGATTGTCCCTGATCCCTGATGGAACAATTCCTGTGGGATATCCCAGTTAATTCCCAGTTTCTCTCTGGATTTGCCCCTGATCCCTGGTGCAGCCATTCCTGTGGGATACCCCAGCTGACTCCCAGTTTTTATCTGGATGTGCCTGTTATCCCTGTGGTTTAGTGATGCTGTTGAGCAATTCCTGTGGGATACCCCAGTTAATTCCCAGATTTTGGTTGGGAGGTGTCCCTGGTGGAGCAATTCCTGTGGGATATCCCAGTTAATTCCCAGATTTTATTTGGGAGTTGTCCCTGATCCCAGTGTTTTAGTGATGCTGTTGAGGAATTCCTGTGGGATACCCCATCTGACTCCCAGTTTTTATTTGGATGTGCCTGTTATCCCTGTGTTTTTTTGATGCTGTTGAGGAATTCCTGTGGGATACCCCATCTGACTCCCAGTTTTTATTTGGATGTGCCTGTTATCCCTGTGTTTTTTTGATGCTGTTGAGGAATTCCTGTGGGATTTTCCCAGTTCACTCCCAGTTTCTCTCTGGATTTGTCCCTGATCCCTGGTGCAGCCATTCCTGTGGATACCCCAGTTAATTCCCAGTTTCTCTCTGGATGTGCCTGTTATCCCTGTGGTTTTTGATGCTGTTGAGGAATTTCTGTGACATACCCCAGTTAATTCCCAGTTTTTATCTGGATGTGCCTGTTATCCCTGTGGTTTTTGATGCTGTTGAGGAATTCCTGTGGATACCCCAGTTAATTCCCAGTTTCTCTCTGGATGTGCCTGTTATTCCTGTGGTTTTTGATGCTGTTGAGGAATTCCTGTGGATACCCCAGTTAATTCCCAGTTTTTATCTGGATGTGCCTGTTATCCCTGTGGTTTTTGATGCTGTTGAGGAATTCCTGTGGATACCCAGCTGACTCCCAGTTTCTCTCTGGATGTGCCTGTTATCCCTGTGGTTTTTGATGCTGTTGAGGAATTCCTGTGAGATACCCCAGTTAATTCCCAGTTTCTCTCTGGATGTGCCTGTTATCCCTGTGGTTTTTGATGCTGTTGAGGAATTCCTGTGGATACCCCAGTTAATTCCCAGTTTCTCTCTGGATGTGCCTGTTATCCCTGTGGTTTTTGATGCTGTTGAGGAATTCCTGTGGGTGCCCACCTCACTCCCAGTTTCTCTCTGGATGTGCCAGGAGAGTGCCATGCCCATCCAGGAGCTGCTGAGCCGCTATGGCTACGATGGCACCGTGCCCCTGCAGGAGGAGGAGGAGGAGGAGGAGGAGGAGGAGGAGGAAGAGGAGGAGGGAGAAGATGAGGATGATGTTGACAATGATGACAACAGTGGCTGCAGTGGGGAGAACAAGGTAAACCAGCTCATTTGCATCTGTAAATTTGGGATTTGCTCATGGCAGAGCTAATCTGTGATTTTGTAAACCTTATTCTGTATTTCTCTTAATTCCATCTCTCTCATCCCAAATGCATGGGGATTTAAATTGAAATTTTTTAATTCAATTCAATTTTAAATGCAGCACGATGGGATGAGAGTTGTCCTTCAGAAGTTCAGCACTGACATTTTAAATCCTGCAGACACCTTCAGAGATCCAAGTGAACACTTACTTTGAGTAGAAAAGCTGATTATTGAAACTGGACAAGTGTGGAGTGGGATTAAATGTGCCTCTGGGTCTTGGAAATCCTGCAAATTTTCCAGCTTGAGCCTTTTAAATTGTGTTTTTCCAGCCTGGTTGTACTTGAATTAACTGAACCTAATGCTTCAAGTCTCTGCAAAATGTTTAGTTCTTCTCTGTGTTCTCTTCAAATAATTTTCTGATTTTAAAAAAGAGTTTTTTCTGCTTGGAATGTAGAATCCTGTCATGGGCACAGCTGCTGCATCCTGAATTCCTGTAAGATAAAAACTCCTTGGAATTGTCAGTGACACAAAAGTGAAGAGATTTCATTTCTGATGTGGCTTTTAATAAAATCCATTCTGGGCTTTTGGTACCTTTCCCTGTTTTAGGCATGGGGGGAGCAGGGAGAATTCCTCCTGGAGAATTCCTCCTGGAGAATTCCTTCTGGAGAATTCCTCCTGGGGAATTCCTCCTGGAGAATTCCTCCTGGAGAACTCCTTCTGGAGAATTCCTTCTGGAGAATTCCTCCTGGAGAATTCCTTCTGGGGAACTCCTTCTGGAGAATTCCTTCTGGAGAATTCCTTCTGCAGAATTCCTCCTGGAGAATTCCTCCTGGAGAATTCCTTCTGGAAAATTCCTTCTGGGGAAGTCCTCCTGGAGAATTCCTTCTGGAGAATTCCTCCTGGAGAATTCCTCCTGGAGTATTCCTCCTGGAGAATTCCTCCTGGAGAATTCCTTCTGGAGAATTCCTTCTGGAGAATTCCTCCTGCAGAATTCCTCCTGGAGAATTCCTTCTGAAGAATTCCTTCAGGAAAATGTCCTCATGGAAAGGGATCCCAGCCCAGTTCAGCCCAGTTCAGTCCATCCCAGCACTGGGATCAGACCTCCCCATCCCATCCCATCCCATCCCATCCCATCCCATCCCATCCCATCCCATCCCATCCCATCCCATCCCATCCCATCCCATCCCATCCCATCCCATCCCAGCACTGGGATCAGACCCTCTGCAGTCCAGCCCAGCCCAGCACTGGGATCAGGCCCATCCCAGTCCATCCCATCCCAGCACTGGGATCAGGCCCTCTGCAGTCCATCCCAGTCTATTCCATCCCTTTCTATTCCATCCCAGCACTGGGATCAGGCCCTCCCCAGTCCATCCCAGTCTATTCCATCCCTTTCTATTCCATCCCTGCATTGGGATCAGGCCCTCCCCAGTCCATCCCAGTCCCTCCCAGTCCGTCCCAGCTGCACTTGGGGCTGTGCTGGCCTGGCAGAGGTGCAGAGCCCTGGGGCAGCAGGAGCAGCTGTGGGGTGGGACACTCAGAACCGGCTGAGTCCCTCCCAGTCCCTCCCAGTCCCTCCCTGTCCCTCCCAGCCCATCCCATCCCTCCCAGTCCCTCCCAGTCCATCCCAGCCCAGCCCATCCCAGTCCCTCCCAGCCCATCCCAGTCCCTCCCTGTCCCTCCCTGTCCCTCCCAGCCCATCCCAGTCCCTCCCAGTCCCACTCAATCCCCTCCCAGCCCATCCCAGTCCCTCCCTGTCCCTCCCAGTCCCTCCCAGCCCATCCCAGTCCATCCCAGTCCCTCCCAGTCCCTCCCTGTCCCTCCCAGTCCATCCCAGTCCCTCCCAGCCCATCCCATCCCTCCCTGTCCCTCCCAGTCCATCCCAGTCCATCCCAGTCCATCCCAGTCCCATCCCAGCCCATCCCAGTCCCTCCCTGTCCCTCCCTGTCCCTCCCAGCCCATCCCATCCCTCCCAGTCCATCCCAGTCCCTCCCAGCCCATCCCAGTCCCTCCCTGTCCCTCCCAGTCCCTCCCAGTCCCAGCGTTCCCAGTCCCTCCCAGTCCATCCCAGTCCATCCCAGTCCCTCCCAGTCCTCCCAGTCCCTCCCAGTCCCTCCCAGTCCGTCCCAGTCCATCCCAGTCCCTCCCAGTCCCTCCCAGTCCATCCCAGTCCATCCCAGTCCCTCCCAGTCCCTCCCAGTCCCTCCCAGCCCATTGCACTCCCTGCTCGGGCTGGTTTCTATTTTTAAGCTGCTCTAAGCTGCAGATGTGACAGAGCCACAGCAGCCCCTGTGTGGCCAGCAGGAAGCACCAGCTGTACAGGCAGCAGCCTTGCAAGCACACAAAATCCATTTAAAAAATATTTCTATTTTTATTTTTCTCTGCTTGAAATAATTCATGTAGTTTGTGGTGGTTTGTCTACAAATAAATTTGAATTTTTGGTCTTGGCTCAATGTTCTGAACCAGCCCTGAACCACTGAATGCACATGGATTTTTATGGAAGGTTCCATTTTCACTTAAATCCTCCCCTTGTTATTGAAAATTCATCAGAAAGGGCTTTAAACACCAAAGGAAAATTTCAGGTAAAATTAAATCCAATAAAAACCACGAGGCTTAAAAAAAAACCAAAAAAATTATGTTTTATCTATTTAAAAAAAAACAACCTCAGAATATTTTCACACATTAAAAATTTAAATTTATGATGGCACAACCTGAACAAACCACAAATAAATAGATATTTAGACAAAAAAATACTGCTAAAATCAGATTTCTCCCTACCAGCCACAACTGAGCTGCTGCTGATTTATTCCATGAGTGCTTTTTATTTGATTTTCTGACAGGAGGAGACCATCAAAGATTCCTCAGGGCAGGAAGATGAGACCCAATCCTCCAATGATGACCCAGCCCCAGCTGGGGCTCCTCAGGACCCCCAGGAGCTGATTCGCCCCCGGCGCTGCAAATATTTCGATACCAGTGAGTCCAGTTTAATCCCAGTTTAATCCCAGTTTAATCCCAGTTAAAATCCCAGTGTCTGTGCCACCAATGCATTGGCATCCCTAAAAACTGGGGCTTTTCCTCTTCCTGCCACTGCTGCTGCTGAGGGTTGAAAAATTGAAATAATTGAAAAATCGAAATAATTGAAATTTTCCAGGTTACAATTAATTGTGTGCTCTGGTTGTTGGGCTCTGTCCTCAGCCAAAGGAGCTCAGAGTCCTGAGGGAAGAATCCTCCTGAAGGGAAAAATCAACTAAAAATTTCCTACAAATAAAATCCACATTTTAAAATTTCCTACAAATAAAACCCCAGGAACAGAAAAGCAATAAAATCTGGGAAAGACCAAACCTGAAATAATGGAGGAGGGAGGGTCACAAAGAGGAAAATTTGCTTCAAGAATTCCATTTTTGATTCTGTTGTCAGCATTTAACTCATAATTTTCATTCTTATTTTGTTTACACATTGATTTTGCATCCACCTGAATCTGATTTCCCTGGAATCTCCCTCCTGTAAATATTTTGATACCAGTGAGTCCAGTTTAGTCCCAGTTAAAATCCCAGTTAAAATGCCAGTGTCTGTGCCACCAATGCATTGGCATCCCTAAAAACTGGGGCTTTTCCTCTTCCTGCCACTGCTGCTGCTGAGGGTTGGAAAATTGAAATAATTGAAAATTGAAAGAATTGAAAATCAAAATAATTGAAATTTTCCAGGTTACAGTTAATGGTTGTTTGCCAGAGTTTGGGCTCTGTCCTCAGCCAAAGGAGCTCAGAGTCCTGAGGGAAGAATCCTCCTGAAGGGAAAAATCAACTAAAAATTTCCTACAAATAAAATCCACATTTTAAAATTTCCTACAAATAAAACCCCAGGAACAGAAAAGCAATAAAATCTGGGAAAGACCAAACCTGAAATAATGGAGGAGGGAGGGTCACAAAGAGGAAAATTTGCTTCAAGAATTCCATTTTTGATTCTGTTGTCAGCATTTAACTCATAATTTTCATTCTTATTTTGTTTACAAATTGATTTTGCATCCACCTGAATCTGATTTCCCTGGAATCTCCCTCCTGAAAATATTTTGATACCAGTGAGTCCAGTTGAATCCCAGTTAAAATCCCAGTTAAAATCCCAGTTAAAATCCCAGTGTCTGTGCCACCAATGCATTGGCATCCCTAAAAACTGGGACTTTTCCTTTTCCTGCCACTGCTGCTGCTGAGGGTTGAAAAACTGAAATAATTTAAAATTGAAAGAATTGAAAATCGAAATAATTGAAATTTTCCAGGTTACAGTTAATGGTTGTTTGCCAGAGTTTGGGCTCTGTCCTCAGCCAAAGGAGCTGAGGGAAAAATCAACTAAAAATTTCCTACAAATAAAAATCCAAATTTTAAAATTTCCTACAAATAAAACCCCAGGAACAGAAAAGCAATAAAATCTGGGAAAGACCAAACCTGAAATAATGGAGGAGGGAGGGTCATAAAGTGGAAAATTTGCTTCAAGAATTCCATTTTTGATTCTGTTGTCAACATTGAACTCATAATTTTCATTTTTATTTTGTTTACAAATTGATTTTGCATTTATTTTCCTGGAATCTCCCCTGATGGGACCTGACCCTTTTGGCAAAGCAGATATTTCATCTTATTTCACTGAAAGTTCCTGTTGCTATTTGAATTCTTTCTCTTCTGGCTTTGAACAAATAAAAAATTCCTCACCATACCTTACACTTGATAATTCTTAGTTACAACTAAAATTTTTAATTTGCAGTTGATTTAAATCCAAAATTGCCAAGGAGCCTTTAAATTTAAATTAAGAAAATCCAAATTTGCCAAGGAGCCTTTAAATTTAAATTAACAAAATCCAAATTTGCCAAGGGACATTTAAATTTAAATCAACAATTGCCAAGTGTGTAGCTGTGCAGAGGACTGCAAATATCTTCAATGAATTCCTGTTTTTAGGCAAAAAATTAATTTAATTCAAGTGTCTTGCATTAGGTTTGGGGGTTTTTACAGTTTTCAGCTGTGTATAAAATGTCATTTAATGTAGAAATAATTCTAATGCTGCTCCAAAGCAGCACCTTGAGGAAAGCAGCTGGTCTGTATCATAAAGAGATTAATTCCTGCCAATCCTTATCCCAAATAATCTCCTGGAAGTGCATCCCAGGCTCCTAAATCCCACTCCCAGATTTCTCCCACCTCCTGCTGGCACCTACCTGAAATTCCTGCAAAAGAAGAGCAGCAACCAAGCCAGGAGCTGATGGAAAAGGAGCTGAAAAAATAAAAATATCCCCACAAATTGGGATCACTCCAAGCTGGAGAAAATTGGAATTTAGCAACAAAACTTAGGGATGTGTTTATTTATATTTTAATTTCTCAGAGCTTGCTTTGCTTGTATCCTCCTGCAAATGTGGGTGGGTCATTTTTCATGTTGTCCCCAAAATTGTCCCTGGTCCTGCTGGGGTGAGATAAGGGCTGGAGGCTCTTCTGGCCTCCCATGGCTGCCAAATTCCTTGCAGATAGTGAAATCGAGGAGGAATCTGAAGAGGATGAAGATTATATTCCCTCAGAAGACTGGAAAAAGGTAAATTAAAATTCAGCCCACATTCCATGATTAATTAATTAATTAATCTGAGCTCTGAGCACCTCAATCCTCTGTTTTTCCCCATAAATAGGAGAATTTTGGTAATAAGAAATCTTTAAATCTTCCCTAAACAGTCCAAAAAAAAATCCATTTCCATATAGTTGTTTCAAAAGTTGCATTTTTAGATTTGAAACAATGAAAGTTTTGAGAGGGGAGGAGAAAAAGATGTGCTCATGTTATTGTTTGCTAACAAAAAAAAAAATCTCAGGGTTTGCTTCACTTCTTCTTTTTCTTCCCACTCAGGAAATCATGGTGGGCTCTATGTTTCAAGCTGAAATTCCAGCTGGCACCTGCAAATACAAAGAGAATGAAAAAGGTGAGATTTGACCATTTATTGATGTTTGGAATTGATGTTTAATTAGGAGAAATAAAAGATTTGATTGGTGTCATGTGTCTTAATAAATTAATGACAATTAGAGCCACCTTCATCAAATTATAGCTGTGCTTCAGCAGAGCTGGAGGAAGAGGAAAATAAGGATTTTATTCTTGATAAAAGAATATTGAGATTGGATTATAATTTAATGATCTACACAAGCTGCAGCCTCTTCACTTGGAGATTTCTTTTATAGGAAATAAAACAGCTAATGGAGAAATTGGAACTGGATTATCACTTTAAAAAGGGCAAAATGGTACCAGCAGCTTTGGTTTTCACATTTTGTACCCTTCCATCAGGAATAAAAAGTTCTGCTTTTGTGGATTTTTTTTTTTCTCCCCAGAAATTTTTCCCTTCATCCCAAGCAGAGGCTCTGTCAGGAAAGGCAGATCCAGTTTAAACCCATAAAAAGCATAAAAGGAAATTTTCCTGCTCATTCAGCCTGTTCCTAAGAATTTGCTCACACTGCAGGTCAATGAAAATGGATTTTTTTTTGTAGTTTTGTGTAATTTAATTTGGAATAACCACCACAAAAGCTGGAGCCTTCCCAGAATCCAAGTTTCTGCTCAGTTCTCATTGCCCAGAGAGGTTGTGGATTCTCCTGGATCCCTGCAATTCCCAGGCAGGGTTTGGAATCCATGGAACTGGATGATTTTTAAATCTTTTCCACCCCAAACCATTCCAGGATTCTCTGAGGGTTCCTAGAACTCTTTTTTTTAATTTTTTTTTTCTTGAATGAGCAGCCAAACATCAGCTGAGTTGGAACCTCTGGAATAAAAACCTCCCAGAAAACTCCTGGGAGCTGTTCCCAAAATGTGTCCTGGGTGAAACAGAGCTGCTTGCTTTACAAGACATTTTAATCATTTTCTTTGCCACTTTTAGGGTTTTATTTATATTTATTTCTATTATAAAATCCATTTTCAGCCCTCTGAGCTCCCCCCATCCCTTGCTGACTGTGCTTTCCCAACCATTCCTCTTGGAATCTTCAAATTCCTTTCCTGCTGCTCTTTCTCAGACAAGGTCTGGATATTTTCCTGCTTTAATAGCCAGAATTTCACTTTATTCTGCTACAATTCCAAAATAAAACTGGGGGATAATCAGGGAATATCTCACTTGGCCCACATTTATTTCACTTTATTGTGGTTTCCCTGCTCTCAGTCTCCTGTGAAAGCTCTGGAAAAGGTGGAGATGAAAACTCTGGAGCTGCAGGATGAGTTGTAGAATCCAGAACCCAGGATTTGAAGGCAAAGTCCAAAATCCAAATTATTTTGGATCTCTGTCCCCACAGGCAATAAATACCTTTATAATGATTTAATTTCATTCTAATTCTTTTCTTTTTCTCCAGTGTATGAGAATGATGACCAGCTGCTCTGGAATCCTGACTTTTTAGCAGAGGAGAAAGTGATAGAATTCCTGAGTGAAGCCTCGAGGCGCACGGGGGAGGAGAAAGGTCTGGATGCAATTCCTGAGGGCTCCCACATCAAAGACAATGAGCAGGTACAGAAAAAAATCACTCACTGAGTTCATTTCTAGAACTAATCATCTTTTTATTTCATTTTACTCCCCAGAGGTAAAATTGGGTTTGAAACATTTTCATTGTTCCTTGTGGGAATAGAAATCGATGAGGTTTTTACCTCCCAGTGAATATTAAACTGTTAACTTGGGTTTAATGTTGTTTATATAAAATAAATGTGTAATAGAAAAGAAATAAAATCAGTTCTTATTTCAGACATAAATCTGTAGGAATTAATTCTCTCAGGTACAGAATTTTTCAATTATAAAATTCTCTATGAATGAACTCTTCATTTTTTTTCTTCACACCCAAAAAAAAACAAACCCTTACACATCAATTTTACAAACATGTGGAATGGATTAAAAAGTTTCAAAAAAAAAAATAAAATCCATCAATTGTACAAATGTGTGTAATGGGTGAAAAAGTGTCAGTTCTTTGCTTGGGTATTTTCTTGGCTCTGTAAACAGATTTGGAAATTCAGACTCACTAAATAGATCCCAAGTGAGTCTGGGTGTGGCCCAGCAGAATTTGGGAGGTGCTGGAGGGGTAAATGTGGATTTTCTCTCTGCAGGCTCTCTATGAACTGGTGAAGTGCAATTTTGATCCTGAGGAATCCTTGAGGAGGCTGAGGTTCAATGTCAAAGCTGCCAGAGGTGAGCAGGGCTGAAAAGGAGCTGCAATTCTGAAATTCTGAATAAAAACTCAATTAAATCAACCTCATTTAATCTCTTCTTCTCTGGGAAGAAGATGTGGAAATTCAGATTTGGCGAGCAGGGCTGAAAAGGAGCTGCAATTCTGGAATTCCTCAATTCTGAATTAAATCTCATTTAAATCAACCTCATTTAAATCTCTTCTTCTGGGAAGAAGATGTGGAAATTCAAATTTGGTGAGCAGGGCTGAACAGGAGCTGGAATTCTGGAATTCTGAATTAAATCTCATTTAAATTAACCTCATTTAATCTCTTCTTCTCTGGGAAGAAGCTGTGAAAATTCAGATGTGGAAATTCAAATTTGACAGAAATAGCTGAGAATTCAGCAGCAGCTTCAGATTGAAAATTCCTTCTCCCCAACTCAACTTTTAGGGATTTTCTTGTGCTTTTCCAGACCTCCCAGGCATCAAAGTAATAATTGTAATTTATAATTATAAAAATATTTAATAATAAATTATATTTTTTATATTTTATTTTAGAAATAAATTTCTTTTATAACATTAAAACCCTTGCTATATAAAATGGAATAATCCAAAAAAAGGAGCAAATTAACCTTTTATTTTCCAAAGTGTAGCATTACAACCCCTGATACATAAAATAGATTAATCCTAAATGAAAGAGCAAATTAACATTTTATTTTACAAAATATAACATGAAAAAACCCTGCTATATAAAATGAAATAATTACTAAAAAAAGGACCAAATTAACCTTTTCTTTTCCAAAATATGACATTAAAAAGTGAATTATTTCTCAATAAAGGAGTAAATAAATCTGATTTTCCAGAGTACAGCATTCAAAACCCTGCTATATAAAATTAATTTATTTTTTTTTTTTAATCTTTTTTGCTTTTTATTTTGGATTTTCCTATAGAAGAATTATCTGTGTGGACAGAAGAGGAATGCAGGAACTTTGAACAAGGGCTGAAAGTCTATGGCAAAGATTTCCATGTGATTCAGGCAAATAAGGTAAATTTTAAATACATTTCTCACTTTTTACATTTTGAAACAAAGTCATTATGACTGAATGTTCTCCTGAAAATGGAGAAAATAATTTCATTTTGGCTTGGAAAGAACCTTAAAAATCCCATTAACAGGGATCCTCCCACTTGGGCATTTCCAGGGATGGAATTTTTTCCTAAAATTTACAAATTGTTTTTTTTTTTAAAGCCCAGAATTTATAAATGCAAAAGCAAAAAATCCTGTAGGAAGAGCCTGGAATTTTCCTCCTGGAGCTGCTCCTCCCATAAAATCTCCAATATTTTTACCAAAACCCTTAACTCACAAAATCTCAATTTTCAAATTTCAAACCACTTTTCCAAGGAGCTTTAACTTAGAACTCCCAAAATCTCAATTTTAACATTTCAGACCACTTTTCCAAGCACCTTTAACTTAAAATTCCCAAAATCTCAATTTTAACATTTCAGACCACTTTTCCAAGCACCTTTAACTTAAAAATCCCAAAATCTCAATTTTAACATTTCAAACCACTTTTCCAAGCACCTTTAACTTAAAATTCCTAAAATCTCAATTTTAGCATTTCAGACCACTTTTCCAAGCACCTTTAACTTAAAATTCCCAAAATCTCAATTTTAACATTTCAAGCCTTTTTTCCAAGCACCTTTAACTTAAAATTCCCAAAAATCTCAATTTTCAAATTTCGAACCGACAATTTCTATTCTCCCAAGCAGCTTTAACTTAAAATTTGACACTTTTTCCTCCCACCACTGAATTTTTTGGGTTTGAAAAGTGCTTTGGAGTTGACCCAGCTGTGCTTGGCTGTGCTCCAGGTGAGGACTCGCTCCGTGGGGGAGTGTGTGGCTTTTTATTACATGTGGAAAAAGTCGGAACGTTACGATTTCTTCGCTCAGCAAACCCGGTTTGGCAAGAAAAAATACAACCTGCACCCTGGGGTCACGTAAGATCTGCAATTTCATCTCTCTGGGGCTTTCAATCTTGATTTTATCCAGCTCTCAGCTGAAAATTCAGGGATTCAGAGCTTCATTTGCAGCAGGAAAACAGCCCAAGTTAATAAAAAAAAAAATCCTAAATGTGTATAAATAATCTGTAAAATATATTTATTTGGAGTAAGGCAAACACTTTGCACTGAGGAACAAGTTCAGTCTGAGTTTTGTTGGAATTTCTTTTTAAATGCTGTCTGAATTAAATCTATTCCCTAAACAAAAGCCTGAATCCCAAATTTCAGGTGGAATTGGTGGTGCATTGTTTATCCATCATTGTGGCCAGCAAATCCCAGGATTTGGGGGTTCCCAAAACTCCTTTTCCCATCCCAGGGGATTTGGGGGTTCCCAAAACTCCTTTTCCCATCCCAGGGGATTTGGGGTTCCCAAATCTCCTTTTCCCATTCCCACCAGCAAATCCCAGGATTTGGGGATTCCCAAAACTCCTTTTCCCATTCCAGGGGATTTGGGGGTTCCCAAAACTCCTTTTCCCATCCCAGGGGATTTGGGATTCCCAAAACTCCTTTTCCCATTCCCACCAGCAAATCCCAGGATTTGGGGATTCCCAAAACTCCTTTTCTCATTCCCACCAGCAAATCCCAGGATTTGGGGATTCCCAAAACTCCTTTTCCCATTCCAGGGGATTTGGGGATTCCCAAAACTCCTTTTCCCATCCCAGGGGATTTGGGGGTTCCCAAAACTCCTTTTCCCATTCCCACCAGCAAATCCCAGGGGATTTGGGGATTCCCAAATCTTTTCCCATTTTCCTTGCTGAGGAAAGAGGGAATGTGTGAGCAGAGCTGGTTGTGCTGCCCTTCATTCCAAAGCTCTGATTTTCCTGCCCCTCTCTTTCCACTGCCTCTTGCCAAACTTTTTTACTATTATTTGCATTCCTCATTTCTTCCTGGCTCCTCTGCTGATCCTTCTTTGGAATATTCTTGTTTCTCCAAACATTTCAGGGCTCTGGGACACCCAGAGTTCCCATCTGAGACTTTGGGGGTGTTACAGAGAGTTTCTTACCTGGCAGGGACTCTGCCTGCCCCTCTCCTTCCATTTCATGCTGGGTTTTCCCCCCTGTTTTCCATTTTTTTCCCTCCTATTTTCCATTTTTCCCTATTTTCCATTCCCTCTCTTTTCCATTTTCCCTCCTATATTCCATTTCCCTTATTTTCCATTTTCCCTAGTTTCCATTTTCCCTAGTTTCCATTTTCCCCTATTTTCCATTCCCCCCCTATTTCCCATTTTTCTCTATTTTCCAACCCCCCTATTTTCCATCCCTATTTCCCATTTTCCCCTATTGTCCATTTACCCTATTTTCCATACCTATTTTCCATTCCCCTGTTTCCCATCCCTATTTCCCATTATTCCCTATTTCCCATTCCTATTTCCCATTTTTCCCTATTTTCCATCCCTATTTCCCATTTTTCCCTATTTTCCATCCCTATTTTCCATTTTTCCCTATTTCCCATCCCTATTTCCCATTTTTCCCTATTTTCCATCCCTATTTCCCATTTTTCCCTATTTTCCATCCCCCCTATTTTCCATCCCTATTTCCCATTTTTCCCTATTTCCCTTCCCCCAGTGAGCCATTTTTGGTGGTTAGTCACTCCCAGCTCTTCCTGCTGTGTGGGGGTGCAGCAGCAGAGTCACTAGGGACTGGACTTGTCTGTTCTTGAATGATTTTGCAGATAAATTCAGGCAATCCAGGCTGTAATTCCAGCCCAATGATGTGTTAGAAGCTGTTTCTGGAGTTCATCCAACCTTCCCACCACATCCAAGGCTTTTCTCCTCCAGCTCCCTTTGTTTCCATCCTCCATTCCTGCCCTAAACTGGAGCACTGGGATAACTGGCAGAGATGGGAATGTCTTGAGCTCTGGAGTTTTTCACTTGGTTTCAGCTTTACCTCTTTGGGAGTTTTTGTGCACTGATGGGATTTATATTTACTGCAATATTTGGTATTGATGGCTCAGCAAATTCCAAGGGTTTAGTGCCTGAAGGGATCACCTTGGAATCACAGAAGGGATTTGGAATCATGGAATGGTTTGGGTTGGGAGGGATTTAAAGCCCATCCATGGCAGGGACAGCTCCCAGTGTCCCAGGGGCTTCCAAACCCCAATTCCAACCTTGGGCACTGCCAGGGATCCAGGGGCAGCCACAGGAGCTCTGGGAATTCCAGCCCAATATCCCATTTATCCCTGCCCTGTGTTAATGAAAAAATTCCTCCCCAGTTCCCATTTATCCCTGCCCTGTGTTAATGGAAAAATTCCTCCCCAGTTCCCATTTATCCCTGCCCTGTGTCAATGAAAAAATTCCTCCCCAGTATCCCATTTATCCCTGCCCTGTATCAATGAAAAAATTCCTCCCCAGTTCCCATTTATCCCTGCCCTGTGTCCATGGAAAAATTCCTCCCCAGTTCCCATTTATCCCTGCCCTGTGTCCATGGAAAAATTCCTCCCCAGTTCCCATCCATCCCTGCTCTGTGTCCATGGAAAAATTCCTCCCAATATCCCATTTATCCCTGCCCTGTGTCTGTGGAAAAATTCCTCCCCAGTTCCCATCCATCCCTGTCCTGTGTCCATGGAAAAATTCCTCCCCAGTTCCCATTTATCCCTGCCCTGTGTCCATGGAAATCCTTTCCCACACACCTGGTCACACCTGCAGCATGTGCAGGAACATTTCCAGGGTTTCCCCAGGAATATTTCCAGGGTATCCCAAAAGGTTCCTCAGGTTTCCCAGCCCAGCTGAGCCTTGTGTGTGTCCTGCAGGGATTACACGAATTTCTAGGGATTTCCCAGGAAAATATTTCCAGGGTTTCCCCAGGAATATTTCCAGAGTATCCCCAGGAATATTTCCAGGGTTTCCCCAGGAATATTTCCAGGGTATTCCCAGGTTTTTCAGCAGTCTGAGCCTGTGTGTGTCCTGCAGGGATTTCATGGATTTTTCCAGGGTTTTTCCAGAGTATTCCCAGGATTATCAGCAGTCTGAGCCTGTGTGTGTCCTGCAGGGATTACAGGGATTTTTCCAGGGTATTCCCAGGATTTTCAGCAGTCTGAGCCTGTGTGTGTCCTGCAGGGATTACATGGATCGGCTCCTGGACGAGAGTGAGAGTGCAGCTTCCAGCAGAGCCCCATCACCACCCCCTGCAGCTTCCAACAGCAGCACCAGCCAGTCTGAGAGGGAGGAGTGCACCTCCAGCAGCACCCAGAACGGTGAGAGGGGCCTCAACTGCCTCTGGCTCTCAATTCCATCCTGCCCTGGCTCAGCAGAGCCATCCCTGCCCCTGGCTCTCAATTCCAGCTGTCCTGGCTCAGCAGAGCCATCCCTGCCTCTGGCTCTCAATTCCAGCTGTCCTGGCTCAGCAGAGCCATCCCTGCCTCTGGCTCTCAATTCCATCCTGTCCTGGCTCAGCAGAGCCATCCCTGCCTCTGGCTCTCAATTCCATCCTGTCCTGGCTCAGCAGTGCCATCCCTGCCTCTGGCTCTCAATTCCATCCTGCCCTGGCTCAGCAGAGCCTGTGCTGCCTCTGGCACTCAATTCCAGCTGTCCTGGCTCAGCAGAGCCATCCCTGCCCCTGGCTCTCAATTCCATCCTGCCCTGGCTCAGCAGAGCCATCCCTGCCCCTGGTTCTCAATTCCAGCTGTCCTGGCTCAGCAGAGCCATCCCTGCCCCTGGCTCTCAATTCCATCCTGCCCTGGCTCAGCAGAGCCATCCCTGCCCCTGGTTCTCAATTCCATCCTGCCCTGGCTCAGCAGAGCCATCCCTGCCCCTGGCTCTCAATTCCAGCTGCCCTGGCTCAGCAGAGCCTGTGCTGCCTCTGGCTCTCAATTCCATCCTGCCCTGGCTCAGCAGAGCCATCCCTGCCTCTGGCTCTCAATTCCAGCTGTCCTGGCTCAGCAGAGCCTGTGCTGCCTCTGGCTCTCAATTCCAGCTGTCCTGGCTCAGCAGAGCCATCCCTGCCCCTGGTTCTCAATTCCAGCTGCCCTGGCTCAGCAGTGCCTGTGCTGCCTCTGGCTCTCAATTCCAGCTGCCCTGGCTCAGCAGAGCCATCCCTGCCCCTGGCTCTCAATTCCAGCTGCCCTGGCTCAGCAGAGCCATCCCTGCCTCTGGCTCTCAATTCCAGCTGCCCTGGCTCAGCAGAGCCTGTGCTGCCTCTGGCTCTCAATTCCAGCTGTCCTGGCTCAGCAGAGCCTGTGCTGCCTCTGGCTCTCAATTCCAGCTGCCCTGGCTCAGCAGAGCCATCCCTGCCCTGCCTTGGGCACTGCCAGGGTTGGAGCAGCCACAGCTCCTCTGGGAATTCCATCCCAGCCCCTCCCCACCCTCCCAGGGGTGGTTCCTTCCCACTGTCCCATCTATCCCTGGCCCTTTATCAGTTTAAACCATTCTCTGTGTCCTGTCCCTCCCCTGTCCCCAGTGCCTCTCCAGCTCTCCTGGAGCCCCTTTAGGCCCTGAGCTCTCCCAAAGCCTCCTCTTCTCCAGGTGAGCATTTGTCAGCACATCAGTCACACAGTGAGGAGAAAACCACTGGGTTTTTAGTGAATTTGAGTTCAAATTCTCTTTTCTCAGCCAGCCCAGTAAGGACACCCCACCTGCAGTCCTGAATTCCAGAACATTCTCTGTTCCTGTTAAGGACTTACATAAACTCCCTGTTTACATCAATCACACATTGAGAAGGAGAAAACCACTGTGTTTTTAGTGAATTTGGGTTTAAATTCTGCTTTCCTGAGGCAGCCCAGGTGAGAAAAGCCCACCTGCAGTCCTGGATTCCAGGACATTCTCTGTTCCTCTTAAGGACTTACATTAACTCCCTGTTTACATCAGTCATAGTGAGGAGAAGCAGAAACCCACTGGGTTTTTAGTGATTTTGTGTTTAAATTGTGCTTTCCTGAGGCAGCCAGTTGCTGTGCTGCTGCTGATGGGTTTCTCTCCACCCCAGGTGTCTCTGCCAACGGCCCAGGGGAGGTGCCAGGGAAGGAGGAGGCAAAGCTGGAGGGGCTGCACGTGAATGGACCCTGCAGTGGGAAGAAAACTCCTCACCCAGAGCTGGATACAAACGGCTACGAGCCCCAGAAGCCCTGCAGTGACCCCAGAGGGGCCCAGGCAGCCCCCAGGAACGAGGCTGAGCTGGAGGAGAAGGGTGAGAGGCCTCTGAAGAGAAGGAGGATGAACAGCAGTGGCAAGGAGAGCCCAGCTGCTGCAGAGTTCCTCCAGGACAGCAACTCCCACGGGAAGCTGGAGGAGCTGGAAACTTTGGATGACTGAGTGCTGGGAGCTGATTTTATTCCTTGGAGTAAATTTTGGGTGTCTAAGATTTTCAGGGTTGATGGGTTGCCTTCCAAAATCCAGTTCCATAAACAGTCTGAGATATTTTTTTTTGTTGTTTCCTGAGACCTTCTAGTTGGCTCAGAACCCATGATTTGGGTTTTTTCAGTGCTGAAAAGCAGCAGAATATTGAATTTCTCAGAGCTGGCAGCTGTAGTTCTGGGATTAAATATTTAAGGGACAAAGCAGTGAGTTGCTGCAGAAATATTCCCAGGCTAACACATTAAAGAATGTGTTAATACAGCATTTAATGTAAAAAACAGCATTTAATCAGTGTACAAGTGAACAAAGCATTTGGGGCTTTGCAGGAAGTTAAAATAAAACAGGAAAAGCCAAGACAGAGCAGGCACAGAGACTTCCACTCCTGCTGCAGAGAGGAAAATGTCATCCCATCATTAAGGAACCCTCATGAATCCTGAAAGTTATGAGCACAACTATTTTTATATATAGAAGTTTTAAAAGGTAAATAAATAAACCAGGTCAGGTTTGTCTATGTAAAATTGTTGACATCAATGATGTCTTTCCATATTCTTTATCTGGGCTAAAGAAATACATTCTGTATTTTTCCAGATTTCCTTTGTAGCCTTTGAAAGATTTTTACAGTACTTATGTCTTGATTGAACTGTCCTTTCTTAAAACAAAAGCTTGTATAATTTTCTTACCTTGTACAGTTGGTAAACTTTTATGAGAGAGTTGATACCCTGAGTCTAATGTCAGCTTCCTTTTATTTTGCTGAAGTCTTTTCTAAAAAAAAAACCCCACAAAAAAAAAAACCAAAAAAAAAACCCCAAACCAAACCAAACCAATGGAGTTAAAAATTAATCACCAACGTGTTAATTTTCTTCCTAGAAACTGGTAAATAATTAACATAACAATGGTTAGGAAGCATTTGATTTTGAAAATGTGTTTTGGTTTTTTTTTTTTCTTGTTTTATGGCAAATAATGATGTTTCAATTTCTGTTAAGCATGCTGCTTGCACTGCACACATTTCCTTGCTTTTTTCCTCCCTTTATTTGGAACTGAGAGAAATTTCACAGCAGCCAAATTGTGGAGTTTACTGAACCTCCCTCAAGCTCAGCTCTGGTTTGTCAGCTGTGCCCTGGAGCTGCTGGGGCTGCAGTTCTGGGGCTGGGCTGCACCTGATGGTCTCAAAGGTCTTTGCCAGCCTGGAAAATCCTGGATTGGTGCACAGGGAGAAGGGGCAGGAACTTCACCTTGCAGTGTGAAAACCAAAAATCCCTCAATAAATGGGAACTGGGGGATGCTCACCCTGCAGCAGCACCACTGGGAAACTGGGGATGATCAGGAACTCTGGAAATCCAAATTCACTTGGCTTTTCTTTGGTTGCTTTTTTCTGTTAAATTGAGGATAATTGTTCATTTGTACCATGAATAACCCTGTGTCCTCCTCCCAGGTGTGCTGCTCACCTTTCCCTGCTTCCTCCCAGCTCTGCTCTTTATGTTCCAGGTGATTTTTTGCTTGATTTTGATGCTCTTTGTTTGCAGTTGCAAGTTAAAAATCCTTCCCCAGATTCACTGTCTCAGGCCCACGTGTGGAATCCAGCACTGTGTATATTTTCAGGAATGTTGCTTTGGATTTTTTATCTTTCCTTTTTTTTTTTTTTTTGGTGATACTTAGACCTGACATTCCATAACCCACTATGTAATGCTCAGCTAGACTTTAAGAATATTTAATTCTAATTTCCCTTTTGTTTATGCTGGTGTTTTATACAATATTTGTTCATGTTTCAAACTGCAGCCACTAGAACTGAATAAGTCATTGCACTACTAAAGCTTTGAGAACCCTGGAACTCTGCTCACTTTGCTTTCCCTTTCCAAGGCTTCAGTAGAGCTGGAATCCAGCCCAGCAGGAAAGCCCAGGCCCTCCCAAAGGTTCAAAATGCTGTAAAATCCTCACACACACAAACCCTGAGTCTGATCCATTTTCTCCACCCAGTATTTTGCACTGTCAGTAATTCCCTCCTCTGACTCCCCTTCCCTGTCTGCAATTCTGGAAAAGCTTATTAAAATATTTTTAAACTTGCTGTCTGCATCCCAAATTCCTTTTTTTTTTTTTTTTTTTTTTTTGCTCCAGAGGGGTGGAATATTTCTCCTCAGAGGATGGGGGAGCAAAACAACAAAATCCATTTTTCTGCATCAACTTCCAGCTGTTTCCTTCACCCTCTTCCCTCCCCAAGGAAGAATCAAAGCTGGAAAAGCAGAATCCCCTCCCCTCACCCTGCTGGCCCCTAAATCCCTGATTTGAGGCAGGAGCAGCTTTGGTTCATTGGTTTATTGGAAGCAAATACAAAAATACAGAGGCACATAAATCCTTTCTGCTCTCATTCCTCACATCCACAGCCTGCCATACATTCAGATTTTCATCACTAAAATGCTCATTTTGTAAATAGATTCTCTATAGAAAACTTTTTTTTTTTTTTTTAGTCAATTAATAGCATAGAAAATACTGTTAGAGGAATTCTTGGCTTTCCCAGTGTGCAGGATCCTTTAAAAATCCTTGTTAGGACTCCAAATCTAACCAGTAGATTCAAAAACAAACAGAAAATTATTTTTTAAAAAAAACCCTCTGACAAAAATCAACCTCCTGGCTGTGAACTCAGCAGGGCAGAGTCAGGGCACAAGTGGGAAAAATGGGAATTATTTGGGAATGCTGCAGCAAGAGGCAGGAGCTGCTGGATAGAACCAGTACAGGAACCAGTGGAGGGACTGGGAGGCTTTGCACAGCCCCCTTGGGACACAGCCAAGGTTTTACTGGAATTTTGGGAGATAAAATAATCAGGGATTTCTTTTTTACTGTGCTCAGAGGGGGAAGGAGCTGAGGGGCTGCTCCAGGACACCCCAGCTGCCCCTGGCACCACAAAATCCCACAAAAAAAGGGAATTGTGGCTCTGGGATTGCTCCAGGAGCAGGCAGCAGCTTCCCCACACACAGGCTGGAGCTGCACCCTGACAGAAAATCTCTTTCCCATCCAAAAATTTCCAATAAACTCCAACAAATGCAGCTTTGCCCAACAGCAGTTCCAGTTCAAGAAAATATCTCCTAAAAAAACCCAGTGTCAGTGTCTAGAGAAGCTGTTAGGGTACAAAAAAATCTCTAAATACATTATTTTACTAAAAGCTTAAAAATAAATTCTTTTTAAACTGAAAGAGAAGCCAAGGAGACCTGGAAAGAAATGCTGGGTAGGACAACCTTTAAAAAAAAATCACTGGATAATGCCCAGTGTGTTACAATTCCCATTCTTTTAGTGGGTCACAAAGCCAGGGTGACTCATTCCATGGAAAACAAGAATTGTGGGGCCCTGTGCTTGCCAAAAAAAGAAGATTTCAGTCCCTGTGCCTTGCAGGGGGAGGGAGCTGCAGCCTGGGCAGGGTCCCTGGATGTGCAGTGCCAGGAACACCCTGGGGAAAATTCCTGCTGGGAATTCCACAGGGGGGAAGGCAAGGTGAGCTTGGAAAGTGGGTTAATGGGCCAAACAAACAGCAAACAAACAGGGAAAGTTAAAACTGAAATGCAGAGAGCACTGAACATTCATCCAGGAGGTTCTGAGCAGCTCCCAGGGTGTTCCTGTCCTTGCAGGGGGAGCAGGATGGGCTTGGAGCAGCACAGCCCTGGGGGCAAATCCAGCCAGGAACAGCCCAGGGGCAAATCCAGCCAGAACAGCCCTGGGGGCAAATCCAGTCAGAACAGCCCTGGGGGCAAATCCAGCCAGGAACAGCCCTGGGGGCAAATCCAGCCAGAACAGCCCTGGGGGCAAATCCAGCCAGAACAGCCCTGGGGGCAAATCCAGCCAGAACAGCCCTGGGGGCAAATCCAGCCAGAACAGCCCAGGAACAGCCCTGGGGGCAGAACTCCAACCTGGAACATCCCTGGGAGGAGAACTAACTCCATCCCTGGGGGCAGAACTAACTCCATCCCTGAGGGCAGAACTAACTCCATCCCTGGCACATCCCTGGGGGCAGAACTCCATCCCTGTGCCCAGAACTCCATCCCTGGGGGCAGAACTCCAACCTGGAACATCCCTGGGGCAGAACTCCATCCCTGTGCCCAGAACTCCAGCCCTGTGCCCAGAACTCCATCCCTGGGGCAGAACTCCATCCCAGGGGGCAGAATTCCATCCCTGTGCCCAGAACTCCATCCCTGTGCCCAAAACTCCATCCCTGTGCCCAAAACTCCAGCCCTGTGCCCAAAACTCCATCCCTGGGGGCAGAACTCCAGCCCAGGGGGCAGAACTCCAGCCCAGGGGGCAGAACTCCATCCCTGTGCCCAGAACTCCAGCCCTGTGCCCAGAACTCCAGCCCTGTGCCCAAAACTCCAGCCCTGTGCCCAGAACTCCAGCCCTGTGCCCAGAATTCCATCCCTGTGCCCAAAACTCCAGCCCTGTGCCCAGAACTCCAGCCCTGTGCCCAGAACTCCAGCCCTGTGCCCTCTCCAGTGCCAACCCCCAGCTCGATTAGAAACCCGTGAATTGCTCCCAATCAGACCCAATCAGGCTGATCCTTCCCCGTGCAGGCTGCAGGGCCCCCCCAGGATTTGGGAAGGCAGCAATCTCAGCTGTGCAAATCAAGAGCATCCCCAGGGGCTCCTGCAGAGCCCCCCCACTCCTGCCCTGATCAAAGGAGCAGGAAGAGGTTGGTTCCAGAGAAGCCTCTCCCTGCTCACACCGAGCTCTTCCCTTTAATGTCCATCTTGCTGCCAGCCTCGGGCTCCTTGCTCAGCTGCTCCTCGGTGAAGGTGATGTAGGAGTACACCAGGCTCCCAGCAATGCTGCAAGAGACACAGGGACACTGGCAGGAGCTCAGCCAGGAGCACAAGGATCCGCTGGGAAATCCCCACATTTCCCCTGGAATTTTAATTTAACTCCTCCCAGAGCAGCTCCCAGCCTCCTGCTGGTCTGTTCCACCCCCAAAGGGATCCTGCTGAAGGGCAGGAGAGGCTCCCCCAGCACAGCCCGGAAATATTTTGCCAAAAGATGAATAATAAGAAATAGCAGGTGAAATAATCCCCAAAAATTCTGCTTGGCAACTCAAGGAAAACTCAGTTTTCCTGCTGAAATACTCCTGGTTTTAAAACAAACCAAATTTGGGAGCATCCCACAAAACCCCAATTCCATGGTTGTATTTTTTTTTTTTTTGGGGGGGGAAAAATCCATTAAATCATTTGAGTTTCACCCCAGTTTTCACTTACAAATCATAAATAAAACCACTGCTCTTACCTGATATTTAGACCAATGAAGTTCATCCATGTAAAAATATAATCTCCTCCAAAAAACATCCCAATATAGGTTATTAAAATATTCTGCAAAGGAACAAGATGGGAAGAACAAAATAACCTGAGACCCAGGAATGTGTGGAAAAGGGGATTTATGGAAAAGGGGATTTATGGGAAAGGGTAATTTATGGAAAAGGGGAATTTATGAAAAAACGGAATTTATGGAAAAAAATTATGGGAAAAAAAATTATGGAAAAAAATTATGGAATAAAATATGGAAAGAAATTATGGAAAAAAATTTATGGAAAAAAAATTTATGGAAAAAAATTTATGGAAAAAAATTTATGGAAAAAAATTATGGAAAAAAATTATGGAAAAAAATTTATGGAAAAAAATTTATGGAAAAAAATTTATGGAAAAGGGAATGTATGGAAAAAGGAATTTATGGAAAAAAATTTATGGAAAAAAGAAATTTGTGGAAAAAAGAAATCTGGAAAAAAGAAATCTGTGGAAAAAAGAATTTATGGAAAAAAGAACTTATGGAAAAAAATAAATTTATGGAAAAAGAATTTTATGGAAAAAAGAAATTTATGGGAAAGGGGAAATTATGGAAAAAGAAATGCAGGGGGTGGAACCTGGGGGCTGTAATGCAATTCCCAAGGGATAAAGAGGGATTTTTTTGGGAATGCCACTCACCTTAATACAGCCAACTATTGTAGTTGTAAGAGCAGAGTTGTACTGAGTGCAAAGAACTGTGGAATACATCAGGATAAACCTGGGGAGAGGAGCCAAAATCAGGGAAACCTGGGAACCAGCTCAGCCTCCTCCTGGCCAAGCCCAGCCCAAAGCATTCCAGGATTCCAGACCCATTCCCACCTTCCCCCATCCCACTCCTTCTGCCAAGTCCCTGCCAGGACTGAGGGTTTGGGATGGATTTGAACAATCAGAATTCCCAGTTTGTGGAATGGGAGACTCCCAGCAGCCCAGGCCTTACCCCATCACACAGGACAGGAGGAACTGCAGCAGGAAGAAGGTGTCAGCCCAGCCCTGGAACTCCACTGCCTGCAGGGAACAGCAGCTTCAGAGAATCCCCAGAAACCCCCAGGAGGGAAAAACAACCCAATTCCAAGCCTGGAATGGCAGCCCAAGGCTGGCTCAGCACCCAGCTCAGAATTTTGGGGATGATTCTCCCAAGGCAGAGCAGGCAGGGGAGGCAGATCCCACTGGCTGCTCTCCAGAGCTGGATCCCTGAGGAACCCACCCAGACCCACACAAACAGCTCAGCCCCAGGCAGCTCCTGAGTGCTGCTGACCTCAGCACTCCAGGAAAAGGATTTTCTGGGGGGTTTGGGAACGTGTGGAGTGCTGGACCCACAGGGGAGAGCCCAGAGGGGCCAAAATCCTGCAGGGACTGGAGGAGAGATCAGGGATCTCAGCAGGAGCCAAGGAGCAGCCAGGGACACACAGGGACAGGCAGGGGACAAACAGGGACACACAGGGACAGGCAGGGGACAGGCAGGGACACACAGGGACACTCAGGGGACAAACAGGGACACCAAGGACATCCAGGGACAGACAGGGACAAACAGGGACACACAGGGACAGAAAGGGACACACAGGGACAGACAGGGACACTCAGGGACATCGAAAGACACACAGGGACACAAAAGGACACAAAAGGACACCCAGGGACACCCAAGGATACACACAGGACACCCAGGGACACTCAGAGACACACAGGGGACATAAAAGGACACCCAGGGACACTCAGGGACACACAGGGACACTCCCACCCCTGCAGACCCCAAACCCAGCTGGGAGCTCAGCAGTGCAGGGGGACAGGAGCACTTCCCTCGGGAACAGGGAATTCCAGCCAGGAATCCTGCAGGATGAGGCACCTGGGATGTTCCCATGGAATTCCAGCCAGGAATCCTGCAGGATGTGACACCTGGGATGATTCCCATGGAATCCAGCAGGATGTGACACCTGGGATATTCCCAAGGAATTCCAGCCAGGAATCCTGGGCAGGATGTGGCACCTGGGATGATTCCCCAGGAATTCCAGCCAGGAATCCTGCAGGAATTGGCACCTGGGATGATTCCCAAGGAATCCTGCAGGATGTGACACCTGGGATGATTCCCATGGAATTCCAGCCAGGGTGTGACACCTGGGATGTTCCCAAGGAATTCCAGCCAGGAATCCTGCAGGGTGTGACACCTGGGATGATTCCCCAGGAATTCCAGCCAGGAATTCCAGCCAGGAATTGGCACCTGGGATGTTCCCAAGGAATTCCAGCCAGGAATTCCAGCCAGGATGTGACACCTGGGACACTTCCCCAGGAATTCCAGCCAGGAATCCTGGGCAGGATGTGGCACCTGGGACACTTCCCCAGGAATTGCAGCCAGGAATCCTGCAGGAATTGGCACCTGGGATATTCCCAGGAACTCCAGCCCTCCCCAGGGATGCCCCTGCTCACAGCCCAGCTTTGTGCAGCACAGAAGGAGCCGATTCAGGGCAAAGCTGATTTATAAAAACATTTCAATTCCCATTTCTGCCTGCAGCAGGAACAGAGGCTGCTCTGAGCCCTTTTCCTGCTCCTGCTCCTCAATGGGAACTTTGATCCCAAATCCAGCGGGAGCCGCCCCTCCCCCACCCACGGCAGCTCATTAACTCCTAATTAGCACCGAGCAGGGACAGCCCCGGGGGGAGGGGATTTACCTCAACTCCCAAATTCCAAAAAAATTCCAAAAAAAGGAATTGAGAGCCGGCTGCACATCAGTGAGTGCAACAGCAACAACAAAGATTATTGATACTGCTACTATTATTATTAATTTGTTATTAGTAGTATTAAAAGAAGAAGAAAAAGAAGAACAAGAAGAATTATTGTTATTAATATTAATATTAATGTTAATATTAATGTTAATATTAATATTATTTCACGTATAGAGGACCACAGGTTAATAATAATAATAATAACAATAACAAAACAATAACAATAATAATAATAATAATAATTCACATACACAGGACCACAGGTTAACAATATAACAATAATAATAATAATAATAATAATAATAATAATAATAATAATAATAATAATAATAATAATAATAATAATAATAATATTTCACGTATACAGGACCACAGGTAAATAATCATAATAGTAGTAATAATAAAGAATAATTTCATGTATACAGGACCCTGTATATTATTATTATTATTATTATTACTATTACTATATTACTATTAATATGTTACTATTACTATATTGCTATTACTATTAATATTATTATTTTATTTTATTTTATTTTATTATTATTTTATTATTTATTACTATTATTATTTTATTATTAAAATACTATAATTATTACTTCACATCTCAAGGACAAGCAAACTGAACCCACAAAGCAACTCAACCAAACAGCCCCAGCAGGAGGGAAAGGAGAGAAAAAAAAATTTTTGAAGAAACCCATTGATTCCAGAATGACTCTGCTGCCTTAAATAATATTTGGGTTTTCTCTCTCTGCACTTCCCCACCCCCAGGCACCACAAAAACGCCTCAGTGAGGAGCTCTGGGTTGAACCAGCTCCAACTGCAGCTGGTTTGGGGCAGCAGCTCTTCCTCCTCCTCCTCCTCCTCCTCCTCACCCGTGGCTGTGCCCCAAAATCCGGATTTGGGGCTCTCCTACCTTCTGAGCATCCCCAGTGATGCAGGCAATGCCCAGGGTGGGCAGGATCATCAGCAGAGCGTTGTAGTACAGCAGCCCATACCTGCCCAGCTCCTGGAATGGAAACAGCAGCTGGGGGGAACCTGGGGGTCCTGGGGAATTCTGAGTTATCCTGGAGGGGCTTGGGTTGGGATTCCTCACCAGAGAGCAGGTGCAGGGTGGGATTCTGATTTATCTTGGAATTCCAGACAGGTCTGGGCTGGGATTCCTCACCCCAGAGAAGATGCAGGGTGGGAATTCTGATTTATTGTGGAATTCCAGCTGGGTTTAGGTTGGGATTCTCCCCACAGAGCAGCTTCAGGGTGGGAATTCTGATTTATCTCGGAATTCCAGCTGGGTTTGGGAGAGACCTTAGAGCTCATCCTCCCACTGTCCCAGGATGATCCAACCTGGCCTGGGGCACTTCAGGGATCCACAGCAAATTTGGGAATTCCACCCCAGCCCCTCCCCACCCTCCTTTCCAAAATCCCACTCACATCTCCTCTTCCCCAATTTGAAAACTGGAATTGAAATTTCCAATGGAAATCAAACCTGAAATTTCCAATGGAAATTTGAAATTCCAATGGAAATCTGAAGTTTCCAATGGAAATCTGAAATTTCCAATTTCCATTCCCTGCTCCCTCTCCCTCCCCCTCTTATCCCAAATCCCTCTCCAGCTCTGGGCAGATTTTAGGAATGGGATGGTTGAGCCTCCCCCCTTTGCTCCCACAGAATCCAAACCCAAAATCCCAAGATCCCACAGGAAGCCACAGCCCAGCCCACCTTTGAATCCAGCTTCTGTTTCACGTAGGCACCGTTTGCAGCTGTTAAGGCATCGTTAATGAGGATGAAAATGTATCCCTCCAGGTCAAATGCCAAGTCAGCACTGGAAGGGAAAAAGGAGTTACAGCCCTGGGCTCAGCAGGGCTTGGAATATTCCTTCCACCTTCTGGGAGGCAGCAAGCTGCCAGGAAAAGTTAATGGTGGGAGGAGGGGTTGGGATTTGGGACAGGAAAATATTGTTTCCTACTAGAGAGCGTGTCTGAGCAAGGGGAAAAAAAAAATCAGAGTTTAATTTCTTTATTCTTGGGATACAGCATGGATCCTCTGGAGGTGAGGGAATGGGGAGAGCTCACCTGGCAGCCACAAATGCACCAAAGATCATGGCAAATACTGTCATCTGGATGCTCCAGGAAAACTTCTTCCTGCAGAACAGGCAGAGAGCCCTGCTCAGCCCTTGGCAACACTCCCAGGGCTCTGGAGCAGGGAGAAGCTTTTCTTCCTGAGGAAAGGGGGAAAAAAAAACCCCAAACCAACCCCAAACCAAGCCAGCTGCGTGTAAAGACATTGCCAGACAATTATCTCTGATTTTTCAGAAGATAAAGAACTCAGCCTGGAGGAGCTGGGAGTTGATGGAGAGCTGAGCTCTGCAGGGAGCAGCTGCCAGCCCTGGAAGGGGCTCTGGGAGTGTTTTGGGGTCCCTGCAGGAATTGGGGCACACAGCACCTGCACCTCCCAGCCCTGGGAAGGGGCTCTGGGACAGGTTTGGGGTCCCTGCAGGAATTGGGGCTGGCACAAGAAACTCCCAAAATCTGCACATGGAGGCAGAGCAGCACATCCCTCTGTCCCAGCTCCATTTGGGGTTTCTGTAGGAATTGGGGCACACAGCACCTGCACCTCCCAGCCTGGGAAGGGGCTCTGGGACAGGTTTGGGGTCCCTGCAGGAATTGGGGCACACAGCACCCTGCACCTCCCAGCCCTGGGAAGGGGCTCTGGGCACTCTGGGACAGGTTTGGGGGTCCCTGCAGGAATTGGGACACACAGCACCCTGAACCTCCCAGCCTGGGAAGGGGCTCTGGGCATTCTAGGAGTGATTTGGGGTCTCTGTAGGAATTGGGACACACAGCACCCTGAACCTCCCAGCCTGGGAAGGGGCTCTGGGCATTCTAGGAGTGATTTGGGGTTTCTGTAGGAATTGGGACACACAGCACCCTGAACCTCCCAGCCTGGGAAGGGGCTCTGGGCACTCTGGGATTGTTTTGGGGTTTCTGTAGGAATTGGGGCACACAGCACCTGCACCCCCCAAACTGCCCCAAGTGGAGGCAGGGCAGCACACCCCTGTGCCCCACCCACACTCAGGAAGGGATTTGGGACCAGCAGCTCCTGCAGCCCCTCCTGGAGCCAACCCCCAGCCCTGGCAGCAGCAGAACTCACTTGAGCAGGAACCCCTCGGCAAACATGGTGAAGAGGATGGAGAACCTGCGCAGCACCGTGAACATGGGCAGGCTGGGGAGAGGGACAGGGGTCACTGGGGTCACAGGGGTCACAGGGGGTCACAGGGGGGTCACTGGGGTCACTGGGGTCACTGGGGGCCCCTCCCACACCCCAAAGGAGCCAAGGGGCCCAAAGGAGCCAAGGGGCCCAAAAGGAGCAGGGAAATGGGCTCTGAAACCCAGGGCTGGACTGGAATTCCCTTATGGGATCAGCACTGAGAGCCCAGGGACACCCCGTGCAGGAGGGGGGAAATAGGGGGATGGAAAATTGGGGGGAATGGAAAACGGGGGAATGGAAAAGAGGGAGGAATGGAAAAGAGGGGGGAAATGGAAAAGAGGGGGGAATGGAAAATTGTGGGAAAAATGGAAAACAGGGGGAAGTGGAAAAGTGGGGGAAATGGAAAATAGGGGGACATGGAAAATAGGGGGACATGGAAAGTGGGGGGAAATGGAAAATAGGAGGGAAAAATGGAAAATAGGGAAAAGTGGAAAAATGGGGGAAATGGAAAACTGGGGGAAATGGAAAATAGGGGGGGGAATGGAAAGTAGAGGGGAAATGGAAAGTGTGGGGATATAGAAAATAGGGGAAAAACAGAAAATAGGGCAAAGTGGAAAAAAGGGGGAAAATAGGGGGGAAGTGGGAAAATGGGGGAAATGGAAAATAGGGGGAATATGGAAAATTGGGGGGAAAATGGAAAATAGGGGAAAGCGGAAAACAGGAGGGAAAAAATGGAAAATGGGAGTTAAAAACCCAGCATGACATGGAAGAAGAGGGGCAGGCAGTCCCTGTAACACCCCCAGACCCTCCCCCGTGTCCCTCCCTGCCCTCGGGGGGAATTTGGGAACAGCACGTGGCACAGCCCGGTGGGCAGGGGAGGAAAAGGAGGAAGGGAAGGAGGGAGGGAAGGGAGGAAGGGCCCCGGGCTCCTGCCATCAGCAATCCTGGAAACCCCCGGAGCTCCCGCAGGAAAACCCGTCCCTACTTCAGTTTCTTGGTGCTGAACAGTCCCGTGATCTGGTTGCCGAAATACAGCAGAGGTAGAGGAAATGTCTGGAAAGGAGAGGGAGAGGGAAGGCGGTGAGAGCTCCCCCGGGGATAAATATAGACGGGGATTATGGGCAGAGAGCTGCACACGCACACGGGGCTGGAGCGGCCGCGGAGCCGGGAACGGGGCAGGGACACGGGAATGGGACACCGGGAATGGGGCAGGGATAGAGCCGGGAATGGGACAGGGATAGAGCGGGGAATGGGGCACTGGGAATGGGGCAGGGACAGAGCCGGGAATGGGACACCGGGAATGGGGCAGGGATAGAGAGCCGGGAATGGGGCAGGGACACGGGAATGGGGCAGGGATAGAGCCGGGAATGGGGCAGGGACAGAGCGGGAATGGGGCAGGGACAGAGCCGGGAATGGGGCAGGGACAGAGCCGGGAATGGGACAGGGATAGAGCCGGAAATGGGACACCGGGAATGGGGCAGGGACAGAGCTGGGAATGGGGCAAGGATAGAGCCGGGAATGGGACACGGGAATGGGGCACCGGGAATGGGGCAGGGACACGGGAATGGGGCAGGGACACCGGGGACGGTAGCTGGGTGCTGGGAAAGGGGATTTGGGTGCCCGAGGAGGGAATTTGGGTGATTGGGAGGGAATGTGGGTGATTTGGAAGGAATTTGGGTGCCCAAGGAGTGAATCTGGGTGCCTGAAGAACGGGTTTGGATCCCCGAGGATAGGATTTGGGTGCCGGGAAGGGGATCTGGGTGCCGGGAAGGGGATTTGGGTGCCCCAGGAAGGGATTTGGGTGCCCCAGGAAGGGATTTGGGTGCCCCAGGAGGGGATCTGGGTGCCGGGCAGGGTCTCACCCGCCGGGGGATGTTTCTGTCCAGGTCAGGGAACTTGACCACCCGCAGCGCCTTCCCCGCCCAGAGCACGGCCACGGTGGCCACGGTCTGCAAGAGAGCAGGGTCACCCCAGGGCCACCCCAGGGCCACCCCAGGGTCACCCCAGGGTCACCCCAGGGCCACCCCAGGGCCACCCCAGGGCCACCCCAGGGCCCCCAAAACACGGGGG